>NC_089145.1:34922371-35234644 GCF_009819655.1 Sylvia atricapilla | reverse complement strand
TATTGATGGACTGACCAGCATTCCCACAAGGAAAAGCTCCACCATTCCAGTCACTCCTGCTCTTTTTAGTGCTGCTTTTTACTCTGGGAACTCTTGTGAGGTTGATTGAGGTCGTGGCCGTGACTCCCGACTGTGCTGAGCTCCAGCTTTTCCTGCCACTTGATGGGATTTCAATTCCCAGCCCGTGGCTGGCAGGGAGGACATTCCCAAGCAGCAGAAGAGGTGGATTTATCCCACAAATATTCTTGCTGGGATGTGCCCTTAGCACAGATGTGAACAATATCCCATTCCTAACATTCCAATGCCAATTCCAGCCTCCAGGAGAGAGGAAGACACAGATTTTGGAGCAATTTTTGGATGCTGACGAATCCAAAGCCTCCAAAATCCCAAGCCAGATACTTATCTGTGAGCTAAACCTAAAATTTGGCCCTTTGAAGAGAGATGCCAAAATTGCAGAGGCTTTTTGTGCTTAAAATGGGCATTTTTATCCCGGCATTCATCCTGGGAACAGTGTCAGCAAATCCTCACCAGGGTTTTTAATGGATGTTGAGGCATCAGCTGTAAAATAAGGATATCAGAGGGAAAAGCTTTCATGTGGAATACTGGCATGTTGGAAAAGCAGTCAATGGTATGTAGGGATGCAAGAAATAATTACAATACCCAGAAAAGAAAAGACATCTGGAAAAATTTTTTTTAAAGAATTAAAATATATTTTATTTTAGAATTAAAGAAGTTTTGCAATTTTTAAAGAATTAAAATGTGCCTTATTTTGGAATTAAAGATTTTTTTACATTTTTTTAAAGAAGTAAAATATATTATTTATTTTAGAATGAAAGAGGTTTTTTCATTTTTTTCCCAGAATCTTTTTTCTTTGTTTTGTTTTTGTTTTTGTTTTTGTTTTTAATTGGGGAGACCTCAGGCATTTGCATTTCCAGCTGTTCAGTGGGATTTGGGATGTGGGTGTGGCTCTGTGTGTTCAGTTCGGGAGCAGTGCCAGCCTTTCTCCCTCATCCCATGACTTTGGAATATTCTTTTCAGAGGAGCAGGAGCAGGCCATGGAATCATCCTGGAATGGTTTGGGTTGGAAAAACCTTAAATCCCATCCAGTTCCATGCCATTCATGCACAGGGGCACCTTCCACTATCCCAGGAAAGAAAGATTTTAGCTTTGTCTGACCTTGCCTTGGACACTTCCAGGGATCCAGGGAAGTGTCTGGATTCTCCCCAAATTCCCAAAGCCACAGCTTCTCTGGGAAAATCCAGCCCCTTTCCACCCTCCCAGGGAAGAATAAAGTATTTCTTTTCCAGATACTCTGTTATCCTTAGGGAGCAAATTCCCCTATTTTTTAAAGCGGGGACAGCCAGGATCTGTGGGAAATGTCCCTGTTGCCATATCCGTGTGGTCAGACCTAGAAACATTGGGAAAAACCATTCAACCCAAGATTTCTTGCCCACAACAGGTCACCCAAAGCCAAGCTGAAATTCCTGCAGGTTTATTCTCCTTGCTGAGGGAACAGCAGGAAAATTAAGGAATATTTGTCCTGGCTCTAACCAAGCAAAGCCATTTCCAACACTTTGTTCTCCTCCCAAGATCTTCCAGCAGCAAAAATTCCCCTCGCTGCAGGGCCAGTCCCACCCTGAGAGGAACACAGATTTTCCAGGCATTTCAGTCAGCTTTGGGAATTTAAGGCCTTGATTATCCATGAAATTCCCTTTTCTGGTTAATTAATCCTTTGTGATGTGGACACACCAACCTCTCCTCACCATCACTCCTAGTCCTGCAGCTAGCTGCTCTAAAAGTGGGATTTTTAGGATTTTTTTCCTGGCTGTTTTGGGCTTTTTTTACCCAAGTTCATGATGCTGGATAAATTCAGCTCAACCACCTTCATTTTCTTGTCTGCTTTTGTGCCCTGGTGTGACACAGAGCGTTGGTTTTGCTCTGCTGGGAACAATCCAAACCGTGTGACTCGAGGTAACACCTGATGAGATTTTCCATCCAAACCGCTGCATTTAGTTACCAATCATGCCTAAGCCAAGGCAGTGCCAGCGAGTGCAGCTAATTCCAGGTTCAAGCACTCAGGGATCCTGTAAAATTGAGGGGTTTTGGGAGAATCAGAGGTAATTTGTAGGTAAAAGATGTAAAAATTTGGTTTCTCGAGGACATGGCACTGGAGCAAATCACTGCTCGTGTTTCAGATAAACTGGGGCTGATTTAGAGCTGATTTGGAAACTCCAGATTGAATTTAGGATTTTGGTGAACCTTAGGTTGGGATTAAAGCAAGGATGGGCAGCAGGAAAACCTGGAGTGATGCTCTGGTATTGCCAGATATCCCCGTTAATTGGAGAGGAAATTTAATTTTGGATTTTGTGTGAATAAAATTCAATTCCAGCCCTGAGCTCAGCCTGCTTCTGCTTCCCACATGTGTGGGGCTGTGGCGAAAGGCATTCCTAAATCATCCATCCTCAGATTTATCCTTCTGCAAACAGAGCCACAGAATAACCCCTCCTTCGATCTATTCCCAGGCTTTAGCATTGCACAGATTCCTCTGGATTCACCTGGGAAGCCATTCCCATGCTCAGGATATTTAGATGTTGTAAACGTTTGCATTTCATTCTCTTAAGGTGTGAAGTAGATGAATTCCAGTATTCAGCAAGGGGAAATTTAGGATAATCTGAATATTGATGAAGTGGAATTTTTTTCTCTTTGCATTAATTTTGTTTTCCCTCTGTTTTCCAGCTCCGGTGAATCCACATCTCCGTAAGTATTTAAAGTATTTATTATTTTATCTTTCATGCCATGAAGAGCAGTCCTTGTTTTGGTTGTCCCTCACAGTTCAAAAGTAAATTTGAAGTATTTTACTCTCAGTTGCAGCCCATGGGAGGCAGGAACCACCTGAAGGGGTCATTTGTGATTCCTCTTGTTCCAGTGAGGATAAAGGAAGGAAAACCACAGCACCAGCTCAACTTTCTCGCTGCTCCAGAGAGTTCATCCAAAGGAAAATATTCCTGGGCTTAAATTAAGATCCAGCTGTAGTGAAGGAGCTCAGGAGGTGCTGGGGATGCTATGGGACATCATGGAAGGGCAGGGCCACCTCCCACCGCCCCAGGCTGCTCCAAGCCCAATGTCCAACCTGGCCTTGGGCACTGCCAGGGATCCAGGGGCAGCCACAGCTGCTCTGGGAATTCCAGCCCAGCCAGAAATTGCTTCCCAAGATCCGACCCAAATCTCCCCTCGTTCATCTTCAAACCATTCCTTGGGTCATGTCCCTCCAGGCCTTGTCCTCAGTCCCTCTCCAGCTCTCCTGGAGCCCCTTCAGGCTCTGGAAGGTTCTCTTAAGCTCTCCTCAGGCCCTTCCTTGTGGTTCTTGAGTTATTTCCATGGTTTTTAGGGCAGATGGGAATCAAAAAGAAGGAAGTTCTTCCCCACAGAGATCCAGGGATCAGGGATTCATTGCAGAGAAATGAGGAGACTAGAAGTGGATCTTGGTTCTCCCCAAATTCTCAGTACAGAGCTCCTCAGGCACGACTGGAAATGCAAACTCTGACATGATCAGGCACGAGGATGTCCCAGGCTGAAAACTTTGTTCTTCCACTTTTCCATAGGCTCCAAATCCCTGCAAACATCCAGGCAGGAGACTGGGATAGAGCTTTGGCACATCCCAGTAGAACCACCCTGTTCCCACCATCCCACACTTCCCTGCTCCATCATGTTCTCCCAAACCTCAATAATTCCATATTTTCTGTCACAACATATTCTTGTTTTTAATAACGTCCCAAAATGATTCCCGCCTAAGGAATGAGGTCTAGTCTCCCGTTTTTCCTGCTGCAGGGCAAAGCCAGGCAGAGCAGGTTCTGCTCCGTCCCTCAGACTCAACTTTAAGCCTTTGTGTAAATTTTAAACTTATTTGCAGAAGATCTTGTCCAACATGTTAATAATTAAGCAGGGCTTAGCTCAAAGCTCCCAGGAGCTGCAGGAACCTCTCCCATGGAGTCTAACGAGCAGGGAATGGAACCCTTGCTAATTAATATATTAAATCTAGGCTCTGATGGGGAGAAAAAAATACAGTCCCAAGTGCTTCACGCTCCTCTAGGATTTTAAGATCTCAAACTAATTTTTCAAAAGTCTTATAGGATCATGGTAGAATGTGGGTGGAATAAGGAATGTGTCAGCTCAAGGGAGGGATGGGAAAGTTATTCCACAAAATCTGCAGGGTCCCCAGGGTCACTCCTTTCAGATGGCCAAAGCCATAGTAGAATTCTTCTTTGCTTGTTTTCCCTGAAGATTTTTGGAGTGGAATCCCTTGGTAGGAAAGAAATCCTGGTCTGCATTCCCATCTCCATTCCCCACTGCACCATGGCCCAAGTGCCACCTCCACACGGCTTGAAATCCCTCCAGGGATGGGCACTCCAAACCTCCCTGAGCAGTTCCAATGTCTTGCCACCCTTTCCATGAAGAAACTTTCCCAAATATCCAATCTAAACCTCACAGAATCCCTGAAGTTGGACAAGAGCTCCAAGGTCACCGAGTCCCAGCTGTGCCTGATGCCCACCCCGTCCCCAGCCCAGAGCTCTGAGTGCCACCTCCAGGAATTCCTTCGACACCTCCAGGGATGGGCACTCCAAACCTCCCTGGACACTTCCAAGGCCTCAGCACCCTTTCCATGGGGAAATTCCTGCTGCTGTCCACCCTGAGCCTCCCCTGCCCTAGCCTGAGGCCGTTCCTTCTCCTCCTATCCCTGTTGCCTGGGAGCAGAGCCCGACCCCCCGGCTGTCCCCTCCTGTCAGGGACTTGTGCAGAGCCACAAGGTCCCCCCTGAGCCTCCTTTACTCCAGGCTCAGCCCCTTTCCCAGTTCCCTCAGGAATTCTCCAGCCCTTTCCCCAGTTCCCTTTTCTGTGCTTCCCACAAAATCCATTGTTCCTAAAGCTGTTGGGCCAAATTATGGGTTTATTTATACTGTGTGAACAAAGAGGAGAAGCTGTATCCAACCAGCATGAGATTCCTGACTGGAAACTGAAGTCATTCTCTTCCTGCTTCACTTCTGAAATAACCTCATTCCCTAAAACCTGCCTTTGGATGAAATCTCTGCAATACACAAGCAAGAAACATCAAAAGACTTCAACTCTGAGCTGCAACCTCATATCTCCACTTCATTTTTTACTACCTCACAGAAACCGTTTGATGCAAACCAGAAGGATTTTAGATCAATTTGTACAATTAGAGGCCACCCCTGAATAATGGAAGAGAGGAGACATTCGTGAGTCAAATCCAGCTTGGATTTTGGGGGAACAGACGACACAAATCTGCATTACAATGGAGGGTTTCACCTCAAGAACAGCTCCAGCTTTTGCCCTAATTGGCCAGGAAATTAACGACCTGAATCCACTTCCAGAGCTGCCATGTGCCCTGACAAAAACCACCACTCTCATTAATGTTAATTAGCACCATCATTAGGGCTGTGGCTAGAGCACCTGTGGAAGAGCTGCTTGCTCCTCCTGTTCATTAATTAACAAATCCAGACCTATTTAAATGCTCCTGCAAAAGTATGGAGCAAAGCCTGAGGAGTTTTTCCCCATTTTTCTCCTCCTGTCATTTTTTTCAGGAGTGTTCAATGCCAAGAACATTTAGCACTAACCTTTTCCAAAGTATTCCACATGAAATCAATGTTTGACTATTAAATAAATGGCAAATTCGGCTCTTTTTTTTTTTTTCTTTTCTCCTATCTGGCCTGAATATTTTTTTCTTTACCTGAGGAGAAAATCTTTTGTTCTGCTTATGTAGACTTTCTTAATGAAGCTCTGAGGGTACAAAAAGTTGATGCAGCTTTTAAGGCACTGGAGGGGAAGTGCAGAAAGTGATGAATGGCTGAAAATCCTTTATTCTGTTCACTTTGCTCCAGGACTGGATCTGGGAAATCAAAACTTTTCTCCTTCGCTTAAATTTTGCCTTTTAATTTCATCTCTTTGTGTAGAAGCAGCAATCTCTGTGCTGCAGGAAGACATGGAAGTGGAGGTATAAACAAAATCCACAAAATTTGGAGACCCAAGAGAATTTGGAGCTCAGGTGATTTAAAAGGAATTCTTGGAGACAAGAGGCACATCTGGCCCTTTGTTCAGAGAGCTTTGTTTGAGTTCTGGAATATTCCAAGAGTTTTGGGAGAGTCTTGGAATTCCCTTCCCAGTCTTGGGAAGAAGATGGAGATGTCAATTGCTCAAATTCTCTCCCAAAGGGTTTGGATACAATCATGGAACCACCAAAGGATCAGGGACTGGTTTGGGTTGGTGGGACCTGAATACCATCCCACCCATGCCAGGGGCAGGGACACCTCCCAGTATCCCAGGATTCTCCAGGCCCCAATGTCCAGCCCGGCCTCGGGCACTGCCAGGGATCCAGGGGCAGCCACAGCTGCTCTGGGAATTCCAGCCCAGCCAGGAATTCCTTCCCTGGGCCCCAGACCAGCTCCCATCACGCTGAGGTTTCCAGGGAGAAGCAGAATCCCACACCTTGGCCATGTCAGGCAGGGAAGGAGCTGAGCTTTAGGGAATGGATTCTCCTGGAGGATCTGATGAGGTTGATGGATTTAAATCAGTCTGCTCAAGGTGGTGACAGCCAAGGAAGTCTCTGGGAGCTGCATTCCATAATAACCTGGATTTATGGGATTGTGTTTTATACTGACAGTTCTGGGGGAGCACAGAATCCCAGGCTGGGTCAGGCTGGAAGGAACCTCAGAGGGTCCCTGGTGCCACTCCCTGCTCCAGCAGGGCCATCCCAGGGCTCAGGGCACAGGGCTGTGTCCAGGTGGCTCTGGAATATCCCCAGGGAGGAGACTCCAGCCCCTCTCTGGGCTCTGCTCAGGGCTGGGCACTGCCCAGGGCAGAAGTTCTGCCTCCTGTGCCAGGGAAATTCCTGGGATCACCCCCTGACCCAGGGACACTCAGGGACAGACAGGGACCCCCAGGGACACCCAGGGACACTCGGACAGACAAGGACAGACATGGGGACACCCAGGGATGGACAGGGACACCCAAGGACACCCAGGGACACCCAAGGACACCCAAGGACACCCACGGCTTAGGGCCCCTCTCAGTTGGGGCTCCCCTCCAGGCTGAGCAGCCCCAGCTCCCTCAGCCTTTCCTGGGCACGGGGATGCTCCAGCCGTTCCTCATCCTCACATCCCTCCTCTGGAGCAGATCCAGGAGCTCCAGGTCCCTCCTGTCCTGGCAATCCCAGAGCTGGACACAGCAGTTCAGATGCTGCCAGGGCTGAGAAGAGGGGCAGGATCCCCCCCAACTCCTTCCTGACCCCTTCTGGACCCCTTTGGCCTCGTTTTGTTCTTTGGAAAGGCAGGAGGGGAACCAGGAATGTTTGGAAACCACTCCAAGTGCATCCTGTGATTTGAAGGGAATTTTCTGAGCTTATTTCTGAGCCTGCAGCATCAGCTAAGTGTTGCAGCACTAAGTTCCAGGTCCCTCTCTCCTCACTGATTAATAGGGAAGCTCCAGTGGCTTAGGTGGATTTAAAGCTCCCCAAAACCCCAAACCTGTAAACATTTATCCACCTTCTCAGTTTAGCAGGAATAAACAATCCCCCCGACACCAAGGCTTGGAGTTTCTCCTACCAATGAATAAAAATTGCACCCCTCCAGGCTGATGCCGTGTGCAGACAGCTGCCTTCTCCCCAGAGAAGAGAGATTTCCTTCTTTTCTCAGATAAATCAATGGACTTTGCAGGAGGACTCAGCAGGAATTTTTCATGCAGCAAAATTCAGCTTTTGCACATTTTACTCCTTGTTATGCTCTGAGTAAGAGCTGAACCTCCAAGCTGGGCTTTATTTTGGTCCTGAAATTACAGGAGGGATTTCTCATCCTAGCATAACCCAGCAGGGCAGATCACTGAGATCACTGGGGTCTCACAATTCCATGCAGGAGAGGATCCCAGGAATCCTTTTTGGATTCCTTGGCATGTGTTGAGTGTTGAAGGCCTCATCCCATGGATTTCCCTTTGGATTTTTTCCGGTTTTTTTCCACGTACATCTAGATGTTCCAGGTGCTGAAGGCCTCATCCTAAAGATTCCGTCTTTGTTGGATGCTGAAGGCCTCATCCCCAAAGGTGTCCCTTTGGATTTTTCCAGGTTTATTCCGTGTGCATCAAGATGTCTTTGAGGTTCTTGGCAATTTTTATTCTTTAGACCTCCATGTTCACCGCTTTCTTCAAATACACCACAGTAAGCCCAATGACAATCCAGGAGGACATGATGAAGTCACCTCTCCTTCCTATATGGATTCAGATATTCCTTCCAGGAATTTGTTATGATAATCCAGTGATGGGGACTCAGTTCTCTTCCTGATATCCCTCCATGTGCTGCAATGTCCTGATTTTTAGAGGATTTTTCTTTCAAAGATCCTTTGCCTTATTTTAGCCACTTCTTCCTTTCCCATCCCTATTGAAATGAGGGATAATTTAGGAGATGCCGCTTGGAGAAAATGTTTACAATTTGAAAAGCTGCTATGTCTTATTCCTAAACCCCATTGATCCACTTTCCACATTTCCCTGCCCCCCCATATTTCATGTTTAATGGGAATGCTTCTGTTCTTCCCAGCTTTTTAGAAATAAAAAAAGAGACAACACCTCTAAAAACCCCTATGTAAATCTGAATATGTGAGAAGGAGCTCTACAAAAAGATTTAAATATCACTTCAATTTCACCAGCACAAATTGATGACCCTGATTTTTTTTTTTTTTTTTTTTAATCGAGCTTGCTGCTAAAGAAAATGGTGGAAATTTGACAAGGAATTTGAAAAATAAGGATTGGATGGAAGACCTTGGCTGCTAAATTCCTTTTGTTGTTTGTTGTGGCAGGAGAGTTCCACTGTGGCTTTGAGGATGGGAACATTTGCCTTTTCACTCAAGACGACACAGACAACTTTGACTGGACTAAACAAAGCACTGCCACGAGGGACACGAAATACACACCCAACACGGGGCCCAACGCCGACCGCACCGGCTCCAAGGAGGGTGAGATGGGAGTTGGGAGGGATTTGGGAGAAAGGAACTGGCCAGGACGGGGAGTTCAGCCGTTTCCTGCTCATGGAATCCCAGATGGATTGGGATAGGAAAGGATTGAAGTTCATCTTGTCCCACCCCTCTCGTGGGCAGGGACACCTCCCACTGTCCCAGGCTGCTCCAAGCCCCAGTGTCCAACCTGGCCTTGGACACTGCCAGGGATCCAGGGGCAGCCACAGCTGCTCTGGGAATTCCAGCCCAGCCTCTCCCCACATTCCCAGCCAGGAATTCCTCCCCAGTATCCCACCTAAATCTACCCTCTTTCACCTTAAAGCCATTCCCTGTGTCCTGTCCCTCCATCCCTTGTCCTCAGTCCCTCTCCAGCTCTCCTAGAGCCTCTTTAGGCCCTGGAAGGGGCTCTAACTTCTCACCAAGATCCTTCAAGGACTTTCAGAAGGAATTACCTGTGCTCAGTAGTGACAGGTCCCAAAACACAACCCCTGATGGTGCCATTCCCACCTTGCCTCATTTTTATTGTGCCATTTTCAAAGCGATTCCCTTCACATTAAACTCAAGTAGGGTAATCTGGCTCATCTTAAAATATTCTCCTGCTTGGTGCCATTTAAATCTTCCCTTGGGCTCTCTCAGCCTGTCACAACGAGGTGGTTTTTGCCCCATTTTTGCTCTAGCTATTGTTCAAATGTGCAATTTCCAATCTGCTGCCCCTGTTAACGTGTGCTCCTGACTGCAGTGTGGATTTGCATTTGAAAAGTCCGACACATTGTGCTGAATTTATCCAGACCTGCAGCAATTCCTGCTATTTTATTGTGTGCCCTTCCAAAGGGGAAAGAAAATTCATCCTGCACTACATTCATTTGGTTGGGTTAATTCAATAATATCTCTGCGGTTGGCACTTCAGGAATGGAATAAATGGATATTGTCTACTTTGGGATTGGCATGGCAAGTTGAAAATATTCCTTGAAAGGTTTCCATCAGGATATTTTCCTTTTATTTTACAAATCATGTTTCCAGGGACAAATTCCCCCCTCAGGACTGAAGGCTGAACCCCCTCCAGATTTTGTGCAAGAGTTCATCAGTTTGGAGATGTTTTCCAGCACTGGCCTGCTTCCTGGATTTTAGTTTTCTTGGAAAACGGGGCTTTGGAGCAGCTTTTGGAAACACAGGGGCTTCATGTAGGGAAAAACGAGTCCCAGAAATTACATGGTGAGAGATAGAAGTAAAAAAATTATCAGGATGCTGGAAAATTCCAAGGTGTTCCTGCATTTGTCTGTGTTGGGTGCTGAGGGACTCATCCCAAGGATTTCCCTTTGGATTTTTCTAGGCTTTTACATCAAGGCATCACAGGTGTTGAGGGCCTCATCCTAAGGATTTCTCTTTGGATTTTTCCAGGTTTTCCCATGTACACTGAGACATCCTGGGTGCTGAGGGCTTCATCCCAAAGATTTTCATCTGTGTTAGGTGCTGAAGGCCTCATCCCAGTGATTTCCTTTTGGATTTTTCCAGATTTTTCCATGTACATCAAGATGTCCTGGGTGTTGAAGGCCTCATCCTAAGGGTGTCCCTTTGGATTTTTCAAGTTTTTTCCACGTATATCAAGATGTCCCAGGTGTTAAGGACCTCATCCCAGTGATTTCCCTTTGGATTTTCCCAAGTTTTTCCATGTACGTTGAGACATCTCAGGTGTTGAAGACCTCATCCTAAGAGTGTCCTTTTGGATTTTTTCAGGTTTTCACCTCAGGTGTTGAAGGCCTCATCCTAAGGATTTCCCTTTGGATTTTGCCACGTTTTCACACGTTCATTGAGACATCTCAGGTGTTAAGAACCTCATCCCAATGATTTCCCTTTGGACTTCACCAAGTTTTTATGTGTACTCAGGTGTTGAAGGCCTCATCCTAAGGGTGTCCCTTTGGATTTTTGCAGGTTTTTACATGTACATCGAGACGTCCCGGCCCAGGCTGGAGGGGGAGAAGGCCAGACTTGTGAGCCCCGTTTTCAGCGTCGCTCCCAAAAATCCCTACGGAGCCACCAACACGGCCTATTGCTTCAGCTTCTACTATCACATGTATGGACAGCACATAGGTGAGAGAAAGCCAATTCCTCTGGGAAAAATAGCTGGGAAAACTCCCTCTTGTTCCAATGAAAAGCATGGGAAGAGCACAGCTCCTCCGAGAGCACCCAGGGACATGCCTGAGGGCATCAAAATCATGGCAACATTCTGTTTTCCACTCATCAGGAATTTGTAGGAAGGAGGAATTTCCCTTTTTACAGCTGGGAAGTGTTTCCTGCATGAGTGGGATTTTGGGCAGGGAATTGCATGGGAATCCCATGGATTTGAATGGGAATTTTAGGGCCTGAAAAGGGAAAAGTTGATTTAAACAAGATTTTTTCCTGATTCTAATGTGGTGTTTTAGGCATTCCTGAGTAGAATCAGGATCAGGCAGGGAGCAGCAGCATTCTTCAGCTGTTTCCTGTGGAAAAGTCATGGAAAAATTGCTAAAAACACTGCAGGAATATGGATTTTCAAAGGATGTTTGTGAGTGCTTTAGGTATTCCTGGATTCAGGATCAGGCAGGGAGCAGCAACATTCCTCATGTGTTTCTTGTGGAAAAGTCATGGGGAATTTGCTCACACAATGCAGGAATATGGATTTTCAAAGGATATCTGTGAGTGTTTTAGGCATTCCTGAGTAAATTCAGGGTCAGGCAGTGAACAACAGCATTCCTCACCTATTCCTTGTGGAAAAGCCATGGAGAATTTGCTCACACAATGCAGGAATATGGATTTTCAAAGGGTATCTGCCAGTCTATTTTAATCCCAGCTCTTTCAACACTCAGGTTTCATTTATTTTTATGGTATTAAAAAAACCCAAAAAACAAACAAACAAAAAAAACCAACAAAACAAAACAAAACCCACAAACAAAAAACCCAAACAGTGGGAAAATATACAAGCTCAAACACCAAAAAATCCAATTTTTAGAAAGCCTTTGCAGGTTCCTTCATGTGCCAAGAGGTTTTCCAGTGTCAATGTGACCTGGTTTGATGTATTTTTATCTCTGTTTCAAGGGGAAACTCACCCTCCCAGAGAGTTCTGGTGCTTGCTTTGTCCAAGCTCCCCCTGGCCCCAGGCAGAGCTCAGATTTTAAGCGGAGCAGACAAGTACACTCAGGTTTTATTCCCGTTGTCTCTGTGCTGCAGGAAGGTGGATGCAGCTCCATCTTGGAATTCTCCTGGCTCTGTGCTGGTTTTTTTTGCTTTTTTTTTTTTTTTTGTTTGTTTTTTTTTTTTTTTTTGTTTTTTTGTTTTTTTTTTTTTGTTTGTTTTTTTTTTGTTTGTTTGTTTGTTTGTTTGTTTTTGTTGGAAGGAAAGGATTCAGCCACTCCATGCTGAGGGAAAAATATAGAAATTGCAATATCTGGTTGTGTTCTGGTTGTCTCTTTTATGGTGTGTTACAAAGAACAAATTACAAATGTAAAGGGTTAAAGAGTGTTTCTGGAATTCCTGGTAAATATTTGGACTGTAGAGTTATTTGGTATAATGTAAAGAAAACAGGCAATGAGGTTTGTCCAAAACCAGTGGGATTTGGTTTTTTTTTTCCTGGATTTCCTCCTCAGCAAGTGTCTGTCCTTAGATTTGGTTTTTTTTTTTTTTTCTGGGACCCCCTATTCTTGTGGAAATCCTTGAATTTTGCCAAGGCAGGATTCAACTCCAGGTAACAGTGATGATCCGTGACCACAATTCCACTGGATTTATTCCTGGAAATGTGGGCATGAGTTCCCAAAATTCCAAATTGCTGGATATCATTTTTATCCTTTATTTTATTTTTTTTAATACAGTTCCCATCATTTTACCTAATGTTCAAAATTCTATTCTTTTCTAGAATCTCAGAATCCCAGACTGGTTTGGGTGGGAAGGCACCTTAAACTCATCCTGTTCCAACCCTTTCCATGGCAAGGACAACTTCCACTATCTCAGGGTGCTCCAAATTCCATCTAGTCTGGCCTTGGGGAGGCTCAGGAGGGTATTTTCCATTGGATAAATTCCTGAAGGAAGGGTGTGAAGAAGCTCAGGGACTCTCAAGGACAGGAAAAGTGATGATGAGAATTAATTGAAACAGAGACAATTCCACTTAAACATAAAACCTGGTTACTTTTTAAGCTGGAAAGAGCTGAACGCTGGCACAGGTTTCTCAGGAAGGTTGGGAAATCCCTGTCCTTGGAGATTTCCAAAATCCGGCTGTCTCTGGTCCTGACCATCTGCTTTAATTAAGCCATGCTTTGGACAGGATGAGCTCCGGAGATGCCTCCAGCTCTGGGAATTCTGTGTGAAATATTGAACTGGTGATAGATTTTTTCGGAATTACATTTTATTAAGGATTAATCCCCTAGTGGATAATTCCAAATCCCATTACTGGGATGGATTAACTGTTTCATCACCAGCTGTCCCAAACTTTGAACCTTCACCGTGGCTTTGGAATTTGCTGCCGATGTGGAGAGGAGCTTCCAATCCCTGCTTTGGGAATGAATCCTGCAAGTCAAGGAAGCTCTTGGCTTAAACATTCCCAGCTCATGGATTTACCCACCAGGGCAGGGTAGGAGCTGCAGACTGAGCTCCAAACACCACAGAATGCTGGAATGATTTGGGGTGGAAGGATCTTAAATCCTATCTCATTCCACCCATTCCATGGGCAGGTACACCTTCCACCATCCCAGGCTGCTCCAACCTGGCCTTGGGAGGGATCCAGGGGCAGCCCATCTGGATCCAGGGAATTCCAGCCCAGCCCATCTCCACCCTCCCAGCCAGAAATTCCTTCCCAATATCTCATTTATAATCTCCATGCTGTGGGATCCAGAAGATTCCCAAGCAGTAGCAGGGTTGCTATTCCCAGTTTTCAGGGACAAAGCACTTTGTTTCCAAAACAATGCTCATCAAATTGTTTCAATAATGTTTGGAAAGATCCCTAGGAAATGGGATGTGATGCTGGAATTATGCTTTGTTTCTGGTGTGGATTGATCTCGGGATTTACAGGAAATGATGCTTCGTCCTCCATTCCTAAAACTGAGGGATCCCATTGGCATCCAGAGGAGAATATTCCTATTTTAAATAATTAAAACCCCTTCCCAGTTTATCCAGCTCAGCTTCTGCTCCTGCTGGTCAGCTCTTGGGATTCTCTGGAGAAGAGGTTGAAATTTCCCTGGAGATAAGAAAATATTGTGAATCTTTGCATAGAGCAGAGTACAGAGATGAGATCACCATGAGATCATCCCAAGTGTTTATCTGGGCGACAGCCTGGGATTTGTATCCCACTCCATGGCAATGGTATTTGGGAAGAGAAGGGGTTTGTTCACCTGAAAAGGCAGCTTCTACTCTCAGGTGGGATCATAATTCCTGACAGATCCCAAAATTCCTCCTGGGAGCGTTGGCTGCCACAGAAGACAGCCGTGGATCCAAAGGAAAGGGAGATTATCCCTAAAGGATGAGAGAAGCAGGAATTCCCTGTCCTTGATTTGCAGCAGAAAAATTTCTTTTTCCATTGTTGGAAAGAGGATGATGAAGTTTCCCTGTCTTTTCTGTGCCCCTGCCCTGAGACAGAAGGAATTGGAGCTGAAAAGCACCACCTTTTCCAGCAATCCATACTTCCCATTTTTTCCATCCAAACCTCAAAATGGGACATTTCCAATGGATGCCCCAAGAAAAATCGTTTTTCCTACCATTAGAGAGCCACCCTGTCTGAATTTTAGAAGTTTAAAAATTTTAAGGGTTTTTTTCTGTTAATAGGTATTGATTTTTACAAAAATGTTGTTGATAGCACCAGGATTATGGGTGTGTAATTTAAATAGAAGTGTGTGGTGTCACATAGTGAAAAACTTAGAGGTTAAACCTTTGATATATAATAATTTATATAAAGCAAAATGGAAGATTTATAGATATAATTTTTATATATAAATATATATAATTTATTTATATATTTGAGTACATAATAATTTATATAAAGCAAAATGGAAGATTTAGGGTGTAGGCTGAGTTCTTCACCTTCTTCTTCATGGGTTTGGGTAGTATCTTGTGACCGAATAAAAAAATCCACATTACAAACCACAAATATTTAATTATTAAGTTCAGCATTAAAATAATTTAAATATAATGTCATAATTAAACAATTTATAGTTAAAAAACCTTATGAAAAATAAAAACACCACAATTTTTCACTTTATGAACTAAAACTCATGACTTATAAAACTATAGTATAAATTAAAATTAAATGAAGTTCTAAATCCAAACGCAAATTACTTTGCTCAAACATTTAATCCCAACTCTAACAAAAACAACACCACCAAAAAAGAATAACAAAACCTATACCATCCCAAATAAAAAGAGGGAGGCAGAACCTGCTGGGAGATCAGAGTGGGAAAGCTGAAGGGCCAAGATTCCAGAGATTCTGGGGCATCCCCTGCTCTCCTGGCAGGATTTTATTCCTTCATTTCCCAGTTTTTATTCCTGGCTTTGCCCCCTGCCTGTCATTTCATGGAATCACACAACGGTTTGAGTGGGAAGGGACCTTAAAGCCCATCCTGTTCCATCCCCTGTAAGGAAAATGCTGAACATTTTTGGAGGATTCAGCTCTTCCTTCATCCTTGGAAGTGTCCAAGGCCAGGCTGGATGGGGCTTGAAGAAATCTGAGAAGGTGGAAGGTGGAATGGGATTAAAGGTGCCTTCCAACCCAAACCATTCCATGACTCTGTAGTAATATAAATATAACATAATATTGCAATCTAACATTACAAAAATATAAGATATATATATAGGTATCAAAATATAAATAAAATATATAAAAACATCAATATATAAACATATAAATATACATAACTATAAATAACTAAAAGAAATAGGAATAGAAAAAGAAATAAATAGAAATATGAAATAATATAATTAATATAAATAAATAAAAAGTAATTAAAATTAATACAAAATTATAAATTTACACAAATAACAAATACATAAGAAATATAAATATAAATATATATAACATGTATAAATTATTAGTTTTTATTATATCATTTTCATATTATATATATAAGTGTATATTTATAAACATAAATTTAAATAAATATAAATTAACATAAATAAATTGTAAAACTAAAAATAAATATATATTTATAAATTATATAATATATATTGAATAAATAAAAATAATATTTATACAATAGATGATAAATATTTTTATATTAAAAATAAATAAAAAAGAAATAAAGATATTTGGAGGAGGGGTGAGGCCAAGCAGCATTCCCAGCTCTTCCCAGCCCTTCCCAAACACCTGGGCTGGGCTAAAGGAATCCCTTTGCAATCCCTTTCTGGTTTAAGTCTTTCCCTGCTTTTTGTAGAGGCAGAGCTGGAATTTCCTCATGAGATCCTGTTTCCTTTGGGCCCATTCCCTGAATTCCAGCCCCGATTCTCCTTTCCAGCCCCTTGAGGGAAGATGGATGATCTCATTCCTGTCCCATTTCCTCACCCTGCTGAACAGACCATCAGGGGAATATTTCCTGCTCCAATAAATCTCCAGCCTGACTTTTCCCAAGGCTCCAAGTTTGGCTTTTTCGGGGGGAAATAAGAACTCTTCATGAGCAGGTACATCTTCCTCAGATCCAGGAGCTTTCCTTGGAATTTGTTTGGGATCTGTTGTGCCAGGCATCCCAAAAAAACCCCTCTGCTCTTGTAGGAATTTGGCTGCATGGATGTGTCCGGTTAAGGGAAATACACTGAATTTACACAGCACAAAGAGGCCCCACTGCCCCAAACACCTGCAGGCAACCACGGTGGCAAATAGGACCAAAAGCCCCCAAAATTCTGTGGATTAGAGAACCCAGATAAATGAAATTTTGGGGGGTTTTTTGGTGCAACAAGAGAATCTGGTTCTGTTCATGCCTACAGGTGTCACAAAAATGTCTGTGATGCCACCAGTGACTTACTGGTAGGCAAAGGTGCAGCTCTGGGGGGTTTTCCTGCACTGAGAGGGATTTTGGAGGTTATTGGAAGTCAGAGGATGTTGTTGTCCTACAAAAATATTCCCAAAGGCATCACCTCTCTCCCTGAGATGGATCTGGGAAACTCCAGGAGTTCAGCAATGGGCAGAGCAAAGGCAGGCAGTTTTAATAAGCAAGAATTCAGCATAAAACAACCAAAATTTGCTGATTTTGCCCTGCATAAGGAAAAAGGGTTTTTTTTCTACAGAAAATCTGTTTTCCGTGGAATTCTTCTGGCTCCTGAGTCTGAATGGAGTCTGAGTTTGAGTGAACACTCAGTCCTTCAACACAATCCTCGATTTGTGCTCTTGAGGTGGCAGGAATTTCTGGGGAAAACAATCTCCTTAAAGCTTTAAGTCCATTGAATCCTGCTCCTTGCTCCAGGAATGTTGTCTTCATAAGGAGGTTTAATGCCAATTTCTTGCTCTAAACACAGAAAATTCCTTTTTTTGCTTGTTTTCTGAGGAATTCCCATGCCTGAGCTGCAGGATGGGTTCTCAGTTCCCCTCTGCTGAGGTGAAATATTCCCAAAGGCATCACCTCTCTCCTTGAGATGGATCTGGGAAACTCCAGGAGTTCAACAATGGGCAGAGCAAAGCTGGACAGTTTTAACAAGCAAAAATTCAGCATAAAACACCCAAATTTGCCCTGGATAAGGAGGTTTAATGCCAATATCTTCCTCTAAACCACAGAAGATTCTTTTTTTTGCCTGTTTTCCTGGGAATTCCCTTGCCTGAGCTGCAGGATGGGTGCTCAGTTCCTCTCTGCTGGGAGTTCCCATCATCACTTCCCAGCATTCCTGAATTTAAAAAGCTTTTGAATTTCTGCCAAGAAACCTCCCACACCTCAGACCCGTGGAAAACAGGTGAAGGGGGTGGTGCTGCAGCCATCCCGTGCTCCAGGCAGAGCCTGTCCCAAACTCGTTTCTCCTCCTGTTTTCCAGGAAGTTTGAACGTTTACCTGCGGCTCAAGGGTCAGACTGCCATAGAAAACCCCTTGTGGTCTTCGAGTGGGAATAAGGGACAGCACTGGAACCAAGCCCGGGTGAACATCAACCCCCCCACCTCATTCCAGGTAAGGCTGGCACCTCCTCCAGGAGCCAGGAATTCGGGATTGATTTGGGAATACTGAGCCTTTTCTTTGGGATTTCCCAGCTTGTGGACGGATAATTGCTTCCCTTGAGCACCACGGAGCTGAATAATGCTTAAGCTCAAAACACTTTCCAGCTTCCCAAAGATGCTGGGAACACTTCCAGCGGGTTTTGATTTCAGATTAGCAAGTGGAATATAAAATTGTTCGCTGGGACAAATGACTTAGGTCCCCTGTGTTAAAAGGTTTTTGGAAATCTGTGGATTTTTTGCGGGACAAGGAATGATCTGGGAGTGTTTGCTGGGAGAGAGGTGCAAGGGGTTGTCACAGGTTTTTCACTCATTTCCTGCTGGGGTTGACAGGGAGGTGCTGATGGAGCTTTGGGGGAAATTCCCAAACCCGCTGGGAGCTGTTTGGAGCTGTAACATTCCCAAAAAAGCAGCTGCTGCCAGGTTGGCAATCACTGTTTGATGGTGAGGTTGGGAATGTCCTCATGGAATGTGGGAGTTGTAAACCATGCCCTGAGTGCAGGGTTCTCCTCTGAGCCCTCTCTGGCACTTCGAGGGCTCCTAGGGGAGAAAATGTGATTTGGGAAAATGTCATGGACTGGTTTGGGTTTGAAGTGACCTTGAATCTCATCCCATTCAATTCCATCCCATTTAATCCCATCCCACTAAATCCTATCCCATTAAATCCCATTCCATTCAATCCCACCCCATTGAGTCCCATCACATTCAATCCCCCTGATGCTTTGAGAAGGCTGAGCTGGAGCAGAGACTGGGCAGAGCTGGAGAATGAAGTAGATATTTATTAAATAGCCTTTAAGGACACACCTTGAACAGGACAAAGGACCAGCGAGGGCTACAAGATGGGCCCAAAATGGACACAAAATGGACACAAAATGGACACCCTGTCACGAGGTCTCACACTTTTCTAAATTTTGGTCCATTTGCATCTTGGGGTTGAATTGTCCAGTCCCAACTGCAGGTGATGCAGTCCCATCCTTCCTGTTTTCTCCCTCCAGCCCACCCTTGTTGGTGCTTTGGGGCCTGAAAACTTGTCCCAGTTGTCCTTGGTGTGCAGCAGGAGAAGGATTTGTTTTGTGTCCCTGCTGTGTGCAGAGCTGAGTGACACTGACTGTGAGCTCAGAGCTGCAGCCCTGGGCAGCACAGAACCTGGAATACATGGGAGCTGGAACTTGAGGCATCACCAATGGGAATTCAATCCCATCCCACCCCTGCCATGGCAGGGACACCTTCCCCTTTCCCAGGCTGCTCCAATCTCCAGTGTGCAACCTGGCCTTGGAAGATTCCTTCAGTGCAGATCCAAACTGCTCTTCTAAAAGTCCACATTGGGCTTCACTTACTTTATTTTCCAGGAATTCATGAGCCTGATCCTTTATTTCATGCATGAGAGGCATTGACAGGAGAGAAATAGTTTGGTCTGTGGGATTGCAGAGCAATTCCAAGGATGGGAATTAGAGGAAAGTTGAGGAAGAGGGATTTGTGAAGTACAGTGGGACATGAGAGAGCTGGGAGTGTTCCCCTGGAGAGGAGAAGGCTCCAGGGAGAGCTCAGAGCCCCTGACAGGGCCTGAAGAGGCTCCAGGAGAGCTGGAGAGGGACTGGGGACAAGGGATGGAGGGACAGGACACAGGGAATGGCTTCAAATTGGAAAAGGGGAGATTTGGGTGGGATCTTGGGATGGAATTCCTGGCTATGCTGGAATTCCCAGATTTGCTGTGGCTTCCTCTGGATCCCTGGCAGTGTCCAAGGCCAGACTGGACATTGGGGTTGGAGCAGCCTGGGACAGTGGGAGGTGTTCCAGGCTGGGATTCTGGGATGTTTGATGGGAACAAACTGTCAGGAATGGGGAGAAGAGGAATTGCAGAGTTCAGAAACTCTCGGAGCCCAGGCCAGGCACAGAAAGGTCAGAGTGGCTGAGTTTTCCATTGGTGAAGTCAGGATAAATCCAAGAATTCTGAAGAGTGAAGGAGAGAGAAGTGATTTAATATCTGAACACAATAAATGCCCTGGGAATGGAAGGAAGAGACGGATTTGAGGGCTCCAAGGAGTCTTTGGAGACCCAGGAAGGACTTGGAAAAATCAGGGAAGAACCAGACCTTTGGGCAGGGAAACAAAGGATTTGGCAGCAGCAATCCAGAGGGGTGGAGGAGGGAGATTCCAAAGGGAAGCTCTTCTCCTTGGCTGTTTTTCACCTTTTACATTGTTGTGTTTAAAGGTTTCAGCATAAAACAAATGTAAAACTCTGACCAAATATAACAAATAAATGTCAGAGCTCCTAGAGCCTTAAATTACTTTTTTTTTTTTTTTTTAGCATCTCTTGCATCAAAGTAAATTTTATTTTCCATTGAGGAGTGTAAGTGGGAAGGAATATAAAGCTCCCAGTTAAATTTAAGGAGAGGGAATGGAAGTGAATCTTTGCAGTAAAACACTGCAGCGACATGGAAATTAAAACTTTTTATAGGGTAATTTACAGGGGTAGAAGATTGTATACCTTGTCAGTCGCTGTGATATAGAACAAAGCTTTTGTCATGAGGAACTGGGAGGACTGCAGTGCTTTAAATCTCAGAAAAATGCATAAAATCTAGCTCAGATATTCAGATATTTAGTATTTTTAAAGAATGAACACCCCAAAAAATGAGAGCCTCAAAAAGAGAGGGACACGTTGGTTCTGTCACCCAGGAAATGTCAATTTTATTTCAGGTTTGAGCAGTGGGACCTGGTGATGGTCTGGATGATTTGGATTGGATTTCTTGCTAGTTTAGGATCTAAATATTGCAGTATCCAAATGAAAATGCCAGGATTTATCACAAGGGTTTGGGATCAGCACGTCCTTGTCCCTCCTGTTGGGTCAGTGCCACCCTCTGGCTGTCTGAGCTCCAGATAGGGCTCAGCTCACCCAGATTTGGTCACTTTGCATCTAAAAAATTCCAGTACCAGCCGGATGGGCTGGGAACATTCGGGTTTTCAGCCCTTGGCCTTGCAGGATTTCCAATCCCAAATCACAGAACTGTTGTGGAGCTACTTCAGGATTTATCTCCTAAAGTGTTTGGGTGATCTTGGTGCTTCCACTCACCCATCCAAGAGGGAACATTCCAAATTTTCGGGCTGGAGATGTCCCTGACAGGGGAGATGTGGCAAACCAGTTTGTCCCAGTCTGCCCCAGTCTCCAGCAGCATTTGAACCCTTTTATCAGGTCGATGTGCACCAAAATGAAACCTCTCAGCTCCCCACTTTTGGGGGTGTTAATGGCACCCTGAAACCCCTCCTGCACCCCACACCTGGTGGGATTGTCCTGGCACACCCCAAGTGCCTGGCAGGGTAAGGGAGAAGGCTGAGGGGGGCACACAGGGAAGGATAAAACTCTGCCCAAAATCCTATGGAAGAATCAGAGAATCCCAAACTGGTTTGGGATGGAAGGGATTAAAAATCAACTCATTCCACCTCCCAGGCTGCTCCAAGCTCTGTCCAGCCTGGCCTTGGACACTCTTCCAGGGATGAAGCAGAAGCTGAATTCCCCCTAAAACACTCAGGATTGGCTTTTTAGGATCATTAGTGACCTTTCCTGTACCCCCTGTGCAGTTTGATGCAGTACTTTTAACAACAACTTTCCAAAAGCTTTTTTATTTGGGGGGGGGGGGGGGGGGGGGGGGGGGGGAGGAGAGATACTGATAGTGAATTCTGCTCAACTGACACCTCCTGCCCATCCCTAGGAGCTGCAGGCTGGGATCTGCTCCATGCCCTGGCAGCTCCTGTGCCATGATTTCTTCTGAGTGTGGAGCAACCCCTCTCTGAGGGCCACCAAAATCACTGCCAAATGCAGCTTTTAATTAAACGCTGCCTGTTGTGTTTGGACACAGCCCTTTAGGCTGGAAATTGTTTTCCATTGTCAGGGAAAAATTGGACTTTCAACTCCACTGATTGGTGTTGTTCCTGCTGCCAAGGAGGAACAAAATCCAGCAAAATCCAGGGGCTGGATTTTGGGGGAGGAGATGTTTTTCTCTCAAGATCCAGGCATGGTTTCCTCTTCCAGCAGTTTGATTTCAGACAAGGGATATTGGAGGGAAAATAATCTACGGGACATGAAAATCCCAGTCATCCACTCAGCAGAGGTTAAAGTTCCTCTTAAATTGGAATAAAATCCCTACTGTGTCCCTCACTGTGATAAAACTCATCCCAATTCCTCTGGAAAACCACTCCTAGATGGAATCAAGGCTCCTAAACTGATGAGAACTGACATTTTGGAAAATAATAGATCCTAGCATGGAATTTACTTCCACAATCTGAAATCAGGTACTTGCATATGTCTTCATTTGAAGAAAAGTCCTTTCTTTTTGTGCTGGTTTCTGTTTTAAAAAGGCCAGGAGGGAAATGGGGCTTCCCAAATTCCTGCCCCAGCAGGAGATGTGGGAAGCTAAAATCCACCCAGGCAATCCCTCTGGGGCCCAAACAAAAGGAATTCCCTTCCTAAGCCCTCAAAATAAAGATACCTTTGTGTTATGGATGTGCAGAGAAACCAACCTGGAACCTGGGAGGTTTCTCCCAAGCTTTGGAATTAGAGAAGGATGCAGAGGACAGATCCTGGCCCGCTCACTAGGTGCAGATGAGGTTCTCCAGGGCAGGCAATGGGATGGGAGGAACTGGTTGGGTTGCCTCCAAGAGCCAGAAATCCCAGTTTTCCGTGGAATTTCTCTGGCTCCTGTGTGTTTTCATGGAATCTGAACTTGAGCAGATGCTCAGTCCTCCAACACATTCCTGAAGCTGTGCCTCTGCTGCTCGCTTCAGGTGGCAGGAATTTCCAGTAAAAATCTCCTTAAAGCTTTAATTCCATTGAATCCTGCTCTTTTCCAGAAATCTCAGTTTTTCATGGAATTTTTCTGGCTCCTGAGTGTGAATGGAGTCTGAATTTGAGTGAATGCTCAATCCTTCCACACATTCCTCATGCTTGTGCCTCTTCAGGTGGCAGGAATTTCTGGGAAAAACAATTTCCTTAAAGCTTTAATTCTGTTGAGTCCTGCTCTTTGCCGGAAATCTCAGTTTTCCATTGAATTTCTTTGGCTGCTTTGTGTGTTTTCATGGAGTCTGAATTTAGGTGGACACTCAATCCTTCACTCCTCAAGTTGTGCTCTTCAGTTGGCAGGAATTTCTGGGAAAAACAATCTCCTTAAAACTTTAATTCCATTGAATTCTTGCTCCACTCTCCAGGGATGTTGTCTTCACACAACCACAGCACCCAGTGGTGGGGCTGCTCTGGACACACCTCAGGTGACAGCTGAGGATGATTTCCAGCTCATTCCAAACAGGAAAAGCCCTCAGAGCTCACACCCCCACCTTGTACACCCTCACGTTGATGAGAACTCAGCTGGATTGGTTTTTCCACCCCAAAAGTGTCTGTAGAACACTCCAAGCCCATCATTGTGGCCAAGCCAAACACAACAGAACATTTTTTTTATTTATTCCCCTCCGATCTTCCAGATATTTTTTTATTTATCCCCCACTGCTCTTGCTGGATTTTTTAAATCACTTTCATAATTAAAAAATTGATATTTATCACCCTCTCGAACTTCTTTTTTCCAGCTCATCTTTGAAGGGATCCGTGGCCCTGGAATCGAAGGGGACATTGCTATTGACGACGTGTCCATTGTGGAAGGAGAGTGTATGAAATCAGATCAACCGGCCAACAGTGAGTGGCTCTTCCCTTCCCCACAAATTGCTTCCTTGTCTTTCTGCTTCCCAAATGGATCTTTTCCAGCAGAATAATCCCTGCTTTGGTTCAGTTGGAAGGTGGAAAGTGGAATGTTGTCCTTGGGATTGCTTTACTGGATTGGGTGTGAGGTGGAGGTGAGAGTGGTGGGTAAGGCCAGGCTGGATTTGAGATACTCAGACAGATAAAACAACATCGAAACAATATCCAGGGGGCCCAAACAATGTGAAATGAATGGAAATCACTGCTGGGGTTCCCTGAGGGCTCTCATCCCTCCACCCTGTGTGTGCATTGAAACTGCACAGCCAGGTGGGTTTTCAACCCAGTTCCTGCTCTATCCCATTGGTGAGGGTCGTCCTTGTCCCCTGGTGGTGGGAGGTGACTTTGGAACACTGCACCAATGCTGAGGGGGTGTGGGCACCTCTTTAATTCTATTGTCTCCCCTTTTTGTAGATCTACGATCAGGTGCTGTTGGGCCATTAGCACATATACGACTTCTCCCACTCCTCATCCTCATGTCTGTCTTAAGTCATCAGAGGTGACCTTATCCTGGCAGAGGCTACAAAAGATTCACCAGGCACTGGCATGAAGAAAGAGTCTTTGTAAAATGGACATTTCCAAACAAACTACCAAAGATTCCTCCACTGACTGACTCGAAAGTTAAATAAATACGTAAATAAATAATTAAAAAAATAAGAATAAAAATGAAACAGATAAAGAAAGCACTGGGGACTTGAAAAGGCATCACGGGAGTGGAACTTGCTAAGAACCAAGCTTGAGACCGAGATCTCGCCTAAGTAAGGAAGAGACTTTCAGGTGCTTTTTGTGGTCACTGATGAATTCAGCATCACCTGGTTGGACTCTCGGCAAAGAGCTCTAGAAACCCTTGTCAAAGCACAAAGTCATGGCTGGTTTTGTTTCAAATGAATCGTTTGCTTGTTACCATGGAAACTGAATGGCCTGCCAAAAAAAAAAAAAATAGGAAGGAGAGAGAGAGGAAATACAAACACACAGAGAGAGAGAGAAACACCTCACTGTAAACAGGGTACGTGAAGAGCTGGCGTTCATTTTCCCTTCCTGAAAGGTTTTTTTAGCATAGAGTTAAACAAATGTCAGCCCTTTCCACTTCGGCTGTCACCTCCCCCGGAGTACAACCTTGGGATGGGAGCTGTTTGCAGACATTCCCGTCCCATTCCTCACGGCTCTGCTTGGTGACTGTGTGCTGTCTCCTTCTTGCATGCATTCCCAATCCAGGATGTGCCACCTGGGCTCACATTTGTCACGAGGCTTCACTGGGAGTTTGCTCGCGGCCGACGGAAGATCCCTCTCCCCTCCCCACCGGAGTCATCAGCTCTACGGAAGTGAAGAAACCAAACCACCGTCTTTTATAAATTGCCATGGAAACCAAGTGCCTTCAATGAAACAAGCCTGATTTCAAAAAAAAAACACAAACAAAAAAACAAAAACAAAAAGAACTATATATATATATAAATATATATATATTAAAAAAATTATAATAAATGTAATAATGATGATTTCAACACGGAAGCTTTGCACCGCTAAAAACAAACAACCAATGTGAGTTGTGCAAACTCTTTTTCTATACAAGCTCTGGAGCCTGGGTGTGCAGGCAAGGAGACGGAGCCGCTTCTGGAGAAGGATGGATGGATGGATGGACCTAAAGCTGCTGTGGAAAGCCTTTGGGATGAGATCTGTGTGGTGTGACCTTCCAGACAGCCATGGCCTTTCAGCTTCTTAACCATTGGGAGCAGCTCCCATGGGCACTGCCGGTGGGAGCAGCACTTCCCGTCGTCGTCGTCATCGTTTCAGGTTCTCCTGTGGGTCAACCAGAGGAACAAAAAGGTGGTTCAGACACACACTTGGTGCAGAAGGTGGTGAAACACGGGAGGATTTTCTTCCTCTCCCCCTCCATTGGGATGGCTCCCGACAGTCGGAGCTCCGGACGCGCCGAGGGGGTTCTGCCTCTGCCCCGGAGCCAGACTCGGTGCAGAGGGTGAAAAATTATTTTGTTATTGTAGCGAAATTCAAAACAAACAAACAAAAAATTAAAAAAAATTAAAAATAATTCACTTTTACAAAGAAAAAAAATTAAAGCTGTACAAAAATGGGTTTGAGCTACCCGAACATGTGCGGTTTTCCACTGCATTGTAAAGTTCCCTTCCAGTTGGTTATGAAATTTGAAGACCTTTTTCCTTAAATTATCTCAGCTTTTAACTTCATTCAAAAGAAAAACAAAAAGACTTTTGTCTAAAGAAGAGTATTATTATTATAATTATTATAATTATTATTATTATTCTGTGTTCTCTCGACACCCTAGGATTAAAAACAAAACCTGATATGCAAATAATTGGAGTACAAATGTGAAAACAAACAAAAGATGGGTATCATAATTGCAAATATGAGTATAAAAAAAGCACAACGAGATGCAGTAAAACAATGACAAGGCTTGATTTTTTTTATTCTGTAGAGAAATGTTTGTGCAAATTCAGTAATTCCACTGAAGAGATAATTTTCCAGCTCTGTTCAATAAAGCCTCTTTCCAGGTAAGGCAGCCCCGTGGTGTGTGTGTTTGTTGAGGCCCTGGCAGGGTTTTCCTCGGTCAACTGCTGCCAGCTGGAGTTGTACTGGTCCATACTGGTGGTGCTCAGGGGCTGGAGTGTTCCCAGGATGCTCTTGGCTCCCTGATTTTTTTAGGCAGTTTTGGTGTCCTTAAGCTCCTGTGCTCGGAAAACGGCGGGAACTCCAAGCCAGGACATTTCCAGAGAATCCCAGGATGGTCTAGGTAGGAAGGGACATTAAAGCTCATCCCTGGAATCATGGAATATTCTGGGTTGGAAGGGACCTACAAGGATCATCGAGTCCAACTCTGAAATGAATGGTCCATACAGGGATTGAACCCACAACCTTGGGGTTATAAGGACCTTGCTCTGTTTGGAAGTGGGAACCCCAAGTCTGGATGGACTGTGGGGTTTGGAAGACAGTGGGAGCTCCAAGTCTGGATGGACCCTGGGGTTTGAAATAAAGTGGGAAGCTCCAAATCTGGATGGACTATGGGGTTTGGAAAAGAGTGCCTCTGACTCTGATGGACAATAACTTTTGGAAGATGGTGGGAACTCTGAGTCTGGTGGCCTGTGGGGTTTGGAAGATGGTGGGAAATCCAAATCTGGATGGACTATGGGGTTTGGAAGACAGTGAGAATTCTGAACGTGATGGAATGGGGTGTTTGGAAGAAAGTGTGCGCTCCAAGTGTGGATGGTCCATGGGGTTTAGATGACAATGGGAACTCAGAACTGTGATGAACTATGGGGTCTGGAAAGTGGTGGGAACTCTGAGTCTGGATGGACCATAGGGTTTGGAAGAAATTTGGAACTCCATGTCTGGAAGGACCATGGGATTTGGAAGAAAGTGGGAGCTCTGAGTCTGGATGGACCATGGGGTTTAGAAGATGGTGGGAATTCTGAGCCTGGTGGCCTGTGGGATCTGGAACTCTTGAGCCCGGATGGACTGAGGTGTTTGACACCCTTGACACAAATCACCAAGTTTCTCATGGGAAGCTCTGGATTTTACCTGTGGATGGATGGATGGAGGAGCAGGTCATGTGACAGGCATGGTGAAACCCCGAGGCAGATTTTCCTCTGGAGGTTGGTGTGTTCCAGAACTCAGCATCCCAACCTGGCTGTGCATCTTCCCATGGATGTCTCCTGAGAGAACTGAGGGGTGATCCAAGAAGCGTCTCCATGGGAGGCTTGGGCAGGACTCACCTTGGAAGGACTGGATCTGCTGGGAGCCAGAGTGGATCTCTGTCAGTCAGTCATTTCCACAGCATCACAGAAGGTTTTTGTTGGAAGGTGCCTTAAATCTCATCCCATTTCAACCCCACAGGCAGAGACACCTTCCACAGAGCAGGCTGAAGGAAAACAGGGAGCATTCCATTGCCTTTAAAACACTTCCCTGTTTTTTCTCTCGAAAATCCAAACTGAACCTTAGGTGCCCACTGGGGATGAATTTTCCAGGCTCAGGGCAGAGCTCTGGCTGCAGGGTTGGTGGTGATGGTGTGGTGGGACCTCAGTGGGAAGTCAGGATTTGGGAAGTGCCCTGTGATTCCACCCTGTGATAAAGGAGTTGGATGATAAGGAACAGGAGATCCTGCTCCACTGTTTAGATCCCAAGATAAAACTGCAGGCTGAAATTCGTGTTTCCTCTTTCCATTTGGATTTTTCTTTCCCTCCCATGAAATATTTCAAAAATAATTTCAATTGGCAAAGACCACGGATGTCTTTTTTCAGGGCAAAATAATCTCTGTGTCCTGAAAATCCCAGTTTTTTTTGTGGGAAAGGAAATGTACTCCCATGCCTGTTCCTATATTACTCTGGAGTGCAGGAGGTACTAAGAAAAGCAGGATTTCTCTTCCTAATGTTGACTGTAGGAGTAGTTTTGTCTTCTTTTACATTCCCAAAATAAAGCAGTGAAAAGGAAATGGGGTTTTACTGCAGGCCATGAATAAGAAGAACAAATTGAGATATGGATTTCCTACTCTTGGTTTTTATTTTATTTTATACTTTGGACTGAAAATGGATGTGAACATGTTGGATCAGCGATCAAAGGCAGCTGGAACAGGCAGTTCAGTTCCCTCTGATTCAGTTCTGAGGTATCCAACCCTGAAATTTCCCTGATGGAACATCAAATACTGAATTGTGCAGCAACTGGAGTCCTGGAATGTTAGGGAAAATGGCTAAGTTTGATGGGATGGCTGCAGGAACTATCTGGGTGTTCCCAAGGCAGAGGAGGGTGGAGCACAGGAGAAGTTTCGAGGGGTTTTTTTTTAGTTTTTTCTCAGGCTGATCTGAGAGGATAAGGATGGCGTTGAAGAAATTCCCTTTTTCTCTCACAAATTGAATGGGAAATCACGGAATTGTAGAATTATGGAGTAGTTTGGGTGAAAGGGATCTTAAATCCCATCCAGTGCCACCCCTGCCATGGCAGGGACACCTCCCACTGTCCCAGGCTGCTCCAAGCCCAATGTCCAACCTGGCCTTGGGCACTGCCCGGGATCCAGGGGCAGCTTCTCTGGACAACCTGAATCCCACATAAAATTATGGAACACTCTGATCTCACCGTGCTACCAACCCACCTCTTCTCCAACCTGGCTTGGATCCTGGATGGGACATGAGGAGGGATTAAAAACATGGATTAGAAGGGAGTAAACCCATCCCAATGACATCATGGATGCACAGTATTAGGATTTGAAGGCCACAAATGCCTGGGAATGTGAAATTTCCTTTTAATTTGGGACAGGAACTGCTGGTTCCTCCAAAAGTGATGGAGCTGCATCTTCCAGCCCCCAAATATCTGCAAGTTCCAACCTCTGCTGATCTCAGAGCTTTCCTTGACATGGAATTTCTGCTGAACCCACCATGGAGATGGAATCACCCCAGTTTTGGGGTGATTGGGATCCCCAAACTTTACAACAAAGTCAATCAGCAGTTTCTTGTGCATTTCCTCTTTTCCTGCCTATTCAGGACAGTGAATTCCCTTTGCAGGGAGCAGTTCAGGCAGAAGGATCTTACTTTTTTTTCCATGCTGAGTGCAAGAGGCTTTTCTGGTTTTATTTTGGGAGCATTTACCTGCTGAGAATGTTTTTTTCATATACTGAAGGGTAATTGAAACACTCTTTCTCCCCCAGAAGTGTGTGATATGTCAGGAAAATGGCTTTTTTTGAGCATTTCCATAAAAAAACCCCTCTCCAGTTTGGAGTTACAAGCACTCCCTGCCTCTCCATGCTAATAAAGAGATTGGAAGCCATCTGGAATAATTCTTGGATTTTCCCATAAAACAATCAAAAGCCATTAAAAAATGTTGGGTTTACATTTCAAATTCTATTTTAATTTTTTTTTATGGAAAACAAGCAGCACTACAGGAATGTTTTCCCGGTTTTTACATGCTCCATCACAATTCCGGTGTCAGTCAGCATGGGAGGAATGAAACCATTGGATTATCCCTCGTGCAAAGGAATTTAGGGACCCACAGCTTCTGCCATCCCACATTCATGGGATTTACAGTGTTCACAGGTTTGCTGTCATCTGTCCCTGACTGTGTCACCCACAAATCCCATGGGATTGTTGGTGTAGGCAGGGAATTGTGCTCTGTATGATAAAAGATGGGAGTGATCATTAACCCAAACAGGGAATTTGAGATTCATCCTGCTGTCCCTTATTAAAATATTATTTAGTTTTCTTTTCGCTCTGTCAGACTGGGGAGCTTGTATTCAACACATCCCAGAATCCCAGACTGGTTTGGGTTGGAATGGATCTTAAATCCCATCCAGTCCCATCCTTTCCATGGGCTGGGATCCTTCCACTATTCCAGTTTCTCCAAGCCCATCCAACGTAGCCTTGGATATTTCATGTGACACTAAAACTCAAATGAGAACCAACTGAGGGAGTCAGCAGAGAACACAATGGACCCCACAGGTGTGAGGAGAAATTTCTTCTCCCCTGAGCACACCTCCTCAAATTCCCTAAAGCATCCCAGTTCACCCATGATCCACCAGTCATTTCCCACTGAGAGCACCATAATCATGGAATCATTTAGGTTGAGTCCAACCATGCCCCAGTGCAGCCAAGACCAGCACTGATCCATGTCCCCAAGTGCCACATCCACAGGGCTCTGAAATCCCTCCAGGAATGGAAATTCCCAACTGCCCTGGGCAGTCGTTCCAACACCTGACAATGAAAAAAAATCCATCTCAGATTCCTGATAAGAAACTGAAACCTAAATAGGACCATTTGTGTTCCCTCTGGATGGGTCTGGATGGATGGGATAGATGGGATGGATGGATGGATCTGTGCATCCTGATGTGGCCTCTCCTGCCTGGTGGTTCCACATTCAGATTGGATGTCACCTTACAGGACTGGTGACAGGTGATTTACAAACCAAATTCCTTCCTTTTCCAGTCTCCGTGAGATTTTTTTTCTTTTCCCGTTGAGGAAGACACTGAAATGTTGAGTGCTTGGAACCTTGAGCTTTGCTCACCTCCAAGGTCATGGCTGCAACTGGAGAAATACTCCCGCCGATCCCTCGGGATCCAGGATTTTTGCAGGCAATTTTCACCACCCACAGATGGGAAGGAAAAACAGGACTACTGCAACAACCACACCTGAAGAAATTTTTGGATGAATATGACCACAAAAAGAGGTTGGAGAGACCTTAAATTTTGGGGAGTAAGAGTGGAGAGCCTCAGCACCTTCTCAGGAATGTTTAGATCTGCTGCACACTCCAGCTGCAAAGGGGACAAACATGGTGTTTGTGTCTGTAAATACCCTATAAATACCTGTAATTGGATGTATTTAATGTAAATAGGACAACGAGGACATTTTAGCGATCCCCACTGTTGTACAGAACCCAAACTTGCTGTTTTATTTTTTCCTACACCCCTGCTGTAGATTGATTTTGGGTCATTGCTGGGTCTGTATCTGGTTGAGTTCCAAACCGCTGTCACTTTTACCTCAAGGGTTTCATGTTCTTTATGTACATTTTATAAAGAAAAAAGAAACCACTCTGGATTTTTGGGTACCTTGTCCATTGCCAGCAGTATTTTCTGTCTTTTCCAGTGTTTTCTGCTCCAGGACCCACCGGGATGAAGGGGAGGGGTGGGGTTTGCTGGGGGATATTCCCTGTTCCATGTGGCCCAGCCTTCCTGGGAGGGGTGAAAATGTGGGAGTGTTTCCCTCTCCCTCCATAACTTCTTGTCAAGTATGGAAAGGTCTTAATTAGAGCAGGAAAAGACTGGCCCACCCTCTTCCATACTGAGGGCAGTCCTTCCCTGGTCCCAGCAGAGTTTTTCCAGCTTCATGGAGAGTTGAGGGTCGAAATCCCTTTCTTTGGCTTTCCATGATTCCCATTTAATCCCTGGGAAGTGACAAAAAATGAAGATGTGTGTGCCCTGAGCAGGATGTTCCTGAGAACTCTCCTGTGCCATGTGGGAATAGAGGGATGGGCACATGGAGCTCTCACAGCACCCCCAGATCCCCAAATTTCTCATGGTTGTTGGACCCATGGTCCAGGGTGGAGGGTGCCCGTCAGGACTTTTAGGGTAGACATCCATTCTCTGCTGCAGGCATGGCCTGGGTATTCCTGCTATTCTCCAGCTATTCTGCTGAGACTAAATCTTAGAATCATGGAATTGTTTATGTTGAAAAAGCCCTCTAGGGTCATGGAGTCCAACCACTCACCAGCACTGCCAAGGCCACCCCTGCCCTTGTCCCCAAGTGCCACATCCACGGGGATTTAAATCCCTCCAGGGATGGGCACTCCAAACCTCCCTGGCCACTTCCAAGGCCTCAGCACCCTTTCCATGGAGAAATTTTCAATAGCAGCCAAATTAAACCTCCCCTGGCCCAGCCTGAGGCCGTTCCCTCTCCTCCTGTCCATGTTCCCTGGGAGCAGAGCCCGACCCCCCCAGCTGTCCCCTCCTGTCAGGGACTTGTGCAGAGCCACAAGGTCCCCCCTGAGCCTCTTTTACTCTAGGCTCATCCCCTTTTCCAGCTCCCTCAGGAATTCTCCAGCCCCTTCCCAGCTCCATTCCCTATCCTGGACATGCTCCAGCCCTTCAGTGTCCTGTACCTGGGGATTCCAGTCCTGCTGCCCCCCCAGTGCTGGCACAGCCCAGGTCCCACTGTCGCTGTTGGTCTGTGTGGGGACAAACCCTCCTGGAACCCTTCAGGACTTTTCCCGTGGGTGAAATGAGACCATGGAAATGAAAATGCACTTTGTTCCCTCGTGGTGTTTCCCTGTGTTTCCTTGTTTCCCTGTTTTCCCTGCTCTTTTCCATCATGGAAAAGGCCTCCATGATTTTCTACAGGATGTCACCAATCCAATCAGCAAAATGATGGCAGCCTTTCCCATGGTGGAAAATCATGGAGGATGTTTCCATGATGGAAAATGGTAGGGAAAACAGGACACAGGGAAACACAGGAAAACACCTGTCAGTGAAACCACATATCCCAAAGAATATGGATTCCTGAGGGAAAACTTGGAGTTCCCAGAGGAGCCTTGCTCTCCACAGGTGGTGACAAACAGCAACACACCACAATCCACACCTTAAAAAAGAGGAACTTTCCCCATCTCCTGTTTTTCAGCCTAAAAATATCCCATGATCCCATTAGGTCTCACAACCTGAGGTCATTCCATGGGCCATTATCCCATCCCTGGGATATTCAGGGGTGGAGAATTTCCTTCATCCCATTGATCTGCTCCACCTTCCCTCATGGAAATTGGATTTTGATTCCACATTGGGCCGGAAGAGACCCCTGGGCACATCCCATGGATATGAACACAGCCTGTGTTATCCACATTTCTGCTGGAATCACAGAATCCCAGGAGGGATTGGGTTGGAAAAGACCTTAAAGCTCAGCTTGCCCATGGGCAGGGACCCCTTCCTCTATCCCAGGTTGCTCCAAGCCCTGTCCAACCTCCCCATGGAATTAAAACAAAAAAAAAAAAATTGGATTTACACCCCAAGTTTTTAACCTTCCTGTTTCCATCCCACTCAATTCCACAAAGATTTGTGGAAGTTGGGTCATACAGACGTCTCAGCAAAAAAATGTTTCATTTTGGCCTTGCTTCCCTTAAAAATTCCAAACCAAAACAGAATTATCCAATTTGTTTTGAGGATAGATTTTAACAGATTTTTGGAATCTTTATCTGCGGAAACAAGAACAATTTGGGATAAAATGAGCCGAGATTGAGGCTGGCCTGTAAAATGCACAGATAAATCAATTTCTGCTCCTAATCCATTGGGTTTTTTGGGGAGTTAAAATATTTCTGCTCTCTGGATGTAACACTGACAGGACTGTCAGATTTGTCTCCCTAGGGAATATTTTTTTTATTCCTGTTAAAGATTTTTTTGGCACATTGCCTTTATTTTTTTTTTTTTCTGCCAGGAGACATGGGGTGTATTTGCAAGGATTAAAGTATTACTGGAGTGGCTCCAGGCCTCTCCTAATCCCCATTATTCCCACTAATCCCACCAGGACACAATGCTTCTCTCACGTTGCCTAATTATGTGGTGAAAATTAATAAAAAATAGCTGTAAAATGACACTTCGAGGAGGGATCAAAATCCCTGTTTCTTTGGGATGCAGCAAAAATTTGTAGTTTTGCTATGTTCAGTAATCCTTGGCATTTCCAGCCCGATTCCTTGGAGAACAAGGATTACACAACGTCCTGGGAATCGATTTTTGCAGGATCTCAGGCCTTTCATTTTAATCAATCTTGGAATGTGTGTCCCATTTCCAAGGGGCTTGTAGGGCAGTTGGGATTGCAAGAATGATTTGAAGGTGGGGTGGTTTTTTTGGGAATGAGGCACTGGATAAGGGTTTTTTTTCTCTGCTCCCTAGGGAATGTGAGTTTGTAGGCAATATTTCCTGAGTGGGGAGGATTTTTAGTGGTCACCAAAAATCCAGCCAGGAAAAATGCTTGGAGAGGGAGCTCATGGTTCAGGATTTCTCTGAATCACTCTGAAATGTCCAAGCCCAGGTTGGACAGGGCTTGGGATGGTGGGAGAGATGGGATGGGATGGGATGGCATGGGATGGGATTCAAGGTCCCTTTGATCCCAAACCAGATGGGAATTCTATGGAATGCCCTGAAAATGCCAAAACCTCCAACCCTGTGATAGCTGAATTGAGGGATATTAAGGAACAGTGGCCATGGAAAGGCGAGAATCTCTCTGAGTTTTATTATCATCATTTTTCCTCCTTTTCTTTTCTTTTTTTTTTTTTTTTTTTTTTTTTTTTTTTTTTTTTTTCTTGCCACCAACCTCCTGGAAGCAGTGCCCAGCATCCATCAGGAGCTGAGGATTAGCTGAGAGCTAGGCACTGCTAATTACACCTCTAATGACGTGTTAATCAGGCACCTTAATGACTCCAAAGCCATTCCATTCTCCAGATCCTGGTGGGGCTCCTGCTCCAGAGATTTTCTGCCTTTGGCATCTGCACAGAGAAGGGAGGAAGGGATGTGGGAAGGATCCAAAGAGATTTTGCACGGGGAGGGACAAACTCAGGGCTGCAGAAGAGGAATTGGGAGGGGTCTGGGAAACCTGGGAGGGCCTAGAAAAGGTGTGGGAATGATTGTCCATGTTTCCCACAATACAGAGGGAATAATCCCTCAGCTGTAGAATAACTTTTGTTGCCAGGTTGGCCTCAATGGACAACACAAACCAAAAACCTCTGTGTTGTCTGGCTCCTTTTCCCGACTTGTTTCCAAGAAAACCCCACAGGCAGACACCTTCTTGTATAAAATATGGAATGCACTGGAATAGAATTGAGGAATTATGGAATGGTTTGGGCTAGAAAGACCTTAAATCCCATCCAGTTCCATGGGCAGGGACACCTCCCACTGTCTCAGGCTGTTCCAAGCCCCAATGTTCAACCTGGCCTGGGAACTGCCAGGGATCCAGGGGCAGCCACAGCAAATCTGGGAATTCCAGCCCAGCCAGGAATTCCTTCCCAATATCCCACCCAAATCTCCCCTTTTCCAGTTTGAAGCCATTCCCTGTGTCCTGTCCCTCCATTCCTCGTCCTAAACCCCTCTCCAGCTCTCCTGGATCTCCTCCATTCAACGATGAGCTCACCCCAGATCTTCTCCTCTCCAGGCTGAACATTCCCAGCTCTCCCAGCCTTTCCTCTCAGCAGAGCTGCTCCATCCCTTGGATCATCCTGGTGCCTCTGCATTTGCTATGGATGGGATTTTTTAGCTGAGTGCAGCCATGGCATCACTCAAACCCTTCTGAGGTCAACATCTGCAGGAACATGAGCTCCCTGAGCATCCAAAGCCCTTTTTGCAGGCAATGTTGCTCCCACATGGCTTTGGGACACCTGGAGTCCTGCAGCCACCCCCATCCCACAGAGACAACCCCATTGTGCAGAAGAAAGGCAAAACCCCCAAAAATCCTCCTACTCCTCTTTATTTTCTGGAAGGTTTTATTATGCAGAGTGGAAGATCCTGCTGGGAGCTGCTGCCTCTCCTGTATCCCACTGAGCTTCACCATCATTCCCACAGCGCTGTTGTTCCCAAATTTGCATCCCATACTTCTCCCAGGCAGCCTCATTATTCCCAACATTGAGCAGACTCCCCGGGATCCATGTTCCCCACATGGTGCTGTCGCAGATGTTCCTCAGACTGAAAAAATTCCAGGCTGCTCTTCGCATCAGGTGTCCTGATAAATAAATCTCGTTAATTAAAATTGGCTCTTGATTTCTTTTTCAGTTAAATCAAAGACTTCCTTATCTCTGGAGTGGTCGATCCCCTAAGCTTTAGCTCCCTATCAGTATTCCCGTGTGTTCCAAGCCAGCAGGGAATGGGATCAGCAGAGAGAAGCCTCTTGCTGGCTGAGCAGCAGGAGCCATAATTCCAATTAGGAAGAGTTTTGGAGGCTGTTTAAACCTCAGCTGGGCTCTCTCTGCAATCACCACCCATTAGCAAGGGGAATGATTTAGGAGCAGTTTTGGAATATTTTCTCCACTGAAGCAGAAAAAAAAAAAGGATTTGAGTTTGTCTCATTCCCCATTTTCCGTGAGGAGGAAGAAGGCTCAGGGCATTGTTGACCCCTGGAAGGGACGTTTTTAATCCTGGGAAGTGACAATTTTGGTCTCCTGGAAGGCACATTATTAACCCTTGGAGGGAACATTTTAACCCCTCGGAGGGGACATTATTCACCCCTTGGAAGGGAGATTTTTAACCCTTGGAAGGGACAATTTTTTGTCTCCTGGAAGGGACATTATAAACCCTTGGAAGGGGCATTATTAATTACTTGAAGGAACATTTTTAACCCCTGGAAGGCAAATTTTACCCCCTTGGAATGGACAGTTTTAACCACTTGGAAGGGATAGTATTGGCCCCTTGGAAGGGACATAATCAACCTCTGGAAGGATCATTTTAATCCCTGTAAGGGACATTTTTAATCCTTGGAAGGGACATTATCAACCCCTTGGAAGGGTCTCTCCAAGGCTGAGAAAATGAAGGGAAGGCACAAAAGACTATCAGTGGCAATTCCCAAGGGAAGGAATGTTGGCAATATCCACAGGAACAAGGTACAATCCCCCACTGTCACCATGAGTTCCTCAGCTTGTGGGGAGCTCCTGAGGGGGTTCTTAAGAGGGAATGTCCCAATCCATGTCCTGCTGCTAAATCTGGGCTGTGACAACTCCTGGGATCAATCCAGGCTGGGATGAGTAGCTGGAGTAACCCTGGGAAAGGATTTGGGGGTGCTGGTGGTGAGGGCTGGACAGGAATTGGGATTGTGCCCCTCTGCCCCGCTCATGGGAGATCCCACCTGGAATCCTGGCTCAGCACAGGGAGGACTTGAAGCTGCTGGGGAGGCACCAGGATGATCCATGGGATGGGAATGTTCAGCCTGGAGAATGTTCAGCCTGGAGAGGAGAAGATTTGGTGTCATCCAACTGTGTGACCATCCAGTGCCTGAGGGAGCTGCAGGGAAGAAGGCAAGAGAGGATTTCCAAGGGATGGAGGGACAGAACACGGGGAATGTGGGCAGGGGGCAGAGATGGATGGGAGATCGGGAAGGAATTCCTGGTTGGAATTCCCAGATTTGCTGTGGCTGCCCCTGGATCCCTGGAAGTGTCCAAGACCAGGTTGGACATTGGGGTTGGAGCAGTCTGGGACAGAGGGAGGTGTCCCTGCCATGGCAGGGGTGGAACTTTAGGCGCCCTTCCTTCCAAACCATTCCATGATCCAATGATGTTTGAGGTGCACAGTGTAGCTGTCACATCTGAAATCCTGCTGTGATTCTGTTGAAATCCATCCCATTCCATGATCCTCCTTGACTTGGGATTTATACTCACCACAGCCTCCCACCTTTAACAGACAGGACAGGAGATCAAAGCCTTCCTTGCCCTAAACATTTCAGAACATGTGGAATCTGTGATTAGGATACAATCTCCTGGCTCCTGGCTCCAGGGAATTGCTTGTAGGTGCCAGGAAGGAATTCCCCTCCAGATCCAGCTGCCTGAACTCCTGTGTTTGCCTGGGAAAAGCTGAAGCAGCAGGAATTTCCCTCTGGATGGGGAAGGCTGTGCAGGCTGTCCTTGCTGCTGCTCCTCTGGGATCCTTGCCAGGCCTTCTTGTTCCCATTTTCTGGGTGCTTTGGCAGATTATTTGCAGATCAGGCAGGAATTCCTGGCCAGGTGGAACTAATCTGGGATTGTCTGGGCCAGCCTGGCACAGGGCAGCTTCTCAACTCCTGCACAGGCAGTCACGGCCTCTTGGTCTCCTGTGTCAAGAAACAGCCTCTCCTTCAGCAAAAAATGAAATATTTCCATGTCCTTCCTCCAGGAGAGCGGAAATCAGGATTTCCAGTGGGGTTTAATGGGTTGTGACATTCCTGTTATGATCCAGGTGATCGGAGAATTTAACCTGCACTTCAGTGTGGAGATTTCTCCTCAGAGCAGTCACACCTCGCAGCAGAAGTTTATTTTTCACACCGGTAAACCACGCAGGGATTTTTATTTGTGGTGGGTGAAGGTGGGAATTTTGTCAGGGAATGTATGATGCATTCCCAGTGGAAATCAGGATATAGTGAACCTCTGACATGAGGCCCTGACTATGGAGGACTTTTCTGGGTGGATTTTTTTAACAGAAAAAGAGGGAATGGCTCTGCTGGGAGGAAAGGCTGGGAGAGCTGGGAATGTTCACCTGGAGAGGAGAAGCTCCAGGGAGAGCTCAGAGCCCCTGGCAGGGCCTAAAGAGGCTCCAGGAGAGCTGGAGAGGGACTGGGGGCAAGGGATAGAGGGAACAGGACACAGGGAATGGCTTCAAATTGGAAAAGAGGAGATTTGGGTGGGATACTGGGAAGGAATTCCTGGCTATGCTGGAATTCCCAGAGCATCTGTGGCTGCCCCTGGATGTCTGGCAGTGTCCCAGGCCAGGTTGGACATTGGGGTTGGAGCAGCCATTTCAGCATTTCCCTTGCCTGCTGCTGCTTCCCGAAGAAAAATTCTGCGCAAGGGTAAAGATTTTCCAGCCATCTTTCAGCAGGACTGAGCAAAACGTTCTAAATGACAGATTCCTGCTTTTATTTCTGCTGAAGAGGCTGATGCTGGAGATAGCATCATGGATCAGCAGGAATTGCAGGGCTCATCAATAAACCAGAACTAAATGGGATTCTTATTAAAAAATAGATAATTTTTCCCTATTTTTTTTCCTTGCTGGGTATTCAGTTTTTAAATCGAAAGGAAAGGGATAAAAACATCTCTGTTAAGTCAGCCCTGCAATGACTTCAGCAGGGGGAATCAAAAGGAGAAACAAGAAGACAAAATATGCTTTTTCCTCTGTGTATTTGTGAAATTCCTCGAGATTTTTAGGATTCCTAAAGCCAGGATGGTGTGATCAGAATTCCTGACTTTTTCCTTATCGCTCCAGATTGGACTTGGAACAAATAAATAGAAAATTATGGATAATTCCTGCTATTTCCTGGTGCTGCCTGAAGCGACATGAATTTCTCCACTCCACAGCATCCCATAAATTGTCCCATAAATAACAGACCAAGTATTCCCTCAGAATGGCACAATTCCCAATGTTTCTGCCCTCCTGTGGAATTCAAGTCCTTCCCTCAGCATAAAAACATCCAAGGAATGATTTTGTCCCAGCCCAGGATGAGCTCTGAGTTTGAAGCTTCTCAGAAAAGGAAATGAAAAGATCTAAGGAAAATGATTTAAGGGATAATTGGGAACTTAAAGGCTGGGAGAACAGAATTCCCACCTGGCCCCAATTTCCTGTCAGATATTGTAGGGAGGAGGATCAAATTCCTTTCTCTGACATTGCAAATGATGGGGAAGAGGAAAAGCATCTCAGATTTTGATTTTCCAAGTTTTTGGGTCCTAAATTCCAAGGTATTTGTGTAAGAAAATCAGAGGAGTATATTCCAAGGGAAACTATGGGCACCATATTGGCAAAATTTGGCTTTTCAGGGGTTTATTTCTAACATAGAAAAATGGTTTCTAGTGGGATTCTGCCCAGTGGCACAAAGAAAACGGAACTATGAAATAGCCAAGTAAATCCTAACAAAAATTCCTGGGAATGGCCCTTTCCACGTCCCAGGATGTCAGGCCAGGTCTCCTACAGAATCCAATAGGGATAGTTTAATGTATATGGAGATTATGACATTACTGTGATGTCATCATTGCTCAAAGTTGAGTCTATGGGGGTTTTAGTGAGGAAAAATAGACTGAAAAAATTCAGGAAGTGGAATTAGGATTAAAAATATCCTGGTGGATTCTGTTCTGGGAAAAGTAAAGTGACTTCTGTCCTAAATTAGGGACAAAAGTGGCAAGATTTCCAAAGTTCCAGTTTGCTTCCAGGGTCTGAAGGGGCTCCAGCAGAGCTGGAGAGGAACTGGGAACAAGGGATGGAGGGACAGGACACAGGCTTTTAGCTGGAAAAGAGGAGATTTGGGTGGAATATTAGGAAGGGATTCCTGGCTGGGAGGGTGGGGAGGAGCTTTCCAAGGGAGAAGTCTCAGTCAGCCGTGGAATATTTGCCTTGAAACAAAGGCAAATATTTGCTTTTTTAAAAACTTTACTTTTATTAATTTTCAGAATATAAAATATAATAAACCCCAAATATTTGGAAATATAAAATCAACCCAGAATTGCCAGGAAGCACCAGGAGCAGGAACATCATTCCCGCTCTCTGTGATGTCCTGGTGCCTTCCAGGACCTAAAAATCAGCTGGAACCACTCATCTTCCTTTTCTTTTCTCTCCCACTGATGGGAATTTCTCCACAGAAGCATTTTCCAGCCTGGCTGCACAATACCAGTTCTTTTCTGGGGTGGATACAACGTGGGATTATTTTGGAATGGGGTGAGAGAGCTGGGGAATAGGATGTGAGAATGAGGGGCTGAAGCTTTGTGGGATTTCAATGGAGGAATCAAAGAACTTCAGGGATTCTGCCAGACTCTGGTGAGGTCCCACCTGGAATTCTGCATCCAGCCCAGCACAGGAAGGACCTGGAGCTTCTGGAGAGAGTCCAGAGGAGGACCCAGAGGGATGGGGCAGCTCTGCTGGGAGAGCTGGGAATGTTCTCTTGGAGAGGAAAAGTTTTGGGATGACAGGACCTGAAGGATCCCACAGGAAAGATGGAAACAGACAATTCCCAAGGCGAAGGTGGCTAAAAACCAGGAACAGTTAAAGATATAAGTGGCTGGATGGATGTAGAATTCCAGGTGGTATAGCCCTGGTTTTGTGCCTGAGATGTTTTGGTTTTCTGAAATTCTTTTCCCAGGGAACTTTCTGTAAACAGAGGAAATGTTTTTGTAACTGTAACTTTGTTATTCATTCCTTTTCCTGGGAGGGATTTCTTCTGGATGTCCCTCTGCTCTGACCAATGTCAGTGAAGAGGTTTTGACTTTGTGTCACCAATCAGACTGGTCTGTGTGAAATAGTATAAAAGGGAGACACATCCCAAAAATAAAGGAGTCATTGTCAGCCTTCTGAAGTCAGAGTCTGTGTCGTTGTGGTGTAAAACACCGTCAAGGTGGGATCTCACCAGGGCAGGGCAGAGGGATGGAGCAGCTTTGCTGGGGGAGCTGGGAATGTTCACCTGGAGAGGAGAAGCTTTGGGGTGACCTCACTGTGGCCTTCCAGGACCTGAAGGATCCTACAGTGATGCTGTTTTACACCACAACGACACAGACTCTGAAGATTCAGAAGGCTGAAAATGATTTTTTAAATTTTTAGGATGTGTCTCCCTTTTATACCATTTTACACAGACCAATTTGATTGGTGACACAAAGGCAAAATCTCCTCACTCACATTGGTCAGACCAGAGGGACATACGGAAGAAATCCCTCCTAGGAAAAGGAATGAATAACAAAGGTACAGTTACAAAAACTTTTTTTTTTTTTTTTTTTTGTTTACAGAAAATTCTCTGGAAAAAGAATTTCAGAAAACCAAAACATTTCAAATATAGAACCATCGCTACACTACGGCAAACATGGAAAGGGACAATTTCCAAGGGCAAGGTGGCCAAAACCAGGATATAAAGATATAACGGGATTAAACGAGGGAAAGCCGCAGTTAAGGAATCTGGATGACTCAACCCTGGGTAAACACTCCCAACATCCTGTTAAATGGAGCCATTCCAATTTTCCATGGCCACAAACACCTGCCGGAGGGTTTATATTTGTGTTAAAATATATTTCTTAAAATTATATTTTAAATAGATAAATATTTATTATATTTATTTTATATTTTATTATAATTTATATAAAAATAAATTATTTTCCCTCTGTTTCTTAACTGAAAAGCCATTTCCAGGGAATGAGCAGCAATTCCACATTCCATGAGCACTCTGACTCCCAGTATTTACTATCTCCCATGGTGTATTTTCCCACCTCAAACATTTACATTTAGCACAATTATTTATTCCAGAGAAAACGCTGCTCCATTTATCCGAATGTTATTATGTGCAGGGGAAAAAAAATCATTTTCCCAGCTGAAGCTGTGATTTGATCCCAGAAAATCAGGCTTTTTATTTATTCCGTTTTCCTTCTCAGCAGTTGCCAGGAATGTAAAATGACAAAACAATTCTGAGTACAATGGGCTGCTGAAATAACTCCTGGCGGTGGGAAATTTATGGAAATCTCTGCTTTGGAGGTGGGTTCAGGAATGGCAGAACATAAAAATGCATCAGAATATTGCCTCCGATGTTGCCTGAAATCCCCTGGAAGCATCCCTGAATTTTCTGCCCCCAGGAGCCCGAAAATGCTAATTAAAATTCAATCGTTTGTTCATTACTTCCCCAAATGCAAATGGAGTTCTCTAAACGCTTGGAAATAAAAGTTATTGATCTTTGAGAGCTGCCAGGACTCTCTCTCAGCTCTTTGGATTTATTGGATTCCCTCAGATCCCTGGGAGTGGCCCAACATCCAACTTTCCAGCCTGGGCATGGAATTTTTCCACAAAGCTAAAGCTGGGAATATTTCAGCAAAAAAAATGTGGTTTAATTTTTTAAATTTTACTATTATTTGTATTTATGATATTGATTTACAAAGGAGACAGGCCCTGGAAAAGTAGCTGGACTCAGCCTAAGCAGCCCAGGGCAGGAGCTGCACTTCCCAAAAAAATCCTGGAATTTACAAACTGTCTTAGTCTGGAATAAAGCCTAGGCAAAGCTGCTAAAGATAATCCATCACAAATCTGTTTCAATAGATGGAAAAATCACATTTCAATAAACTGAATTCTTTACTTATTTTCCTGTTTAACTGCATGTCATAGAATTCCAGACTGGGTTGGATTGGAAAAACCTGAAAGTTCATCCCATTCCAGTTCTGCCATGGCAGGCACACCTTCCACAATCCCAGGCTGCTCGAAACCCTAGTGTCCAACCCGGCCTTGGACACTGCCAGGGATGGGACTACACCTGGGAAGCTACAAAATGTTGGGAAAAGACCAAACTGAGACTTTTGTAGCTGCAGGAAAAGTCTCAGGGAGTCTGGGCGGAAAAACCCCAAAAATAAAGAAAAGGGAGCTTTGAAAGTCTAACAATTTTGGTATAAATATTTTTTTAAAGTCTAAAATGTGGAAATAGTTATTTGAAAGGCCAAATTTATGCTCTGCCTTGAATGAGCTGGTTCTAATTGAGTGGAGAATTCCCAATTCCTGGTGGATCTCTGGGATATTTTCACCTTGTTGGGCCACACTGGAGATGCCACTAAACCCAAACCCAAGATTTCCCTCTCCGAGTTTCAAAACTCAGCTGATGCCTCAGGCTTCCAAACCCAATATTTTTATTTTAATTAAAAAGTGTTCTGCCACTGGAAATCGCTTCCCTGGGCGTTTCCATCTTGGAAACAGCAGGAGCATGGGAACAAGCTGAAGATTATTTTGATCTCAGAGTAATTCCCACTGCTAGGGAAAAGTGAGGAATTATTCCAGGACTGCTGTGCTGGGACAGCTACAAACCTTGGGAAAATGGGAAGACATTTCATTGGAATTAAGCCACAAAGACACCCCAGCCCAACTCCAGTTGGTAATTCCGGATACAGTGGACTGAACTTTCTTGTTCAAGCTTAGACTGAATCTAAAATTAAATCAGAGAAAATGATAAATTTTAATAATTTCTGTCTTTGTACCATTTTTTTTGCTGATCTTTCCAAATACTATTTCTGTTTTTGTACCAGTTTTTTTTATCTTTTGTGTAGAAAATAATTAAATTGAGCTAATTAAAGAAGAAAACCAAGTTAATTGGACTCTATTTTTCAAACTAATCCAAATTACTTTAATTACGACTTTCATAATTTAGGTATCAACTGGTTTTTAAGTGGTTTTGGTGGTGCTGATGGTTTTATATGCTTGGTTTTAATAACCAGATATTTAAACCCAACTTATTTCTAATTAAAACACGCTTTGCTGATGAACTCAGCAACCACCAACACCTAAAGCATCCTGACTTGCGCTGGAAGCTGAGCAGCGAGTCCAGGCCAACCTAAACCTCCATATGGCCAAGGATCAGACCAAGAGCTTGGAAAATTGGTGGGAATTGCCAGTTCTTAAGGACCTCAGCCAAGACAGGAGTCGGCCCCATGTTCTATTCACTCATCTCAGGTATCAAGCAAGGGCTTTGGTGGAGCTGACTTCAGAAACAGATATTTTTTCACATGTAAATCAACCCTCATGAGGATGGGATCAGCATTCCAGGTAGGCAGGTGTCTTGGTTTGAAAAGACAGCTGTCTGCCAGGGAAAGCTGGAGCTTCCCTTGGAATGGAGAATGTAAACCCCCCTCCCTCCCTCCCTCCCAGTTATTATAATTCTGCAATTAGCAGCTTTCAGGCAAAGATATGGGAATAGGAATAACAGTTCTTTACTAGGAATATTAAAATAAAAATGCAGTAGTCAAAAAAACAACCCTGCCAGAGTGAGAACATGAGCTGACCGCCTGTTGGTCAGGGTGTTGGTGTCAGCCCAATCCAGTCCTCCTGCAGTGACAGATGTGGTTCTGTTGGAGCAGAGATGATCCTGGAGAAGGGTCCAGTGGTGCTGAGATGGGTCCGGTCTCCCTCTGGGAATCCAGTGCAAACAGGCTGTGCTGGTGTTCTGAATGCCAGGTTTGATCCAGGCAGGAATGCTGGGCTCCTCCCCCTGGCTGGAGCCTCTCCCAGTGGGATGCTGGAATTGTATCAGCTAATTACCCAATAACAAGGTGACACCTGTATTATTTATATTTCTGACCCAATAATGACCACCCGAGGCCCACAGTGGGGACCTTTTTCACCCAGTTACAGAAGTCCTCCTAAACCCATGGAGAAGAAGATGAAGAAGAAGGACAAAGACAACACCCAAAATCCTCCATCTTGACCCGTATGTATTACTATGCACTAAAACCCCAAACTCTAAGTTTCTAGGATTCCACCAGAACTCAGCCCCAGGTGGTTTAACAGCTGCCCATTAACAGAAGGCACCTGCCTTCTCCCCCCTGGGGTTATGAGGAATGGATAATACAAGAGATAAAGAAAAAAACGACACCTCCCCAACAGGTTTCAACACATGGCAAATAGAATACACATTTTTGGTTACATATTTCAACCCAAGACAGCAGAAATCCCTCCCCAGCTGCCCCCACCAGGGCTGGGAACTGACAGAGAAAATGGACTCTGCTGCAAAGAAAACTGAAAAAAAAATATGCCTGGGAATTTGGTGGGACTTCGGGGATTGCCTGGAGCAGAAATGGTGCAGAGCCCATGAATGGGCTGAAAAATCAAAACCAAAATCTTCCATTTCAGTTCTCAGTGATCTGAAAAGAAATATCTCAGTAAGCTCATCTTTGATATTTGGAGAAGGGTGAAATTCCCAGAGATCATTTCAGTGCTGGAGAAAACAATTTTTTAATTCAGCTGGAATGAAATGCCTGGGAAAAAAAAAATAAAAACCCCATTACCTCAAAAAAGCTGATCCTTTGTAGCTGCCACAAGCCAGGAATCAGGAGAGAGCTGAATTTTAGGAATGGATCAAATGCCCAGTCTGCTCTCAGGGTCAGCCTAATTTTAATATTCCTATTTTTTTAGTTCCCTGTGCACTTTTCCCTGAGTATTTTCAAAGGAAGAAGGCTGCAGGGATGCAAAGGGAAATTTTCCTCAAGCTTTGGTGGCTTTTACCCCCCCTACAGCTCATATTTTACTTAACAAAGCTGATTTCATAACGATTTTTAATGGTTTTTCAGGTGTTAAGATGGAGAACAAGCTAATTAGGCCCGGTGACAAATGACCTTGTGGATCTTTCTTCTCAATCCCACTTTTCCTTTCACCTTTAAAGCTGGGTATGGAAATAATACAGAAGAGTTCTGTAATAATTGAGGTACAGGCTGTGGTGATTATGGCTTGGATTTTTTTAAGGAAATGTAGTATTTAATTAGAACATAGGGAAGGGAAAGAGATAAATTGTATATATATAATACAAAATATTATGTATAAAAATAAAATATAATAAATAAAATATTTTCCATGATTTTTCTAGGCTCTTTGGAGAGGGGAGTGGCTGAAATGAAAAGGTTCATAAAGTAGAGATGTGGCCATGGATGGGGATCCATAAAAACACCCGAGTTCAGCAATTCCTTTGGATATTCCTTCCCCTCTAAATGGGTATTTTCCTGTACTCCAAGACCATCAATAAAAAATAGGAGAAAAAAATCATGGAAGGACACACATCTACCAAAAATATTATTCCAAAATTATGATTTTTCCCTAGCAAAAATTTCTTTTCTGCACCATTGTCCTGGCTGGAATTTTTACCCTTTTCCAGATTTTTGAAGGGAAGCCACCATCCCATACTTTGACATACCCAAAAAACAGGATTTACAGGTTCTTACCTTGAACTTACACCCAGTCCCAGAAAAATATTGACAGCAAACCACATATCCCGAGGGACAGGGGATCTTTGAGGATGTTGTTGGTACTTCACTGGAAAAAAAAGATGGAGAAAATGGGATATTTCCTTTTAAAACCAGTTAATGGTATTTGGATTGAGTGTGATGTCACTTCCGAGCTCCTGGCTGCCAGCAGAGTAATTTTGTGTATTCCCAAGGGAATTCTCCACTGGAAGCTGGTCCAGCTTCTTGGAATAAAGATTTTAGTCCAGGATATCTTTAGGAAGGAATTCCTGCCCGGGAGGGTGAGGAGGCTCTGGCAGAGGGTGCCCAGAGAGGTTAAGAATTCTTCACCCCTGGAATGTCCAAGGCCAGGTCGGGCACTGGGGCTTGGAGCACGATGGCATAGTAGAAGATGTTGGGTTGGAACCAGATGGGATTTGAGGGCTCTTCCACCCCAAATCATTCCATGAAACTGAAAAATAAATCAAAAAAATGCCATTGGAAGGAGTATCCAGCTGATTAAGAGGTTTCCTGTGCATAGGGCAAGGAAAATCTGGAATCCTGGGATGTATCAAACAGAATTCAAATCTAAACTTGACAAAACAGTTGGTCCTGTTTCCAGTGTGAAACGCAGTTTGCAACATGTTAAAATCCTGACAAGCCCCATCTGCTCCAGCTCTGCTTCCCTATAATTTAATTTCACCAGGTATCCGTGCCTGAGTCATTCCCAGCAGCAGGAAAATTTGGATTCATTAGCAGTGCCCTCCATGAGCCGTTTGTTCCTTCTTTTTTTTTCCCTGAAACTTAGATCAGTTCCTTCCAAAGAGGTCTATCTTGACAATCTCCATCTGGGCTATTCTAATCCCATTTTCTGGGATGTGCTTGTTGTATTTAAGGGAAGGGAGGGAAGTTGCAATCTTCCTTTGAGGAGTGGGAGCAGCTTTAGAAAAGCTTGGAAAAGTGTGGAATTCCATGGGGTCAATGGAGCTGCATTTCCTACAATTAAAAATGGATTTTTCTAGCCACTAGCAACATGGATTTCATTCCTGGTAATCCCTGGATAGATCCCAGAGGTCCTAGGAAGGGTCAGGTTGGGATCATCACAACCAGCAGCACTGCTGGAAGTGGTTTTAGTCATAAACTCTTTCCTTTTGGGACAAACATTCCCACTGGAATAGTTGAGGAATTAAGGGATGACAACATGGGGGTGAATCATCACAAATCACCTTTGTTATATAAAAGCAACTCTTGTACCTCGCTGAAATTTAGGCAATTTTAGTTTAGAAAATTTCTGGTTATTCTTGGAAATAATGTGGCTCCTGGAAAGAAAAATGGAGAAGTAAAGACACATTCCAAGAATTGCCTCACAATGCAGAACAGGGACTGGAACAAAAACCTCTCAATTTCTGGAACTCAAATGTCTCAGCAGAGAGCCCAGCTTGGGTCCAGTCCTGGGATCCCAGCATGGGAAGGACTTGGAGCTGCTGGAATGAGTCCAGAGGCACCGGGATGATCCAAGGCATGGAGTAGCTCTGCTGGGAGGAAAGGCTGGGAGAGCTGGGCATGTTCACCCAGAGAAGAGAAGCTTTGGGGCAAACCCAGTGTGGCCTTTCAGCACCTGGAGGAGCCACAGGTGAAGCTTCAAGTTCCGTCTGCCATGTATTCCAGGTTCTGTGCTGCCCAGGGGTGCAGCTCTGAGCTCACAGTCAGTGTCACTCAGCTCTGCACACAGCAGGGACACAAAACAAATCCTTCTCCTGCTGCACACCAAGGACAACTGGGACAAGTTTTCAGGCCCCAAAGCACCAACAAGGGTGGGCTGAAGGGAGAAAACAAGAAGGATGGGACTGCATCACCTGCAGTTGGGACTGGACAATTCAACCCCAATATACAAATGGACCAAAATTTAGAAAAGTGTGAGACCTCATGACAGGGTGTCCATTTTGTGTCCATTTTGTGTCCACCTTTGTTGTAGCCCTGGCCAGGCTCTTGTCCTGCCCAAGGCGCTATGAATAAAATTGATGTTAAAACCACATGTGGATTTACTCCCTTTTTGTTTATGCACTTACCTGTTCTTCCAATCCCAGTTCAAGCCCCTATTTGATGTATTTACCCATTTCAACTCCAAGAGTTCATTTTTAAAAAGTTCTCACCTGTTTTATCTATTTTATTCCCCTACCTTTAGTTGTTTGTACCCCTTTGTCCCCTCTTATCCAGTAGGGTAACCCCAGCCGCTGCTCCCCAGGATGGACTTCTGCATTTCCCATAAGGACTTGCAAATGCATACTAAAATCATACTGCAGTCCAGAAATAAGACAGCCCTAGACAACGAACCACTCCAAAAAGACACAAAAACCCTCACACCATGGGGTGGCAAGGACCTAGGGAAGCTAAATATACCGGCTTCAGCCCAATGAGTGAGTCACCATGACCTGAACAGCACCCAAGCAAGAAGACCCCCCTGGACTACTGAGCCAATATCACGTTCCTGGATGATCCCTGCGAGGATAGAGGCTCCAGTCCTGCTGGTGATGACAGGCCTGCGTAATCCTCCTCCTGGATGCCGACCATAGGGAGCAGCAGCATCGGTGTGCACCCTGAGCCCCTACCTCTAGGCCCCTCTCTAATAAAGGCTTAAAAGGGGAGCAGGAGATCTCATGCCCTTTTTTTACACAAGGTGTGTCCTTAAAGGCCTTTTAATAAATATCTACATTATTCTCCAGCTCTGTCCAGTCTCTGCTCCAGGTCAGCCTTCCCAAGGTATCACAGGAAAGATGGAGAGAGAGGATTTCCAAGGGCTGGAGGGACAGGACACAGGGAATGGCTTCAGATTGCCAGAGGACAGGGCTAGATGGGATATTGGGAATTAGGAATTCCTGGCTGGGAGGGTGGGGAGGGGCTGGACTGGAATTCCCAGAGCAGCTGTGGCTGCCCCTGGATCCCTGGCAGTGTCCAAGGCCAGGTTGGACATTGGGGCTGGAGCAGCCTGGGGCAGTGGAAGGTTAGGGTGAGACTGAATGGGATTTAAGGTCCCTCCAACCCAAACAATTCCATAATTCCATGATTTACCCAATGGACACCACACCAACATAACCAGAACATTCCCTGGACATGCTCCAGGAATCAATGGGAGAATTCCATGAATACAGAAAGCAGTGAGGAATCCATGGAAATCAATTCCACGGGGTGGTGGGGACTCAATGAATATCTCAGCACCTGCATAAATCTCCTGCTTTTTATTAAGTCCTGCAGAGATTTATTAAATTCCATGTGGCTTCAGAAATACAAAAGAACCGCAATAAAAAGGGAAAGGGGATTGCTTATAATTCACATTTTAATAATGGTCAAATGAGTTGATTTTATCTTTTCTGCTGTGATGGATGTTCTATAAACTCATATTTGGGGGAAATTTATGCAACTCAAACTCATGGCTCAGCTGTAAATAATGAAAAGAAATCGTTTTGCAACCTAAAATATCTTTGGCATCAAGGTTTCTACTTAAAGTCTATTATTTCCATCAGAATAATTTTTTTCTTCACATAAATTTAATTTACATGAATTTGCTGTTGTGAAGAGTGGAAAGTTTTGATTTCTGATGTACTGGAGCTGCAAAAATTAATGCCAAAAAGATAATTCAGAAGTGTAAGGAAAAATGACTTATTGAAAAAAATACGCCATGAAATTAAAATAGGGATGAAATCTAGGTGTTTTTCCTGAAAAAAAAAAAATTGGGAAGAGCCAGGCTGTGCCCTCAAAGTTCCTGGACAAAAGGTCACAGCTGTTCCCTTCCAGGCAATTTAGGGAGTGGGACATTTCCAAGATCCATGCCAGGATATTTAAGAGATGGGAATGTTCCTTTCACCCCAAATCCCTGGAAATTCCAAGCCTTCACTTGCATCATCGACAGATTTTTATGCCAAATTAGAGTAATTTTAAAATCATAACAATTACAAATTACTGGATTTCTGGGGGGCCTCTGGATAAGGAGGAGGAGATAAATTGATTGAAGGATGAGGAAGGAGTTAGGAAGTGAAATAATGAATTTTTTGATTTGCATATCTAGTTAAAGTCCCAAATTCCTTTATGCAAGGGCACTTGTCAGGGAAGCTCTGAACAAGGCTTTGGCAGAGAGTAGAGTCTCAGTGGAAGCTGGGGAAAAGAAATCCACAAGAAATCCAAGAACAATGAACCCTCAGGAGGAAAAAATCAGAGGTTTTGAAAATAAATCAAGTGTAAAGTAAGAGGGACTAAAGTCCCATTTCTTCTCTCAGTGATAGGATTCCCTGGAGGATCCAAGGCTGGATTCTTTAAAGGGATGTATAAAATATGGATATTTGCATATTTGATTGATATAATTGCCTGTGGATTGCAGAATTCCCTCTGTCCAGCACTGATAATTCAACACGCGCTGGATGTTTAAATATTTGAGGGAAGAGCTTTTCCCTACAAGAGCTGAAGGTCATTCCTGTTCCTTTCCCCATCTAAAAAAGGCATGGAAAAGTAAGAAATCCATGAAAGGTCACTGCTTCCCTGAAATACTGATGGAAAAATATTCCAAATGTTGGAGAGGAGAAGGCTCTGGGAGAGCTCAGAGCCCCTGCCAGGGCCTAAAGGGGCTCCAGGAGAGCTGGAGAGGGACTGGGGACAAGGGATGGAGGGACAGGACACAGGGAATGACTTCAAATTGGGAAAGGGGAGATTGGGGTGGAATATTGGGAAGGAATTCCTGGCTGGCCTGGAATTCCCAGAGCAGCTGTGGCTGCCCCTAGATCCCTGGCAGTGTCCAAGGCCAGGCTGGAGCACAGTGGGAGCAGGAGCTCCTGGACACCTGATTCTCATTAACACCAACTGCTAATGAGTTGTTAATGAAACACAGGGAAGACAGAATTTCATCATGCCCTCTTCCCATTATTCCAGAACCTCAGAAGCTGCTTTTGCTCTCCTGTTCTCATCTTTGGCTTCTTTGAGTTTCAGAATTGCCAATATCTATGTTTTCCTGAAATCCCTGGTCCTGAAAAACCAAGGGACGTAGTTTGGAGTTTGCTACGACAGCCAAATATTTAACTCATGGTTTACCCTCCCTAAATTCCAGATTTAAATTTTGATTTCAAGTCTTTATCCCTAAAAAAGAGATGGGAAAAGTGGCTGATTCCCTGTGGTGAGCCCCACACATTCCTGCTCTAGATGCTGGACTTTGGAATAACAGGAAGAAGGAACAGGTCTTGGCTGGGGGGAGAGCAGGAAATCCTAAAATCCCAAATAGGTTGGAAAAGGTCTTAAGGCCCACACAGTTCCAACCCCTAGCATAATCAGGGACATATACCCCAGCAGGAGAAATCTGATCCCATTAAAACTTCTTTGAGATAAGGAACCATTTTATCCCGAAGTTCCACCTTGGCTCCTTTGCACTTCATCAAATAATAATAATAACAACAAAATTGAGTATGGAAAAGTGCAGCAAGGACAGGAAAATATTTCTGTTGGTGGTCATTTCCTGGTTTATATTTTCCTTTGGGAGATTCTGGAAGCTGATATTGGGTAAATGTTATGAGAATTCAGCCTTTAAATGAAGATGTGATCAGCAGCAACTTTTCTCCTCACGAAAATTCCTCTTGGATTCATGCATGGGAACCTGAGCCGAGTTTTCCAGATAAGAATTTTCTCATTTATTAGCTGTCATGCATTTTCTGTTGTTATCTTTGCTGATTGCAGAGCTTTTTGAATGTGCCTTTTTTTTTTTTTTTTTTTTTTTCTCCCATCGGTGCTCTTTCCACCTTATTTATTCATTAATGCCACAGCCCAGGTGTGGGATCTCAAAGCTGTTCCCATGGTGACAAATGGGGCACAAAAACTGGATTAGAATGGACAGGGAATTCTGGGAAGCAGGGGATGGAAAAGCTCCTGGCTCTCCACAAAATTTCCAATAATCAGTAATTCAGGCAGAGAAAACATTGATAATTTAATGGGCTTCTCACCTAATGAATTTTAATTCTCAGTGTTAAAGAGTGAAAATATTTTTCTTCATGGAGAGAAATGAGGGGTGTCATGGATATTCCTGGGGCAAAACATGTTCCTGAGGGGCAGTGGGATGCAGAGATTCCCATCCATCCTGCATTTCTTAGTGGGAACATGAGCCAAGAGCAACAAATCCTCAATCTGGTGAAGCTTCGGGGTTTTTTTGGGAGCAGAATTAAAATTCAGGGCACCTCTGGGGACTCAGGGTAAATTTAGAGCCACCAAATTCTCACCTTTGGCTCAGCTTCTCCCCAAGAAAATCTTCAGCATTCTGGTTTGGACTTGGAATCCAGAATTTTTCACAGTTTTCTGCTTTGAGATCCCACTAAATCCCAGAATTCAGCCTGAGCAGCTGCTGAGGTGGGGCCAAACAACGGAAGAAATCCCCAAAGCCCACCTCTGCCCCTGCACGTCCTTCCTTGCATTCCAAAAATCCCTAATATCCGCTCAAAATCCCAGAATCAGCTGAGTTGGAAAGGGACCCTCAGGGACCATCAAGCCTGGCACAGAACATCCCTAAAAAGGAGCAGGGGAGAAAAGGTGGAATCCATCACTCCTGAAATCTTCCCTGTGGCAGTGCACCCCCAACCTCAGCAGGTGTTCCTGTACTAGGAAAGGGCTTGAGTTTCACCCCTTGCCTGATTCACAAAGCAAAGAACCAGAAACTTCCATGCTCTTCTCACCATAATTGGCCAAGGTCCAGCACAAAAGAACTTGTTGGATGGTTTGAGCTGTTCCTCAAGGAATGTGGCTATTTTCTATTGGGCAGCAAGCCAAAAACCCCTCCTGGATCATTATATGCTTAAAGGAGAGCACAGAGATTCTTTTGGGAATTTTTGAGGTGTCTCAGCAGGTGTAAGGAACCTCCCTGCACTGTGCATGGCTTTTATTCTTTTGTTTTGTATGGTTTGTTAGTTTCATCTTTATTAAAACCTTTTTGATTTTCCAAACACCTCCAATCAGCCATCTCACTATTTTTTATAAGCCATTGCTGAGGCTGAGGGCATCCCTCAGGATTTGAGGCACCTGTGGGAGGCTCATAACAGTCTGGACCCTCCACAAATGGCATCACTTCGCATTAAGTAAAAAATACTGGATTTCCAGTTCAAAAGCCATAATCAGGAGCTGCTGATCAAATCCCGGATTTGGTATCACAGAATCCTGGAATGGTTTGGGTTGGAAAGGGACCTTAAATCCCACCCCATTGCATCCCTGCCATGGCAGGGACACCTCTCACTGTCCCAGGCTGCTCCAAGCCCCAGTGTCCAACCTGGCACTTGGGCACTGCCAGGTTCTTGGAAGGGGAGGTTGGAATTACATCATCTTTAAAGGCCTTTCCAACCCCAACCATACCATAAATACAAACCCATGACCTAACCCAGCCAATTCCACAGCTCTGACAACAGGACTAATTCACAATTTCCATTTTGATTCAGGCTTTCCCAGCTGTTCTGTGATCCCACAAATCCATCTTCTGGAAACCACCTTGATTCCCTGAGCACGAGAACATCCACAGGAGATCTGGAGAAGGAGTCCTGGGATCTCCTGGCTTGGTGGAAAGCCTCAGTGTCTGATTTTCACTGGTGGTGGAATTCCAGAATAGTTTGGGTTGGGAAGGACCTTAAATCCCACCCAGTGCCACCCCTGCCATGGCAGGGACACCTCCCACTGTCCCAGGCTGCTCCAACCCCAATGTCCAACCTGGCATTGGGCACTGCCAGGGATCCAGGGGTAGCCACAGCTGCTCTGGGAATTCCAGCCCAGCCCTCCCCACCCTCTGAGTAAAGGACTTTTCTTTCTCCTCTGATATTTAAATCCATGCTCCAAGTCCAGCCAATGCTCTCTACTTTCCTGCAGAAGAATCTGGGACACAATCCTGCACAAAGGTGGATATTTGTCCCAAAAATTCCTGGTTTATGGACACCATAGCATCAAAGCACATCCAAATTCCTCCTTTTTCACCTTTCACCACCCACCAGCCTCTCCAGAGGAATCAGGAGCAGGCTCCACCTTGGAGAACCTCCTGGAGATTTTGCAGATCCTTCTGCCTGCCCAAAAGGGAAGCTCTAAGGTGAGCAGGAGCCAATTAAACCTCATTGATCTGCAGTTAAATTTCTGTGGATGGAACCTGCAAAAATTGAAATTAAAATTGATTTAACGTTTGTTTGGTTTTTTTTCTTTTTTAAAGAGGATTTATAGGCAGCTTTGTTTTTAAACCCACCTGGGAAGACCTTTGTGTTCAGAGCAGCTGAAAAACAGAAGCAGCACATCAGAATAATTTTTTTAAAAAATTTTCCTTGCTCAGGATTTTTTTTTGCAAGCTCCTGACAATTTCTCCGAGGGAAACTATGGAAGATAATCAAGTTTTGTTTTCATTTTCATTCCTAACAGGCTTTTTAGCTCCTGACTGGTGAGAACACACTGGTAAAAACATGGAAAAAAGTGCAGAAGCACCAACAGAGCAAACCTGATATTGCAGAGACAACCAAAAGCTGGTCATGATCCCATCACAGCCAACCCTGCTCTTGTCGCATTTCCCAGCCTGTTCTGCTTGGCTTTTTCAGAGGGATTTCTATGGGATTTGGAAACGAACAACCCTAAAGCCAAACAAAACTGCCAAATCAGAGCCATCTGAGGCCTTGGGAAGCTCCAGGTGGAAGCTCTGAGGCCACCAAACATCAGCATCACCTGGAGGAGGTTTTTTTCCCCACATTTATGCTGCACCTGAGCTGCATTCCTCCCTCTCCTCATTAAAATAACTTAAATTAACAGCTCAGTGCAGCTGGGGCTCATTCTTAGTGTGCTCTACACCAACGAGCCAAGTCCTGCCATTGTCCAGATTTTGTTTTATGTCCAGTTCCTGAATCCCTTCATATCGCTGCTGACAGCAGGAAATAATTGAGCAGCTGTTCTGCCATCGGATGCAACAGCCCGGGCTGCAAAATAAAACATTCAGGGAGATAAAAGTGGCTCTTAGCAGAGAGAGATGAGGCATTTTCCATGATGAAAGGCAGCCTGGTGTTTGTACCAGGCTAAAAGTGCTCGGGGAACAGAGCTGTTGGTTCTAGAAGGTCTTGGAGATCATCAAATGGAATCTGCTCAAGAAACAGGGAGGTTGGAAAAATGGGAAAAAGAAATGCTCCAATTCCCTGACAGGAGGGGACAGCCAGGGAGGTCTGGGTCTGCTGCCAGGGAACAGGGACAGGAGGAGAGGGAACGGCCTCAGGCTGGGCCAGGAGAAGTTTTACTGCCTCAGGTTTCATCTCCGATGTATTCCAGGTTCTGTGCTGCCCAGGGGTGCAGCTCTGAGCTCACAGTCAGTGTCACTCAGCTCTGCACACAGCAGGGACACAAAACAAATCCTTCTCCTGCTGCACACCAAGGACAACTGGGACAAGTTTTCAGGCCCAAAGCACCAACAAGGGTGGGCAGGAGGGAGAAAACAAGAAGGATGGGACTGCATCACCTGCAGCTGGAATTGGACAATTCAACCCCAGTGTGCCAATGGACCAAAACTTAGAAAAGTGTGAGACCTTGTGACAGTTTGTCCATTTTGTGTCCACCTTGGGTGTAGCCCTGGCCAGTCTCTTGTCCTGCCCAAGGTGTGTCCTTAAAGGCCTTTTAATAAATATCTACTTTATTCTCCAGCTCTGTCCAGTCTCTCTTCCAGCCTTCCCAAGGCATCAGTTTAATTTGGATGTTATGAAGGATTTCTTTATGGAAAATTTTGTCCATCCCTGGCACAGCTGCCCAGGGCAGGGGTGGAGTTCCCATTCCTAGAGGGATTTAAATCACTGTGGATGTGACACTTCAGGGACACAGTCAGTGGTGGCCTTGGCAGTGCTGGGGAAGGTTGGGCTCGATCATGGAGGGCTTTTCCAACCTCAATAATTCCATGATTCATCCACATCTTTATACTCCCATTGTTTTGTCTTCAATGTGCATCCTAGGGAGGAGCCAGTGCCAGAAAACCCCATCCAATGAGGAGTTCCTGGAAATCCAGGGGTACTCATCCATGGAGCTCCACTTTCTTCACCCTTCATTTTCCTGTTTTTCCTAAAATTCTGCTTTCTGTGGAAGAAATAAAATGAGCAAAGCTATGATTTTAAATTACTTATTCATATTTTTGCATAAAGAAGCTTTAAAACTCAGCAGCATTTTGGGTTTGTGTTTGGGGAGGGGTTTAGGAATGTTGCTTGTCTCTAAATGGGGCTTGGAGCAACCTGGGATAGAAGAAGATGTCCCTGGAAAACGGTGGGATGAGATAAATTTAAGATCCCTTCCACCCCAAACCATTCCATGATTCCCTGGTCTGTCCAAGATTTGCCACCAGTGACCTCCTCTGACTATTTCACTGGGAATAGGGAAGTCAGAGAAGCCTTTGCAGCCTTCAAGGGTGAAAGAATTCCATAAAAAGGGCCTTGTGCTCCACGTCTCCATGGAAAGTGAAGAATCAAATGCACAACACAAACCTGTGGAGTAATTCCAATTGTTCCAGGCAGTGAACTGGACACCACCCCAAATATCCTGGGAAATTCCAACATTTCCTGGGCCAGCTCCCTTCTAAGAGGTTTCCACTTCCATTCCCTCATCCTGACAGATGAGGGATACCTGATACCTGAGCCCTGATACCATTTTTTGGGACTCACTTGCAGCAATTCCTCCCAGGCAGCTCCCCTTCCCTTGTCCTCAGATTGTACAGCTCAGCTGGAATAAATTCTGGATTAAATTTCCTTCCCTATCAGCAATAATTGTGTTGCCACCTCAATGAAGGGGTTGATCCATGGTCTAATTCCAGGGGATTTATTCCTGAGAGATTCCCAACAGAACCTCTGCATACCAGAGAGCCCTTAAATGAGTCCACATCAATGGTCAGGCAAGGAAAAAAACAAACCTGACAATTATTTATTACCTGAGACAAGGTAATAAATTACATTCCTTGTAATTACATTACAAGGAATTTCTCGGCGTGCCCAGTACAAGGAAAAAAAGGAAAAACCGTTTGTTGGTGCACTGAAATCCTGTCAAGCCCAATGGATAGCAGAGAATCTGGGAATAAAAAGAGAATTATTCCACCCATTTTCCCCTTTAAGGGCTGAGGGTTAAATGGAGTCAATAACGTGCCAGGGAGTCAGCAATAAAGTGCAAATTCTGTCATTTAGAGGCTGCCAGGACCCTCCTCTGATCCCAGCCTGTTCCCACAGGCTGGGAATCTCTGTTTACTCCAAGCTCAGGTTTTCCCTGACATTTCTCTCTGCGACTTGTTGGAGAGCAGCCCTGGGAATGCCCAGTCAGCACTGTGCTAATGAAGGTCACTCCTCCTGCTGACTTCTGTTCCAGGCCTCTCTGGGCACCATTTCAGCTCTAGGCAGTCCAGGCAGCAGCCAGGATTTCCCTTTTCCTTGCTTCTCTTTGCAGTGTTTCCCAGTCCAAGCCTCTGATTAATTCCATGCCCTCCTCACAGCTCCGTGATTAGCTTGGAATGTGTTTTAATCTGTCCTCAGTGCTGTGGTCTTCCATAAATTCCTTCATTTAATAAGGATTTTCTCCGTTAATTCTGTGGTCTCACAATGTCCCGATGTTTTTGGGTTTCTTTTTTTCAAGAAAAAAAGATGCAATTTGCACCTTGGAATTTTAATAATCCTTTTATTTCCTGCTATTCCCTTTGTGCAGATCCCATTTCTCCAAGATAGATGAGGCAGGATATGGTTTATCCCACAAAACATCTCAGTCCTGCTTCTGTCTGGTGAAGGGATTTTAGTGAGCCCAGAGAATTGGGAGGATCAACCCATTAAACCTCAGGCTGGGCCAGGGGAGGCTCAGGTTGGACACCAGCAGGAATTTCCCCATGGAAAGGGTTCTCAGGCCTTGGAAGTGCCTGGGGTGGTTTGGACTGCCCATCCCTGGAGGTGTCCAAGGAACTCCTGGAGCTGGCACTTGGGGACAAGGTGGGGATTTGGCACAGCTGGGATTGGATGCGCTGGGAGGGTTTTTCCATATGAAATAATTCTGGGATTCTGTGGACAGGGAAAAAAACAGGTGCTGTCTCATCATATGGTTCCAAAAGGAAATGTTCCTCCAAGCCAGGGTGGAGGAACCAGGTAGGAGAGGGAATGGGGAAGGAGAGAGCAGGGTGACCCAAGGAAATCTACAAGGACCCAAATCAGTGAGAGGAGACAAGGGGAAGGATTCAATCCGCAAATCTGCCAGAGCTCCAGGAACATTTGGAGAACACTCCAGGAACAGGTGGGATTGTTGGGGTGTCTCTGCAGAGCCAGGAGTTGGGCTGGATGATCCTCGTGGTCCTGTTCCACTCAGATTATTCCATGATTCCACAAACCCCTTCCCCTCTCCTCTCCAAAGCACTCCTGGAGCTCCTGCCTTGCAGAGGGCTCTGGGAGCTGGACTTTCCCAGCTGCCTTTGAATGCCTTCGTGATGGGGTTTATCCCACTTATTCTAACCTGGATCCCAGCAAACTCCTGGCAGCACTCCCAGCTCAGCTCAGCACACGGATACAGCACCCCAGAGCTCGGGAATCACTCGCTCTTCCAGACGGGAAGCAAAGCACATGATGAAGAAGGAATTTTTACTTCCTTCTGAGTGGGTGCTGCAATAATCAAATTGTCAATGAAATGCAGAATCTTTGCTTTGTTGAGCTGGAGACAGGGCCTGAGCCACAAACCATTGGTGAATGGCTGGGGAGTTTTTCATGCCTTGGGGTAAAACAACCCAGTCGTGTCTCCTCAGCAGCTCCTGTCGATAGCTGGAATTGAAAATGCAAATCATGGGGTGTCTTCTGGGTGAAGTGGAATGTGGACCCGATATTTTCTGAGCTCTTCCCAAGGGAAACTTTTCAACAGTTTTTCTTTTTCCCAAAAAAACCTTGTGTAAACAATGCTTCTTTCCCATTACAACATGTTGTCTTAAGTTTTCTTCCTTTCTGAGTGTTTGCATTTTTGTAGTGAAGATTCTTAAGCAGCTTCATGTAAACAATGTATATATTTAAAATTATTTATTTTGTTTACATATTTCTCCTCTGGGAGGAGTCTTATGATTGATAGTGATGTTCACCTACAAGGTCAAAGAGGTGGCAACCTGTGTAGCCAATCTTTTGCCTTCTGTAAAAAGTGTATATAAATGGAGTCAGACATATTAAAACAGAGCTTTCCTGCCTGACTTTCTGCTGCCTGCCTCGTCCTTTGTGTGTCTGATACTGTGACAACAACAGGTGCTGTTTGCTATTTCTGTTACTCAGCCAATGGGAGAGGTGTCGGTCCTATGGACCAATAACATGCCTTTTTAAAGTGTTATAAAAGGGCTGAATGAATTGTAAATAAAACCTTCTGATTTCTACTGCCTCCTGACTGGAGTCAAGCATCTTTATTTCGTGTCCTACAGCGACAGTGTAATATTGAAAAAACAGTCCTTCATGTGGTGGGAAGACTGTGGTGAAAAATGCGGTGTAATCCTCTGCAGGCTCCTCGAGCAATGGACCTGAAGTCCTGCAAATGCTGCAAGAAAATCTGGAATTTGCTGCTGCCTCAGCTGAAACCTCGGGTTGGGGCATCTCCCAGGGAAAGGGGTTGGATGAGAGACCTTTAGGGAAGACAAGGAGAGAACAGAGCTCCCAACAAAGCATTCAGAGGAGGCAGGATGTGTTTATCAGTGGTGGGGAGGGACCTTCGCTGTGCGTCGGAGCAGCAGACGCCTCGTGAAGAAAACATCCCCCAAGCACAACTCTGGATGCGTTTCCCATTTGGATCAAGCCGTGACAAACTGGCTGGAATTCAGCCCAAAACACAGTGTTTAACTCGCATTGCTGAGGTGCTACACCCACAGCCTGCCTCTCGCAGAAACCACCGGGTCAGAGGGAATTCAGGAAAGATTTAAAATATCCCTGAAGCGCATGCAGATAAACAAGGGCAGATATGGCAGATTTGCTGTCTCTGAGGGGAAAAGTTGCAGTTTTTATAAAGGTGTCCTGGGTTTGTCCTAAGCCAGGAGAAGAGGCTGTTTTTTAAATATTTGCACCATTTAAAATATTTTTTTTTTTTAGATTTTTGTACCATTTAAAATAATTTTTACTATTTTAGTGTGTCTAGGCCTCAGTCACATTTGCTTTGTGCTGGGCTCATCCACACCCAGGTGAAGGCAGAGATGACCTGAAAAAATTATGGTATAAAAAAGGAAATAATGGAAATAAATGAACCAAAGGAAACCTAGGTGATCCTCCAGAAATTCTTCCCATGATCTGAGGGCTCCTTGATTTTGAGTCTCTTTCTTGGTCTTTTTTGGAGACCTGAAGGTGTTGTGGACTCAACACAAATCCAAAGGAGCAGCTCTCCCACGGCAACAGCACAGATCAGCAGAGAATCCCAGAATAGTTTGGATTAAAGGGATCTTAGACCCCACCCAGTGCCACCCCTGACATGGGCAGGGACACCTCCCACTGTCCCAGCCTGCTCCAACCCCAATGTCCAACCTGGCCTTGGGCACTGCCAGGGATCCACGGGGAGCCACAGCTGCTCTGGGAATTCCAGCCCAGCCCCTGCTCACCTTCCCAGAAAGGAATTCCCAATATCCCATCTAATCTAACCTTACTTTCAGTTTGCAGGTCCTTCCTCCACACACACTCATTTACCTGGAATCTCCAAGAATTAGACAGGAGGGAATAATTTTGAAGACAGCCTATTTGTGGAAAAAAAAATCCAGTTTCTTCCAGGCTTTTTGCCCCCCCCCCCCCCCCAAAATCTTCTTGTGCCTACTTTGCCATGTAGAATATTGACAGAAAAATGTGACTTTTTCAACCAATCCTTCAGTAATGATCCCACTCTGACCAGTGCCAAATGTTGGATAACATGGCAACACACTGAAATCAAAATTTTCCAAAGAAAACACCCATGCAGGAGTGAAATATTCCATTTTCTCAGGTGCTGCTTTGTTCCTGTATCAGTAAGACAAGCCTTGGAAAACAAGGTGACACATTTACAAGCCTCGCAGGCAGCTGATGATTCCACTCTTCTCTCCGAGCCATTTCCCAAAGGAATTTCACTGCAGACAGTTATAAACTCATATTCTTCACTCGGAGACACCTCAGCCAGGCCGGGGAATATATAAATATATTCCTTTGTTTTACCTGGAATGACAGGTCTGGGAATATATATTCACACATAAAATTAACTGGCTTTTTAAAAATGTGTAATTATAGTGGAAATATTGGGAATTAATTGGTACAAACTGATTAAATGCTGTGGCCAAACCACAAATTAGTGATTTTTTTCCTCCCTGAACATAATTAAGATTGTCTAAATCCACAGAATCACAGTAGGATCTCAATGGAAGTTGCTTATTAAACTGGAATTAGGGAGGGAAACCCCCACCTCTGGTGCAGCCGTGGATTTTTGGATGGATAACACAGATTTGGACAAGGACAGAGCTCAGGTGTTCCTTTAATGAACTGGAAGGAAATGTGGACGAGGTGCAGGCTGAGAATGCCAGGAGAAAAGATGATCCCAGACGTGTGCAGTGGCCAAGTCCCATCGTGTTTTCTGCTCCACTTTCAGCTGCAGTCACTTCCCGGTGACATTGCCTGAGGCAGCTCCGAAAATCCCACAGCTCCCACCCCCCACCTGCTCCCAAACTCCTCCAGAGCTGCTGCTCGGCTCAGGTGTGCACTGAAGGGAATAATTCACCTTCCATGAACCCAAAATAATGGGGTTTCCAGGCCATCCCAGAGCTGGGAATTCCCAAAGTCAGCATCCTAGTCTTAGGGGACTGTGGATTTGTTTGTCCCAGCTCCAGTGTGAGGCAGTGGGAAGATGCTGGTCCCTACTTTAGGTGTTTCAGCCCCAGAGAAGCCCCTAAAATATTCCCACAGCAAATTCCCAGCTTTCTGTTCCTCGCTTAGAGGCAGAGGGGGCTGGAAGCCAACAGAGGGTGCACGAGGGGAGAGCTAAAAACAGAGAGAAAATAAAATATTCCACATTGGAGGCGTATGAACCAGGGGACCAGGGAGAGGGAAGGAAAATAATGGGAGCTAATGGGAGAGGAAAAAGAGCCAGGAACAGGGCAGGTCTGTTCCGGTAGTGACAGTACTCTGAGTTATCCCAGGTGTGGAAATTCTCCAGAGCAAAAAAAACCTCAAAGGAGAGAATTGAGGAAAACCCAAAAGACCAAGAGGGAATGGCTTCCCACTGCCAGAGGACAGGGATGCGTGGTAGATTGGGAAGGAATTCTTGGCTGGGAGGGTGGGGAGGGGCTGGGCTGGAATTCCCAGAGCAGCTGTGGCTGCCCCTGGATCCCTGGCAGTCCCCAAGGTCAGGTTGGACATTGGGGCTTGGAGCCGCCTGGGACAGTGGGAGGTGTCCCTGCCATGGCAGGGGTGGAATGGGATGATCCTTAGAATCCCTTTCAATCCAAATCATTCCATGGTTCCATGGCTCCATAAATCCATGGTTCCATAATTCCATCAGGTTCCATGGTTCCATGATTGCATGATTCCATGGTTCTATAATTGCATAGTTCCATGGTTCCATAATTCCATTGTTCCATGATTCCAAGGTTCCATAATTCCATGATTCCATAATTCCACAATTCCACAGTTCCATGATTGCAGGTTCCATGGTTCCATCATTCCATGATTCCATGGTTCGATGGTTCTATGATTCTATGGTTCCATTATTCCATGGTTCCATAATTCCGTGGTTCCATGACCAGCCCTATAGAGAACAACTGGGATTACTGGGAAGGCTCCACCCTCGCCCAGAGCATTCCTGGGGCAGCTAGAGGTCCTGGATAATGAGTGAAATCCAGGGACAATCCTGAGGGATTTTTCCTGCTGTCCAAGGGGGACAGATAAAATCCAAGCAGAGCTTATAGAGCTGTAAAGCAGGACAATATTGGGCTATTAAAATACAAATTACTGTTAAATCCCAAGGGAAAAGGGATAAAGCCAGGGACACCAGGACTGGTTCTAATCAGCAATATCTAATTAAACCTTCTATTTGAGGTTTCAATGGGCATTAGCAATGTTTGGAATTCAGCCTGGTGTTCAGGAGCTTTCATCAGACCTCCTTGGGAGATACCTGGGGATAAAAATGTGCTGGATGTGCTCATTCAAGAGAGAAAAATGGTGTTAAATAATTCTGATTATTTAGATTAGCTCAGGCAAATGGAGGTTTTCTATCATTCCAGCTCAAGATCAGTGTGGGAAGGGGGGAGATGGGATTCGTGGCTAAAGGGATGCTCAGAAAGGAATTCCTGGGATGAAAAGTTTTGGGATCACTCAAACAATGGCCCCATGGTGGGAGGGTGACAAAGGAACAGCTCCATGAGGCTGCTTTGGCCTGGGAGTCTCTCAGAATCTCTTCTTCCTGCTTTGTTGGCATTAATTTCATAATTAATTTATTTTTATCTTTTCAGAGAGTCGCACTTGTGTTCTGAACAGAACTCCTGTCGTGGTTTAGCTCTGAGATCTCAGAATACCCAAATCTGCCATCACATTTCTCTCCTGGCACTCAGGGAGGGGAAGGGACCAGCAGGAGCTGAGCCCTGAGCACAGAAGCTAAACTAGAGCATCCCAAAAACAGCACCCAAAATCAGGGAACGCATTTCCTGGGATCTCTTTGAGTTTCCATTTCTTCATGTGCAAAGGAGAGAAAAAAACCCGTTGCTTTTCTCCCCTCAGAGTTTGCTCATTTATGAGTGAATTCCATCCTGCAGCCAGCGCTCCTCTGAGCTCCAGGAAATTGTGTCCTGTTTTCCACCCAGAGCCAGGATGGAGTTCTCATGAACACTGAGACCATGGGCTCTGTAAAGAGCACAAAATATTCAAAATATTCAAAATTCTGGAGTTTTTAACCTCTGGAAGAAGGGCCAGGTAAGTCAGGAGGAGGATGTCCAGAAATCATAAGGGCAAAGCCCAGCTGGAATTTAATCCAGATACTGCCATAAAGGACCTTAAAAATATCCCTGTAAATATTTCAGTGACAAAAGGACAGATGAGGAAAATCTCCAGCCCTTGTTGGATGTGGCAAAGGGTGAGGAAAAGGCTCAGGTACATCGAGGTTCTTTGCCTCCCATGACAAGGAGGACATGGAGGAGCTGGAGCAGGGAAGGGAATGGAGCTGGGAAGGGGCTGGGGAACTCCTGAGGGAGCTGGGAAAGGGGCTCAGCCTGGAGAAAAGGAGGCTCAGGGGGAATGTTGTGGCTCTGCACAAGTCCCTAACAGGAGGGGACAGCCGGGGGGGTCGGGCTCTGCTCCCAGGGAACAGGGACAGGAGGAGAGGGAACGGCCTCAGGCTGGGCCAGGGGAAATTTGAATTGGATATTAGAAATAATTCCTTCATGGAAAAGTTTGTCCAGCCCTGGCACAGCTGCCCAGGGCAGGGGTAGAGCCCCCAGTCCCTGGTGGAATTTAAAATCCCTGTGGATGTGACACGTGGGGACGTGGGGTAGTGTTGCCTTGGTAGTGCTGAGGGATGGTTGGATTTGATGATCCAGAGGGCTTTTCCAACCCAAACAATTCCCTGGTTCTGCGCTGAGTGAGTCCTGCTGCTTCTGTTCCCTCCCAGGGCCCTCAGTGAGGAGGGAGGTGCAGTGACCTCACCTGTTGTGGCACAGTTCCCATCCCTCAGGAGGAACAGCTGAAATGCCTTAATCTGCCCCTTGTTTCCCGAGGGATTGTCCCTGTCACCTCCGCCAGCAGCTTTTCCTGCAGCCCTGGGTGTTACACGTGTAAACAGAGACTCCTTCAACCTCCTCTGGCTTTTGCAAAATTAACATTGCCTGTGTCAAGGAGCTTGATCCAGCTTTCCCAAGCCTCAAATCCCTGGACAGCCCCTGCTTTGTTTTCCTGAGGAACAAACCTCCAGCTGCGAGAGCTGCAGCCATCAGCTGCTTCTCCAAAAAAATCCTTGGAGCTCCCCAGTGATATCGATCCCAGCCAGAGCCTTGAAACAACAATTAACCTTTCTAACGACGCCTCCGCCTTCGAAACGCCGCTCGGCTGCTTTGAAAAGTTTGCTTAAAAAACAAAAAAAAAAAAAAAAAAAAAAAAAAAAAAAAAAAAAAAAAAAAAAAGGACTGAATCGATAGGATTTTACATCTATTGACCCATCTCAAATGTCAAGGTTGTGGTGGGGAAGAGCTCTGAGTAGATGCAACTCTTGTTTCAGGCTCTGTGGGCACTCAGTCCTCCGTGTTGGACGCTGCCTTTTAAACGTTTATCTCCTTTAATTCTCTCGTTAACACCTTGGGGAACATCCTGGGCTTGTTTGGAGAACTCTGAGCTCATGGAATGGAGATTTCCAGAGAGGAAACCTTGGCTCAGATTTTAGCAGCATTTCAGATTTGAGTTGGGCTCAGCACTTTGCCTTCGTTCAGAGAGATAAGCTCAGCGCAGTGCTCCTCAGCAGATTCGAAGTCCTGACAGGAGTCATTTCTTACCTGGATCTTCCCTTTTTTAGCAGCTTTTTCATTCCCTGACCACCCATTAACAGCATGCCAGGGATTTCTTGCACCTTTAGTGGCTGCAAGGCTTCCCAGAGAGAAAATAAAATGCTTTTCACCCCAAAACCTCTCAAAGCCAGAGCAAAACAGAAATTTCCTTACAATAGAAAGAAATTCAGGATGGGGATAAAAAGTCTGTGTGCATTAAGACCAGACTAAAATGGTTTCTAATTAGCTCACAGTGATGAAGGGAAAACCTTTAAGAAAAGTGAATTTTAAACGAATTAAGGTGTTAGGAGTGATCAGCATTTCCTTGTCCTACAGATTAATTTGCTGACTATTTCATTTTCCTTTTCCTTGAGGGCTTTTTAATTATGCAGAGAAATCTCATCAAACCCAGCTGAAGGAGGGCAGGACAATTAGGAGCAAACAAACACTTCAGCAGAATGCCCCACCTGGATTATTTTTGCAACAACCATTCAGCAAGCTCCAGGAACCTTTGCTGCATTTCCAGCCAAATCCCGATCAGATCTTCCCAATAAGCCCAAAAATTCAGCAAATCCCCAGGCTGGACTCCCTGGGGAAGGCCACAGGCTTTGAATTCGTTGTAAAACTTATTCACACTGCGCTTAATAAAGAAGTTGTAACTTGGAATAAACCACACTTGGAAAGGAAATAAAAAAAGGAGAAAGGAAATGTGTAAAAAATTATCACTTTTGTTTACTGTTGCTGCCACTCTCCAAACTTTATGAGCCACCTAAAAGCCCCAAAAACCTCCTATTTTCATGGTTTTGTCACGTGGCTGCTCACACACACCTGCCATGACAAAGCCCTGATCCCAGAACTCCAGGATGAATTGGAAGGGTTGGAAGAGATTTTAAGGATCATCCAGTCCCATCAGTGACACCTTCCACCATCCCAGGTTGCTCCAAACCTGGCCTCGGACAATTCCAGGGATGCAGAGGCAGCCACAGCTTCTCTGGGAAACCTCACATTTGTAGGGATGGATAAAGTGTTTATAAAAAACAAACCAGGGAGGGAATTACAGGACCTGTTCCATGGAGAGCCATCCCAAATCAATGTCTGGAGATGGAATGTGAACGACAAATTTTCCAGACAAACTCCCCAGGCTGACGCCTGGATCAGATTCTTTTCTTTCAGAATTCTTTCAGGTTCCTGGCACAGTTTTTGGCTCCACTGTCTTCTGTCATTTCTGGAGGCCAATAATGAGGAGATGAAGAGAAGGTGAGAGCAGAGGGCACCACCAAGCACTGAACTGGGCACTGAGGAAGGAGAAATCCAGGTTTGGAGTGCTCCATTCCCAGCCAGCACAAGGAGAACAGTTGTTTTGCTGCTCCTTCCAGTGTTGTTGTCCAGGACCCAGCACCATCCCTGTGCCAGGACATGGATCTGTTCCCAAAAATCCCTTCTCATCAGCATCTCCTCAATCAAACCTGACACCAAGGCAGCATCTGCCCAATCCTTTTTTATTTAAAGTTGTTATTTATCAAATCCAGCTCTACAGCAAAAGCTGTAAATCTTCCCAAGAGCTACCAGGAGTGACAGTGAAGGCTCCTGATTTTTTGGCTGAGGAATGTCAGGATAAAGGGCTCTGGAGTGCTCATGGAGTCCCCTTTGGACTGAGAGAAAGAGTTCAGATTCTCCACAGACAACAAGGTTGAGATAGAATTTGATGATCTGGGTGCACAGGATCCCCAAAAATGCACAGAAAGGGTTTGGAGCCAGTGGCTCAAGTCCAGAGGAGAAGAGTGTGATCAGTGGGCTGGAGCAGCTCTGCTGTGGGAAAGGCTGGGAGAACTGGGAATGTTCACCTGGAAAGAAGCTTTGGGGTGACCTCAGTGTAGCCTGAAGGAGTTACAGGAAAGATGGAGAGAGACTGGGGACAAGGGATGGAGGGACAGGACACAGGGAATGGCTTCAATAAGGTAGGTTTCCGTAGGTTTAGATTGGGATTTGGGAAGGAATTCCTGGCTGGGCTGGAATTCCCAGAGCAGCTGTGACTGTCCCTGGATCCCTGGCAGTGCCCAAGGCCAGGTTGGAGCAGCCTGGGACAGTGGGAAGTGTCCAGGCCATGGCAGGGGTGGCACTGGGTGGATTTAAAAGGTCCTTCCCACCCAAACCATTCCATGATTTCATGATTATCCCTGGTGAGGCGTTTCCTGCCTTTTCCATGCTCCGCTTTGAGCTTCTCCCAAACCCTTCCCTTCTTCCTGCTCTCTTTCCAAACACAGATTGGGATCTAAGATGAGTTTTTATGGGAAATCCATTGCTCAGACAACATTTAACCCTTTTGCTCAGGGGTCACAGTACAGACAAGACGTTTTTCTACCAAACCAGTTGTTTTTTTTTTCCTTCCACACCCAGAATAATTGAGTTATTTTCATTCTTAAGCAGCTCAGCAAAGCATTGACAGGGGAATTTATCCAAAGGATACCTTGCTATCCAGCTCAATTGTTCTTCCAGTAGATTTATCAGAGCAAACTCAAAGAATCTGAATTATTTTGGAGGGAAGTGGCAGAAATGTCTCAGGGAATGTCTACATTGAAAACCAATTTAATGGGCTTAGACAGAAGCACTTTCATGTGGGCTGGAAATTAATTGCAAGGCAGAATGCAAAAGGTAATGATGAATATTAACGAGCTGAGTTGGTGGCAACATCTGAGGGGGAGATTTCCATCTGCTGCGGACAGGGGAATGTGACACAGAGACATCAAACCCCAGGTGACTGCAATTTAAAAAAATCAGGTTTATACACACACAGAGGCTCAGGAGGAAACATGTTCAGCAAGGTGTGAACTCTTGGAGTGAGTGGGAGTTCATTCTTTCACCCTCCCTTTCAATGGATGTGCCTGATTTTCCATCCCATAAATTATTAGGAGACACATAAATACCTGTTCCTCATGATAGAAGCTGCTGTCAATTATCTTTCCTTTTTATTTTAGGAGATGTTAAAGAAAAACCTGAGACTGAAACAGTTTCTGTTTCACCCAAGTGGGTTCATTTCCCACTCAACTCCTCATTACCACGCTCAGTTTCCATTAAACAAATTCCAGGGCACTTAAAAATCATGGTGGTAGAAGGAGAAGTTCCATTTTTTGATGAAAAACCTCAGAGGTTATTGCACACCTGAGTGGAGAAACCACCATCCCTCCAAGATAACAATTGCAAGGAACTGGGAATTTTCTCCTAGGAGATCTGGAAATGCCTGGAGGGGCAAGGATTGGGACAGGTAAGGACAGCCTCAGGTAAGAATTTATATTTTCTATGAAGCCAAGGAAATAAACCAAATAATCTCCCAGACCTGCTCCTGTCATTTTAGACTCAGTTTAGGGGAGGGATTAGCACAGGGGTCACAGGGTTAGGCTCAGTTGCTCATTCCTTGTATTTTTCCATCTCTCATCTTGGGATGGGCCTGACCTCAATCCCAGCTTTGCTGAGAGACAAAACCTTTCCAGAGCTCTCGGGATGGTTCTGAGGGTTTGCAGCTCCATCCATTCCAAATTGTTCCTATAAAAAGGAGCACACAGGGATCTTCACTCGCTTCAGATCAGGAGCTGAGGCAAATGAGGATGGAAAACAAGTCAAGGAAAGCAAAATTAACATCCCTGCTGTAAGGAGGGCCGGGCATGAATATGGATGATCCATTATGGAATTGACTGATGGATGACCCGTAACTCATCACGAGTAATGGCTCACACTGACTAATGGAGTTTCTCTTTCCAGATGAAACATTTGTCACTTAAATGCCTTCCATGTCACCATGCACAAGAACCTCTAGGCAATTTAACTTAAGCACTGTTTGCTTTAGGATTTAAAAAAAAAAAAAAAAAAAAAAAAAAAAAAAAAAAAAAAAAAGGAAATTCCTCATCCTAGTTTAAATGTGGTGCCCCGTTAATCAAAATCACCCCTGCACCCTCAATTTCCTTGGATCACCTTTGGCTTGGCTGTCACGGCTCTGTCAGGGCTCAGGAGGAATTCTCCCAGGGTGGGAGAAGGGATTACATTCCCTTAACCAGGAGAAAGGCTGGAAATAAATCCGGATCCCCTGACAGGGATGGAGATGGAGAATGAGCTCAGCCACGGGAGCTGGGATGTTGGAAGGCTCATTTCCTGTTGCTCTGGGATCTTGTGGATCCAGGAAGGAGGAAGGAATAATGAGATTGAGCCTCCTGCTCTGGGATCCCAAGAGTGTTGGTTTAACACGGGTGGTAAAAACCAATTAGTGATTGAATTTGAAATTGACAAGAATGGATTAGAGTTAGAAGGGTGTGGAGCTGATGGAGCAATTCCAGAGGAGAACAGGAAGATTTGCTGTAGACCCAGGCTAGGAGAGCTGAGAATGTTCCCTTGGAGAGGAGAAGGCTCCAGGGAGAGCTCAGAACCCCTGCCAGGGCCTAAAGGGGCTCCAGGAGAGCTGGAGACGGACTGGGGACAAGGGATGGAGGGACAGGACACAGGGGATGGCTTCAAATTGGGAAAGGGGAGATTTGGGTGAGAGATTGGGAAACAATTCCTGGCTGGGCTGGAATTCCCAGATTTGCTGTGGCTGCCCCTGGATCCCTGGCAGTGCCCAAGGCCAGGTTGGACATTGGGGTTGGAGCAGCCTGGGACAGTGGGAGGTGTCCCTGCCATGGCAGGGGTGGCACTGGGTGGGATTTAGGATCCCTTCCCACCCAAACCATTCCATGATTATCCCTAGTGAGGTGTCTCCTGCCCTTCCCATTTTCCTGTTTGAGTTTCTCCCAAATCCTTCCCCTCTAAACTCTTACAACAACCCTGAAAGACATAAAAAAGCCTCAGTATCGTTGCTCCCTTTCATTCAGTAAAACAAACTTGGAGAAATAAATTTTCCTTTGGAATTCACTGAAAATTTCGGGAAATGTCATCTGAGGTCAGTTTTCCCACTCAGGATTCCAAAGAAAACCAAGCACAGAAGGCTTTGGGCTGCATTGGATTGCATTTGCTGTTTGATGGTCTGGTAACACTTTAATAGTCTTCAATGAGCATTTAATTTAGATTTAATAGGGCAGCTTCTCTGTTGTAATTAAATATCAATTGATTGTTCCAAGAGCACTTGCTTGATTTAATATCGAAGAGATAAACCTGCTTTGCTGTATAATTAACTCCGAACACAACAATAAAAGTGCAATTAAATTTCTGGAACACAGAACTTGTAAAAAAAAAAGTTGCTCGAGCTGCTGGACACGAGGGGAATGAAAGAAAAATGATGTTAAAATTGTGTTGCAGAAGTGATCCTAAGAGCTAATTAATTACTTTGCTTAACTATTGACGATTTTGACCTTTGATGTAGAGATTCCTTTGAGGTGGAAATCAAACAATGGAAGTGCTGTTCCCTCTGGGAATGGCATCAGGAGAGAGTTTTCTTCCAACAGGTATAGGAAAAATGTCAGAAAAAAAAGTCATTTTAATGTTTTTTTTCTCCTGCATTAATAATTGTTGTTTATTGTATCTGCACCTAAATATTCAGCCTTATAAATAGTTCACCTTATTTTTCAAACAGGTCATTAATTCCCATTGCGGGTTTTCCCTGTTTGCTTTCCCCCTTGTTCCTGCAGACTTTTTAATGGAGTCCATGACTTAAAATTTGAGAAAGCAAAGCAAAAAACAGGCATGGGAATGGTTTTAGGGCTGACCAGGAGGAGCAATCCATGAGCAGGGCATAAACCCCACATTTTCACAAGGGCAGCACAAGAGGGAATGGCCTGAAGCTGCCAGAGGGCAGGGATGAATGGAATATTGGGAATTAGGAATTCCTGGCTGGGCTGGATTTCCCAGAGCAGCTATGGCTGCCCCTGGATCCCTGGAAGTGTCCAAGGCCAGGTTGGACATTGGGGTTGGAGCTCCAGGGACAGTGGGAGGTGGACAGATTTGAGGTCCCTTCAAACCCAAATCAGTCTGGGATTTTGGGATTCTATAAAATCCTCAAAAGCAAAGAATTTTTTGATCTCCTGGTACAAAGCTTACAAAAGCAACCCTGTATCTTTATTCCCTGTAAAATCTGTGCTCATCCAACTGATCCTGAAAAACTGGGTCCTTCCTCCCATATCTCCTTAGGGCAGGGAGTGACTCCCTGGGGCTTCAGATATTTCCCACCATCCCTGAAGCCCTAAACTACATTAAAAAACCCCTCTAAACTCCACCCTAATACAATCATTGAGTAAATAAAACAAATAGCTTAATTAAAGGCAAAAATCCCAGAATTCTGGGATCCCTCAGGCTGGAAAAGCCCTCCCAGCCCAAGTCCTTGTGCCCACCTTGTCCCCCCCAGCCCAGAGCTCTGAGTGCTACCTCCAGGAACTCCTTAGACATCTCCAGGGATGGGCACTCCAAACCTCCCTGGACAGTCCCTGTATTCTTTTTTCCATAAAAATTTCCTCCTGAAAATATCCTACAGTCCCTCAATACAAAGGCAGGACTCAGATCCATCCTTCTCTTCTGGATGGAAAAAAAAATCCAACAATTCATTCCCAAAATTTGGGAATGGCAACCACTAAATAACACAGGAGAACTGCTGGGGAGGCAACTCCTGCTTCCAGAGAGGAACTTTTTGTTCTTAATCACTTCCCAGGATCAACAATGCAATGGAAAAACTGGAGTGAAACCCTCCCTGGAATTACTGAAATGTTTAGATTTGATTGGATATTTCCTCAAAATCAGCCCAAAAATCTCATCAAAGTCTTACCAAAATCTTATCAAAACCAGCTCCAAGCTGTAACTTCCAGGTAGTATTTTCCAACATTTAAATCTTATTTTGGCACATCTCAAAAACAGCAAAGCTCCAAAGCTTTGCAGCTGAGTCCCAAACACTGATGCAGCTCTCTGGAGAGCTCTGGAAAATCTCCCATTGCCTTTTCCAGGCCTTGGAGCAGCCCCTGGGCTGAGTTTTTAAGCTACAAAAGGAAAATAATTGAGATTTCCACAAAATTGGCTGAGGGTTATTTTTTAACACTCCCAGGGCTTCAGTTTGGAAGAGCTCAGTGTGTTTTTTATCCTGATACTTAAAACGATTCCCATAAAAATTCTTTGTTAGGATGTTTCTTGGAGAAGTTCCCAACCCTGGAGGGATTTGCTCAGGACATCTCAGGAATTACTTTTATTCCTCCTTCCCTTACTCCTGCCAAAATCCTTCCCACTTTTTCAGAGCTGCTTTTCCTCTTCCTCATCTCCCTTTCATTACAGCAAGGAAGGAATTAAATCCCAAACATTTCCAGGGTCCCACCACGGAAGGACATCGAGGAAGATTTCAGAGTCCAGAGCCGGAAACTTCAGGGTTTTCATGGAATTTACTCGATGCTCCTTTTCTTTTTGGAAGCTTCATCCCTCTCCTTGTGTGATTCCAGCTCAGCTGTGGGGAATTTTCATGGCTTTTGGGTTGAATTTCAGGGAAAAGTTCTTTCCCCAGAGGGTAGTGGGCACTGACCAGGCTCCCCAGGGAATTCCCAGGGAATTTCCACAGCTCCAGGACCATTTAGTCAGGGTGGGATTGGTCTCCTCCAAGCCAAACCAGCCTGGAATTCTCCTATTTATTTAAGAAGGAAACACCAGGAGAACTCTGGGCTGAGTAAATTCCTGGAAAATCCTCTCCCTCATCATTTCAGAGTCCATGAGGAGCTAGAGATTTCTCTTTGCCTTTTTTTAAAAAAAAAAATTAAATAAAAGATCCAAATGGATTTTCTACTCGAATAAAGATTTTGGTGTTCCCATCAGGAGCATCCTCCTGAATTTCCAGGAGTTTTTGTGCCTAAACACACAACCACTCATTTTTTTAAATCTTCCCTTTGGCAGGGAAGAGTGGGAATTCCTGAAGTACAAATTAATTTGTTAATTATGAAACAACCACCTTCAACAACTTTTCCAATCCTGAGAGACCAAGCAAGGTTATCCAGCTGTTTCCATCTCCAGGTCAGCTTCTGAAAATCCTAGGAAATAGGAAAATTCTAGGAAATATTCTATAAAGAGGATTAAATTATGAGAAGCTGATGAAAACCCATTGAAAATATTAACCTAATATTAGTATTTTAATATTAAAATTTCGATTAAAATATAAAAAATTACAATACTGGGTCAGACCAAAAGTTCATTCAGGATGAATTCCTGTCCTGGAGCATTCCCATCTTGGAGATCTGAGCAGGCAGTGAGACAAAAATCTGCTGGATACAACCACAAATCCTGTGTGAAGGCCAGGAGCCTCCCTTTGGAGATGAGAGTTATAATTTCCCACAAAACGATCCTCAAACCTTTCAAGGAGGGCCAATAAACACAAAATTCCCCACTGGGAAGCCTGGAGATGGATTTTGCTTCCAGAAGGACTCCGTTCATTAGACTGGCTGCTAATTAAAGGCACTTTTTTTGTTGGTTTTTTCCCCCTGCTGGATTTACAAACATCTCCCGCTGCCACTGCTCTGCCAAATGTGTTTTCCGGAGTCTTTAGCAATTCCTTACAGCTCTGAGATTCCAGGGAAATGGAGCTGGAGTTGTAGGGATGGAAATCCCGGTGCCCCTTGTCCAGAGGCTCCCGGGAGCTGAGCATGGATCTGCTGCTCTCCCTCGTCAGAGCCCTGCAACTGCACTCGCCTCTGGGATTCCTGGAATTTCCCCTCCATTTCCAACCAAAAATGGGCTGGGAAACGACATGAAATAGATGTTGGGAGGCAACAGGTTTGGGATATCTGCTGGCCTTAACCCTTTAGGCTCTGCCCCTGCGTGGGACAGGGTTTTGTGGGAAGGAAATCTGCTTTTCCCACCTCGGTGAGTGGTGGTTTTTTTTCCCCAGGGATACACCAAAGGAGTATCGTTGGGAAACTGAGGGAAAAATGAAATGGTCAATTTGCACCTTTTTGGGATGACACAATTGCTCATCTGATCCCCACAGAATCCCGCAATGGTTTGGGATGGAAGGGATCCTAAACCCCAAAATCCCACCCCTGCCATGGCAGGGACACCTCCCACTGTCCCAGGCTACTCCAACCCCAATGTTCAACCTGGCCTTGGGCACTGCCAGGGATCTAGGGGCAGCCACAGCTGCTCTGGGAATTCCAGCCCAGCCAGGAATTCCTAATTCCCAATAACCAATTTAAACCTTCTCCCTGTTAATTTGAAACCATTCCCTGTGTCCTGTCCCTCCATTCCCTTGTCCCCAGTTGCGCTCCAGCTCTCCTGGAGCCCCTTTAGGCCTGAAAGAGGCTTCAAGAGGAGGCAAAACTATTTTATATATAAACCACAGATATTTTAAACTTATATATAAACACCTCTGGATGGCAGAGAGAAGGAGAAGGAGAAAGCAAAACCCTGGATCAGGATCCATCCCAACAACCACACCAAACACATCCCTGTCCTTCCAGCCCCTCTGCCAGCCTGGCACTGATTTAGGAAAAACCTGGCTCTTGGCAGCAATACCCGGGTGCCTCAGTGACCTTAAAACCCCGGGAATTTCTTGCAGCTTCCAAGGGAGGTTTCAATCCTCTCCCATTTTTTAACGCCGCGGTGCGAAGCGAGGCCTGTCAGCGGCGTGATGTAATTATCATCAAGCCTCAGTAAAGGATTTTAAATTAAAGCCAACTCGCTCTGTAAATACTTTGTGTCTCCATTATTGTTCTCTCCTCCTAATGGCTTTTGGCACGGGCCTTGTCAGGGGTTTATTGTACAACCCCCCGGCTGTGCCGGAGCCTGCTATGAATAAATCACACCCTTCACTGAGCACCAGGCGACGAAAAAAAAAAAAAAAAAAGCAACAGCAGATGAAAAAAAGCAATAAAGAACCATAACAGCTGCCTGTTCTCCTCGGCAGGTTTACATCACCCCCTGATTTAATTTCCTATTTGTAACAGCGCCGGCTCCCCGCCACAGCAGTGGGAAATAAAATCAGGGATGTTCACACTGGGATGTTCTTCCCCAGGAAAAGCGAGGCACTGCCTGGGTCACAGGGGTTTCCTCATCCTCCTCAGCGTCTTCCTGGTGCTCTTGGAGCAGCAGGAGTGATTGTAGCCCTGATTTTTCAGCCTTCTGACTGTTTCTCGTTCTACTGGAGCTTTCTCACACTTGTGACAAAAACAAAGACTGATATTTTGTAAACAACACATTCTTTCCAGGGGAAGGACAAATTGATGGACTTCTGAGTTGACCACTGGGGTCAGAGGGGTGTTCCTCTTGTCCCCCAGTCCTTGACCAAATCCCCAAAACTATATAAATTCAAATTCCCAAGTAAACTTCCCTTTTCCTTTTCATCTCACATCCTGACAGGTGAGTGTGGTTCTTTTCGTGTCCTTTTGCAACAAGTGATGCTGCTGTACACTGCAACGACATAAGACTCTGACTTCAGAAGGTGAAAAATTATTCTTTTTTGGGGGGATGTGTCTCCTTGTTATACTATTTTACACAGACTAATTTGACTGATGAAACAAAGACAAACTTTTTTAATTACATTGGTCAGAGCAGAGGGACATCAAGAAGAAATCCCTCCCAGGAAAAGGAATGAATAACAAAGTTACAGTTAGAAAAACATTTCTCCTGTTCACAGAAAATTCCCTGAAAAAAGCATTTCAGAAAACAAAAACATCTCAGGCACGAACCAAAACTACACAGGAGGAGGAATTTCTGTGGAGAAAATCTCAGACGTGTTGCTGCCACAGGGGGAAGGTGCTGGAGCTGTGTGTGGTGCTGGGATCACGAAAAGGAAAGGGAACAGGAACTCAGTCCCCACATGTTTAAACACTCCTGGGTCTCTGTGAGTGGGACCCAGGGGGATCTGAACTCCAACATCTCCCCCTACACATTTTGAGTTATTCTGACTCCTTTGGTTTGGGTTGGAAGGGATCTTAAATCAGAGAGGAACCTTTTGTCCTAAATCACTTCCCAGGATCAACAATGCAATGCAAAAACTGGACTGAAACCTTCCCTGGCATTAGTTAAATAGGCTTAGATTGGAAGGGAGGGAATAAATATCAGGGAAAGGTTCCTCCCCCAGAGGCTGGAATAAGCACTGGAAAAGCTCCCCAGGGAATGGCCATGGCCCCGAGGCTGCCAGAGCTCCAGGAGCCTTCGGACAGCCCTGCCAGGGATGCCCAGGGTGGGATTGTTGGGGGGTCTGGGCAGGGACAGGGGTTGGGCTGATCCCTGTGGGTCCCACCCTGCTCAAGATATTCCCTGATTGCATGGAAATAGGCTGCACATGAATTCCTGCTCTGGACTGGAGCTGGAAACCAGGAGATCAAATCATCCCCCAGTGAATGTGACCTGCTCTGAGACACCAGGGACAAGGAGAACAACATTCAGTGCAGGACTTAGCCCCTGTTTAACCCCCCACTGCCTCTCCCAGCTCCTTCCCTCCCTGGAATGCCAGGAACAGCCAGAGCTGGAATCCCCACCCCTGGGGGCAACTAAAGTCCTGTGGATGTGGCACTTTGGGGACATGGGGCAGTGGTGGCCCTGGCAGTGCTTGGCAAGTCAGTGACCTCAGAGGGCTTTTCCAGTCTGAAGGATTCCATGATTCCATCAGACCACTCTGATCCAGCAACAGTTACCTTTGGAGATAATCCATTCAAACCTTTTCCCTCTTTCTGTGGCTGTTCCCAGCGGGAAGGGGAGTACTGGAGGATCCCTGAAGGATCAGCTGGGATTCCCCTCTGCACTCACCCAGAGGTGACTTTTCCTTTCCTGCTTTTCCCTTCCTGCTTTTCCCTTTTCCCCTTGTCCCTCAGCATCTCCCAGCCTCTGTTTCACCTCTAGCTGATCCATATTTTGCTCCCTGTGCAGTTCCTTCTGCTTCAAGGCAATGAAGAGCCCTGGAGCCCTGGGTTCAGGTGCTGTCTCCTCAGCATGGGGATGGATTTTTCCTGTGCTTTTTCAAAGAGCTGCCAACTTACCTGAACGCCTTTTTTTTTTTTTTTTTTTTTTTTTGGGGGGGGGGGGCGGGGGGGGAGGGTGGGGGCTCATTTCCCAAAGGATTTTCCCTCCCAGTTCTGGCTTTATTGGATTTGGCCATATTGAAGGTCATGGCTACGTAATTCCCTTGGTTTTTAAGGGTTGTTCTCGGAGTGGGGTTCCATTTTCAGCACCTTTTATTCCTCCATAGCCTTCCTCCAGCTTGTGACCTTTGTATTCCATGGTCAGGCTTCAAATTTAACTTCTGCCTTCCTCTACCCAGACAGTTTGTCCTCGGGCTCGGGATCCAAGTTGGGAACCTCCTTTTTCTTCTCCAAAATCCAATATTTTTGAATATTGCCTCAAACACGTCTTCCTGGATGGCTCCAGGGCCTTTTCACTCCATTCCCTGGACTGGAAATTTCCATAAGACTTCATGTTTGATGCAAACCACGAGGTGGGATCTGGGATTTATGGAGCAGCTCTTATGTTTCCAGTAAGAAAATGAATGCCAAGGTATTGACAACCACAAAGCCTGGGAAAAGGCAGCTCCAGGAATTCTCTCCCTCCTCCACATCCCTGGGGGAGAAAAATGAAAAACTACCACAGTTTTGCTACCTCCAGCAAGGGATAACGACTGTGCAGTTCTCTACAAGCCTGAGAATTTCAAAGCATGGATTTGTTGCCACACGGCAGATTTGGGATATTGGGATGGTGGGATATAAACCCACTTCAGGGATGGGTGGGAGATTGGGAATTCTTGGCTGGGAGGGTGGACATGGGCTGGGCTGGAATTCCCAGAGCAGCTGTGGCTGACCCTGGATCCCTGGCAGTGCCCAAGGCCAGGTTGGACACTGGGCTTGGAGCAGCCTGGGACAGTGGGAGGTGTCCCTGCCATGGCAGGGTTGGGATGGGATCCATGGGATCCATGGGATGGGATGGGATTGAAGGTCCCTTCCAACCCAAACCATTCCACAAACTGAAGCACAGGGAAGCATTGGGGACACTTTATTTAGGGATTGTGCCCCATTAATCCCACCAAGGTGCTCGAAGAGTCAGGGAATTCCTGGAGACAACAGCATTTCCCATCAAACCTGAGGAAAAATCCCCCCAGGAGCAATATTCCCAAAAGGAAGAGACTACAAAGTGTCTGGAGGGAAATCCTGCTGTGGCCATGGTTTGAAAACTGAGGAATATTTTTAGGGGTAATTTATAGTTTAAAAATTGTGTTCTCCAAACCCTGCTGGATGACTGTACATTTCTTGGAGACAACGTTAAAATTCCAGATTTCTGACCCAATTCCGCAGCTCCAGTTGGTTTTAAAACAACGACAAAGAAAATAGTGGAAAATTTCCCCAGCCCTTGGTGCATTTTTTACTCTGGTGGCAGAACAGGGAGGCAAATCAGGGAGCTGCTGCTCCTGAAAGATTTTTGTGCCCCCTGTAACAAGCATTTACAAATTATTTACGGCAGCAACCAAACCCCAAACACACAAAGGGCATTTTGTGAGCAGGCTGTGAAGGAGGGGAAAAAAAAAATCCATGTTTTCCAGTGGCTGCTGTCGGCTCCCAAAGCTGGGAGTGCTGCAGGAGGTCAAAAATATTGGAGAAACATCTGGGTTCCCTCTAAATCTCAATTACAATGTTAAATATCCTTTAAGATACTGCGATCGGAATGGAATAATTATTTGTAGGATGAGATATTGTGGATAAAGTGGAATAAAGCAGAAATCTCCATTTGATTGAAAGACTTTGCTCATGATTTGGGGTCAGCAATTAGTGGTGAAAAAAATTCCTGTTTGGACAAATCTTGGAATCACTTTACAGCAGCAGAAGTGATGAATATTCCATATAATGGGATATGGGTATTTCCATTAATGGGAATCTATTTATGGCTGGAGCTCCTCTGCTCTGGATCCAGGCAGGGAGAGCTGGGAATGTTCCCCTGGAGAGGAGAAGGCTCCAGGGAGAGCTCAGAGCCCCTGCCATGGCCTAAAGGGGCCCCAGGAGAGCTGGAGAGGGACTGGGATCAAGGGATGGAGGGACAGGACACAGGGAATGGCTTCCCACTGCCAGAGGGCAGGGATGGATGGGAGATTGGGAATTGGGAATTCCTGGCTGGGCTGGAATTCCCAGAGCAGCTGTGGCTGCCCCTGGATCCCTGGCAGTGCCCAAAGCCAGGTTGGACATTGGGGTTGGAGCAGCCTGGGACAGTGGGAGGTGTCCCTGCCATGGAATGGGACAAGTTTTAAAGTCCCTTTCAAAGCCAAACCATTGTGGGATTCTGTGACGCCCTGAACCTTTCCTATCCTTGTTGCTGGCAGCTGTAACAATTTTTTAATTTTTTTTTTTTAAGATGAAATATATTTAAATTAAGATTCACGAGCACCTCAGGAAAGCAGAATACTGTTGGATTATTGGCAAACAGAAACAGAAACAAAACAGAAAAAATCTCCTCCAAAAAAATGGGATGGGGATTCCATGAGGCTGGACAACCCTTGCCATGAAGGAATTTTCCCAATATCCAATTTAAGACTCTCCTGGCCCAGCCTGAGGCCATTGCCTCTCCTCCTGTCTCTGTTCCCTGGGAGCAGAGCCCAACCCCCCGGCTGTCCCCTCCTGTCAGGGACTTGTGCAGAGACAAAAGGTCCCCCCTGAGCCTCCTTTTCTCCAGGCTGAGCCCCTTTCCCTACTCCCTCAGGAATTCTCCAGACTCTTCCCAGCTCCGTTCCCTTCCCCAGACATGCTCCAGCCCCTCCAGCCAGTCCTTGTCTGGCCATGTCCCAGCTCCTGGGGATGGCAGTGAGAAGTGATGGATCCAGGAGCAGCAGCCAAGCCTCCGGATTGTGGCTGCACCAACCCAAAGCTGGGGTTGGGTCCTTGGTGCCACCAACTCACCCCAAATCACCACCCCAAGGCCGCCCAAAGTGATGGAGCTCTCCCAGGAGCTGACATTGATTTTGGGATCACTTCCTGTGGGAATTCCAGGCACAGAAAATTCTCGATAGGTTGTTCATCCAGGCCCAAACACAGAAATTAATTCAGGGTTCCACCTGAGACCTTGGAAAAGGCTTCCTAATTTAGAGACCATAAACAAGGATGTGGGTTTGTAGTTTAGATAAAATATATTAGTCTAGGTACTGGAAAGATTTAAGGCTTTAAAGTTTGGACCTAGAAGTAGTTACACAAACAGAAAAAACTTTCAAGGTGCAGCAAGTAAGTTTTGTGTGTCACTACATGATTGGAATCATCAACCTCAGGTTCTTGGAAGTGGAATTTGGAATTAGATGATCTTTCTGGGCCTTTCGAACCCCAACCGTTCCATAAATGCAAATCCAGGCCCTAACCCAGCCAATTCCATAGCTCTGATACTGGGATTAATTCACAATTTCCACTTTGATTTTTAGGCTTACCCAGCTGTTCTGTGATCCCACAAATCCATCCTTGGCAAACCACCTCCATTCCCCAAGCACAAGAAAAAGCCCACACTGGGGCAGGACAGGTGATTCAATTTAATTAGCCATTGGTGTGAGAGTGAAAACAATCTGTGTGGCAGCAGATTTTTGGCTAATTAACCTTTAAAAACCCCTGTAACCTGTGCTCTTTTGACCACTGACCATGAGCTCCTGGTGGACACAGTGAAGACATTCCCACTCTTCTTGAGACTGAGGAAATAAATAATACTTTAAGATGTCTCCCGACAACTTCCCACTCTTCCTCATCCCTGGGCTGCTGGGAGCAAGCCTGACCCACACCATGGTGTCCCCAGGGAAGTTTGGATGCTCCCACTCAGTTACTGGCAGATCCCAAGCCCAGTTAATTAGGAATTATTGGAAGATCCCAAGCACAGTTAATTAAGAATGGTCCGAATGAACAAAAATAGTCTCGCACTTCCCTGAATTCCAACTTCCACAAGAGCAATAAAGGCTTCAATCCCACAGTTTGCATTATTGGGAGCACACACAATTTGGAGCCATGTTTGGATATGAATCTGACACGATAGCTTCAGGAAGTTAATTAGGTAATTGCTAAACCTCCTAATTGATTTTTAATTACTGAGCGAGGCTTGCAGCAGAGCCCAGCCTGGCAGAGTCCTCTGTCATTACAGAACAAAAGGAGCTCCAGCAGCACTTCAGCATTCCCACACATCCATGGTTTCTGCACCTTTTCCTGTAAATCCACCAGGATCTGACCATCCCTTAATTTCCTTCGTAATTTTGGGATCTTCAGTCAAAAGAGGAAAAGCTGAAGAACATCCCAGGAGAAGGAGATTTCCTTAAACTCAGGTTCTTGCAAGGGGAGGTTGGAATTAGATGATCTTTAAGGGCCTTGCTAACCCAAACCATTCCATAAAAACAAATCCAGGCCCTAACCCAGCCAATTCCATAGCTCTGACACTGGGATTAATTCACAATTTCCATTTCGATTTAGACTTTCCCAGCTGGATCCCACAAATACATCCTCTGGAAACCACCTCCATTCCCTGAGCATGAGAACATCCACAGGAGATCTGGAGAAGGAGTCCTGGGATCTCCTGGACTGGTGGAAATCCTCAGTGTCTGATTTTCACTGGTGGTGGAATTCCAGACTGGTATGGCTGGGAAGGGACCTCAAATCCCACCCAGTGCCACCCCTGCCATGGCAGGGACACCTCCCACTGTCCCAGGCTGCTCCAACCCCAATGTCCAGCCTGGCCTTGGGCACTGCCAGGGATCCAGGGTCAGCCGCAGCTGCTCTGGGAATTTCAGCCCAGCCAGGAATTCCTTCCCAATATCCCACACAAACCTCCACTTTCCCAATTTGATTCCCTGTGTCCTGTCTCTCCATTCCCTTGTCCCCAATTGCTCTTCAGCTCTCCTGGAGCCCCTTTAGGTTCTCTCCCCCTCACTCCCTCACCTCTCTTGCCCCATATCTTTCCCAAGCCTTTCCCAGCTCCACACCCAGCCCTGCTCACAGCTCTGCTTCCATGAGGCAGAATCCTGAGATACCGGAAAGTAGAGAAACACCCACTGGAAAAGTGGAAAAGCCAAAGTGTCACCTCTGCCCCTGGCCCAGGGACAGCAAATCCCCACCCACACTTGGAAATTCCCTTTTTAATTCTTAAAATACCGGTTATTGTTAAATAACTGGTATTAAATAAATTATCTTTTTATAAATTAAATAAATTCCCTTTTTATTTCTAAAATACCAGTTAAAATACCAGCTAAATGGATGCCTGGGGACTGGAAAATCCTTGGAAAAGCCATGGTCACTCCAGGGATATTCAGCTTCCCTGGATGTGCAGGGGGGAGCATTTCCTGCAGCTCCTCCATCCTCAGCTCCAGCTCTGCAGGGTAAGAAGGAGAGGGGACAGAACACCCAGCTGGGGACAAGGTGACAACGCTGACAGAGCCCCACCTGGCACTGAATTCCCGAGTCAAGGCTTTGGGAAGCCAGGAGCTGTTTCAGGAGGCTCCAACACCGACGTCACTGCTGCCTCCAGGGAAACCATTTTATTTTCCTTTCTGGAACACGGTTGCCCAACACCTGCCTTCATAAACAGGAACAGGCTCTTTGCAGGGATTTTTGTGGTCCGGTTTTGTTTGCTTTTCTCCCCAGCTTTGTCTGCTTTTTTCCAGCTTTTTGTTCTTCCTTTTCCTTCAGGACAGCTTTGGGGAAGCTTTGGGAGTGCCAGGAGCATGCGGGGTGAGCCCCATCACACACCAAGGGAGCAGTGCCGCAGGAAATCCCAGCAGTTCTGAGCAGCCACCAGCACCACAGGGAAAACAACACTTTTTTCCATCTTTCCTTTGAAATCCCATCCCGTGTTTGTCCACGGGAACTTTGAGCGTTGGTTTCAATGAGAACAGGATTTCATCTGCAGGGTTTGAAAGGCAGAATTTGGAATATTCGCGCTCCCGTGCAACACACAAGGGTTTCACACATTTCAAGCAGGGCTGCTTTTTCCTGCTTTTCCTGCTTTTCCTGATTAATGAACAGCACCAGGATTTATGGGGCTGAGGTGTGGAACTCCGGCTGAAGTGCCTGGAATGAGCTCCTGAGTGGCTGCATCTCTGTCAGGCCATTGCCAAATGCCAAAAATTCAGGGATTAATTAAATTCTGGGATTGCACTGACAGGGCTGCTGGAAAGCCCAGGCCTTGTGCTGGCATTCCCAAAAGGAGTTTGGAAAATTGCTGTGGAAAAGGATTAAAGGAATTACTCAAGGATTGGGAATATGCCCCAGGCTGAACTTGGTTGAAAAGGAAATGGGATTCCATTGGAAAAGAACATCCATAGGGAGAAAAAGGCAAAAGAGGAGGACTCACTGCTACGCCAAGGAAGGCAGGAGTGGAAAATAAAATTGAGAAACCAGCCTGGATGTCCTGGAAGAGGATAAATCCCAGATGCAGAGAGCCAGGAAGTCCCACAGGCCCCTGGTTGAAGCTCCAAAATCCAGGACACCAGGAGGGTGATCAGACACTCTGACTCCTTCCTGAATCCTCCCATGGGAAGAGTTTTTTCACAGGAAAATTGGGAAAACTGGAGCAGCTGTGACATGAGGCAAGCCTGGGGTAGCAGGGATCATGGATCCCTGGAGGCTGAGCTCAGTTATTCCTGCATGGAATTGTATTTGGAACTCCATCTTCCAGCCCATATTCCTGGTCAATTCAGGAATCCAACCCCTCATTAAGGGAGGAAAAGCACCAAGAATTAATTGAACAGCTCAAGGAACAAGCTGAGAAACCAACAGGGAACAAAACAGAGGAGGCTCGGGTTGGATACTGGGAAAATTTCATGGAAAGGGTGGTCCAGTGGTGGAGTCCCCATTCCTGGAGGGATTTCAAATCCCTGTGGATGTGGCACTTGGGGACATGATCAGTGGTGGCCTTGGCAGTGCTGGGGAATGGTTGGACTTGATCTCAGAGGGCTTGTTCCAACCCAAAGGATTCCATAATTCTACCTTTCTTTTCCAGAGGACACCAGCACTGAGAAGAAAACCCCTTCACACATCCCAACGTGCTCCACAGCCCTCACAATTTCAGCTGGGATCATGGTCAGTCAAATGCTGCCAGACCAAGGCTCCTCCAGCTCACCCCAAACTGGGTGGAAAACCCCAAAATTTCTGATGGGATCCTGCCATTTCAGCTGGAGGAGGAACATAATGCAGGAGCCAAGAGGAGCATCATCCCCAGGAAAAACAAAGCTGGAATTCTGCAGGGTCAGGCTCAGATTCTGAAGCTGATGAAGATGTGGGAAAACAGAAACTTCCTTCTCTTTATTCCATTCAAAGTTTGGTTTCATCAACCTTGGAAGTCTCTTCCCAGTCCCCTCTCATGACCACCCAAATGTCACACCCAAAATTAGACAAATTTTTCATCCTTCTGCTCTTGCAGTGCCACATTTTTGCAATTATCTGGAATATCCTTCTCCTCCTCCTCTTTCTAAAACACTCCATGGGAAATATTTCCATTTGACAATGGAGTTTTGATGGCTGAGCCTCGGGGTTCATTTTTAATTGGAGCAATTTTTTCCATTTGCTAACGATGCCTGCTCAAAATCCATTGTAATATCCATTAATTTGTCAAGGGAAAAATAATGCCCTAATCCATCTCTCTCATTAATTTCCTATTATGTGAGTTGTACTTCCCCGGAACGGACAAAACTTTAATAGAGAAATTGCACTTCACTTCCTGTATTTTAAAAATCAATGTAAAGGAAGTGGATTCCCACACTGGAATTCTCCAAAATTTTGTGGTTTTGACAAGAAACCTTTGGGCAAAGCTTTGAAACACAGAATCCTGCACAAAATCCTACAAGTACCTGGATTCCCACACTGGATTTCTCCATAATTTTGTGGTTTTGACAAAACGTGGTTTTCACCTTTGAGCAAAAGGATCAGGATAATTTAAAAAATTATTTACAAGAATATTTATTTACTGATTCTGTTGGTTAATAATGGAATCATGGAATGCTTTGCGTGGCATCTTAAAATTCATCTCATCCCCCCCTGCCATGGTAGGGACACCTTCCACTGTCCCAGTTTGTCCTATGTCCATCCCCATCTGGATTTGGGAGCCCCAGGATGGATTAACACAATGGTTTTCCCTTAACTTTTTTTTAAGCTTTGAAATTCTTCATTTATTTAGTTTTACTGATTTCATTATTCATTGGGGTTGAGGTATAGAGAAGTTGAGGACGGCTATGATTTAAATTTAATTTTATGTTATCCAGTTTGTATAAAATAAGCTGAATTCCAAAGGAAACCCATTAGAGAATTATCAAAGAATCATAGAATGGTTTGGGTTGGAAGGGATTTTGGAGATTATCCAGTCGACAGAGACACCTCCCACTGTCCCAGGCTGCTCCAAGCCCCAATGTCCAACCTGGCCTTGGGCACTGCCAAGGATCCAGGGGCAGCCACAGCTGCTCTGGGAATTCTAGCCCATTCCCTCCCCACCCTCCCAGCCAGGAATTCCTAATTCCCAATATCCCATCTAAATCTCTCCCCTTTTAAGTTATCCAGCCTGCATCCTCACTCAGTATCTTGAAATATCTGGATATAAAAACATTCATGAAAGGATTTACCAGCACAGGATCTGACTTGCCACCAGCCTCCCTAAAACACATCCGAGGTTATTCCCCACACTGAGCATTGAACCCAGGAATGATCAGAGAAATTCCCCTTGTGGAACATCCCAATCCTCCCTCCTGGAGTGGGGGAACAGAGACGTTAAAAGGTTTCTAAAACCCCTTTCCAGCCCCTTGGTGGTCCCTTCCATCTATTTGTTCCAAGGGCCTCGGGGCCACAAAATCCTCACCATAACTCAAGGAAGCAAATGTTGATTTATCTGAAATATCTCCCGTGGCTCCCTGCCCTCCAGCAAAGGCTCCGTGTTATTTATTCTGGGAAGTAAAACAAAGTTATCCAAAGGTAAAAACAGGGAATTTACACTCCTTTCTTATCCACTGTTCTGTTTTTCCCCTGGTGCTCCACAGCTCCTGAACTCTTCTGCCTGTTCAGGGCACATTTACACTCCCAGGCTCCACGGTGGTACTCTTTTGTCCCAATTCCTTGGGAATTCAACTACTCATTATTAAGAGACAGTCATAAGCATCTTCATCTTATTTTATATCTTATATTTATTTTCTATTTTATATTTATATTTTAAATTTTAATTTGTATATTGTATATTGTATATTGTATATTGTATATTCTTGATCCCTGCTTCAAACTCATCCTAATTCCACTAAAAACCTGCAATGCTTCCAAAGCAAAGCTGGAGGAACCACAGAAAACGAAATGTTTGATCCCCATCCTTGACTCCAAGGCACTCATCCCTCTGCTGGGCTTTGAGTAGGGAATTCAGAAATGGATCCCTTTTTCCTAAGTCCTGCTCCTCCCTGGATTTTGGCAGCCCTTAGAAGGCTCATAAGCAGAACGGCACAAGCTTGGAACCAGAAGGATTTTTTCTACTGCTTTTCCCAAGGATTTTGCTTTTAATCTTTGTAACCCTCCTCAAATTCCATGGCATTGCAGGTGTTGGATAGCCTGACCTTTCCAACCACTCATTATTAAGAGACAGTCAGAAGCATCTTCATCTTATTTATTTGTACTTTATATTTTATATTTTATACTTTATATTTTACGTTTTATATTTTATAATTTCATAATTTTTAAAATTTTTTGTATTTTTCATCATACATTTTGTACATTTTGTATTTTATATTTTATATTCTTGATCCTTGGTGGAAAACTCATCCTGATTTCACTAAAAATCTAAGAAAGCTTCCAAAGCAAAACCTTGAGGAACCAAGGAAAACAAAATGTTTGATCCCATCCTTGACTCCAAGGTGCCCATCCACAAATATTTTTTCCTACTTCTTTTTCCAAGGATTTTGCTTTTAATCTTTTCAACCCATCTCAGATTCCATGGCACTGCAGGTATTGGACAGCCTGACCTTTCCAACCACTCATTATTGACCAAAAAAAATAACACTGACACAAAACTCTGAGAGGGGAACCTTCCCAGTTAATTGTGAGGGAATGATTCTCCTGGAAAAACCTGGCTGAAGGTTCTCCTCCCAAGGCAGGATAACAGGTGGAAAATATGAATTCTTTATCCAAGAGGTGCAGGATGAGAATTGATGAGGGCAGCATCACCTAACAAGCTGTGATGATGAAATGCTGTGCACAGGGCTGGGGGAGGATGAGATGCCTGAAGGAGTTTTTCCAATTAGGAACAGATTCCTTGGGAATCAGGAGGGAAACACCTCTGGACCTCAAGTGATGGGGGATCAAATCCAAGCTCTCAGGGCCTTGCAGATAGAAAGCACCGAGGTTGGGAATGTTGAGGGTTGAGGATTAACAACAACTCCAAGGTGAGATTTTCAATTAGGAGTCTCTAAAATAACATGAAAAATTATAAACGTTTAAAGAAAACCGGTGACATTGTCCCAGATTGGACATCAGCAGGAATTTCCCCATGGAAAGGGTGCTGAGGCCTTGGAAGTGGCCAGGGAGGTTTGGAGTGCCCATCCCTGGAGGTGTTCAAGGAATTCCTAGAGGTGGCACTCAGAGCTCTGGGCTGGGGACAGGGTGGGCATCAGGCACAGCTGGGACTCGGTGACCTTCGAGCTCTTTTCCAACCTCAGGGAATCCATGAGGTTTAGATTGGATATTTGGGAAAATTTCTTCCCCTAAGTCTGTCGTCCATGCCTGGCACTGGTAGAGGGTGGAGTCTCGATGCCTGGAGGGATTTAAATCCCTGTGAATGTGGCACTTGGGGACACGGGGCAGTGGTGGCCTTGGCAGTGCCGTGCTGGACTTTATGGCCTTGGAGGAATTCTCCAGCCTTCACGATTCTGTGAGATTATGAGGGACAGGAATATCCTGGACACCAAACTGGGTTTTTTGAAGCAGGACTTAGTTGGTTTTATTTCATCTTTTTGCTTGTTTGAGGTTTTTATTTGGGTGCCGGAGGTTTGGAGTGCCCATCCCTGGAGGTGTCCAAGGAATTCCTGGAGGTGGCACTCAGAGCTCTGGGCTGGGGACAAGGAGGGCACAGGCTGGACTTAGTGGTCTGGGAGGGCTTTTCCAACCTCAGGGATTCAGGAATATTTGTAATCAGTTCTGCCCAGCCATTCCCTGATGCCTCAGGAAAGGGGTTGGTGTTACAGGGATGATCCTGGCTGGGTATGATCAATATCCCAGAGCTCAGCTATTCCCCGGGGCTTAATGAGGGCCAGAAAATGCAGGGAGAGCTGCGAAATCACCTCATTTGCATCCCCAGGTGGGATAATCCTGCTCATGGAGTGCCTTGAACAGCTCACTGGGAGCACTGGAGAGCAGAGTCACTTTATTGTCCTAAAACTCGAGGAGAACAACCCCAGATCCCTCAAGGCTCTTCTGGCAGATAATTCATCTTCCTCCAGGACTGTGCTGATAAAAAAAAAAAAGAGCCCCACAGAGCTGCTGTTCAAGGTCTTTTCCAGCCATCCATTCCCCAGATCCTGCTGCTCCCTCAAGGTGAACAGCTCAGGAATATGCATAATTCACCAGTTCTCTTCCTTTATCTGTCTCACTATCATTCCCTGCCTCCCTTTGAACATCCCTGCCCCAGCCCAGCCTCCAAGAGCAAACAAAAACAAGATTCCAATGTCCTAAAAACCTCGGTGTCTTTGGGACAGGGTGTAAAGCATCCTGAAGATGCCAAGAGAAATGGGGATAGATGGAAAACAGCAGGAGACTGGATGTGCACTTGTTTTATTATGTGAAAAAAAAAAATCACGGTTGGAAAGGAAAAGCTGGAGAAGACCTCACAGCTCATCCAGAGCAACCCTAAAAGCAGCACAATTTGGGGGCAAAACTTGGCTCCTTGGCACCTTTTCCAAACCTGCTCAGCATGAAAAGAGGGAATTGGTGGGATCCCCAACCCTGGAGGTGTTTTGAGAAACTCCAGAAGTCCCAGGCAGGAGTTCAGGACTCACCCAGGGCTGAGAACAAACCAAACTCACCCCACACCTCTCCCTGCTCCCAGGACTGAACCCTGAGGTGACACAAAAACCTTCCAGGGGCTTCCAGCCCTCCTTGAACATCTGGGAATCGCTCCAAAGGGAGCTTGTCCTAAGTTACTGCGAGCAGGGCAGAAACTTCAGGGAAAGAGGATCAAATCCAGGCCCAAAGTCTGTCTGTGTCACAGATCCATCATCTCCTGGATCAGGATCAACAGTGATCCCAGCACAAGGGCCAGGAGATCCCAAATGGGGTGAACTGGGGAATAGGATGATCCCAAGGCCCAGGAAATCCCAAAGGGGCTGAACCAAGGACCAGGAAATCCCAGCTGGGCTGAACTGGGGAACAGAATGATCCCAAAGAGGTTGAACTGTGAGTCAGGAAGATCCTGAGGGCCAGGAAGATCCTAAATGGGCTGAATCAAGAGCCAGGAAGATCCCAGATGGGCTGAACTGGAGAACAGAAGATCCCAAAGAGGTTGAACTTAGGGACAGGAAGATCCCAAGGGCCAGGAAGATCCTGAATGGGCTGAATTAAGAGCCGAGTAGATCCCAAATAGGCTGAACTCAGATAATCTGTGACCCCAGCCAGAGATCTCCCTACCTGCTGTGAGCCAGGGATTAAACTACCTCAGGCTGACCTGAGATTTAAATCCTGGAGAATCGCACCCCATAAATGGAATTTCATGCTCATTAAAAGCGTCGCCAGGGTCTTCCCAGGGTGAAGTCACAAATAAATCTCAATAAAATATCTCCTCTACGACATCAATATTTACCAGGAACCTGTGACCACACTCTAATCTCCTTTAAATCAACACAGAATCATGGAATAGTTTGGATGGGAAGGGACCTTAAATCCCTGGATTTGGAGCCAGATGGTCTTTTAGGACGATTCCATGATTTTATGAGGCTGGAATGCTGTGACTGATGTTAAAAAGGAACGACACCAGAGAACAACTCTGAGAAGAGAACCTGAGCTACAGGACACAAAATAAATCCATTTTTTACTGAATCCTCCTCATTTCCACACAGCTTCATGACCTCCTGAGCAACATCAGCTCCCAGAATAACAGGATGCCTGAGAAATCCATGGAAACATTAGGAAAGGCAGGCAGAATGTGATTAAATAGGAATGTTTAACCTCTGAATTCCATGCTAGAAGATGCCTGGAGAGACGTGCGCTGCTTTTTTAAAATAAATTTTATTTCCATGGGAGAAAAGCTGGAAGTAGAGCAAGAATAAAACCTGCCAGGATAACTCAAAGGTGAAGGAAAATTTCTTATTTGAAAACATTCAAAGCAACGGCTGGGTTTGTTCATCAAAAGGAAGAAAATGAGAGGGAATGTTATAAACATGGGAGCACTTCCACGAGGAGAAGGGAAAAACACTTTAATCTCAGGAAGAAAGGCAGGATAAGAAGCAGCAGTTGGAAGCTAAAATCAGGGAAATTCAAAGTGGAAAAGGGATTATTTTTTATTTTTTCAAACCAAGAATAATAATTATTACTGGGATGGATTGTTAATCATTGGAATTTTTTTTTTTTCCATATCTGGAGGGCAGCTCAACACAGGGGTCTGGAGGAGACAATTGCGGAGGGGAAATCCTAACATTTCTTGGAATTCTAAATGAATCCTTTAGGGAAGCAGCCCAAGAAGTGGATTTGTTAAGGTTGGATATTTTCCTAAAAACCTGTGGTGTGCTCCAATTGGGAAAGTGTGAGCATTGTTGGAGGAGGACACCCTGGATTAGAGAGAGAGGAAAACGAGGAAAACAGAGAGGAACAGAAAATCTTTTCTAAGCTCAGCCCCCTTTTTGGCCAGCTGAGTGAGTCCCACCAGCAGCAGGATGGGAATTTTTATAAGGGAAAATTGGGATGAAGCACAAGATTGACTCCAGAGGGAGAGTTTGGGACCAGCCCTAACGAATCAGCAGATGGCTCCTGGTGGGACAAAGGACAGGAAGGTGGAACCTCCATGGGGACCTGGTTTTAGTGGGATTCTTCAGCCCTTGGAATGTTGAGGGAGAGCTGCAAATGGGAGACCTCACACTCCGCAATGGGAACAAGCAGAAACGTTCTCAAACTCCATCAGGAAATATTCCTGTTGGAAATGGACTAAAACTTCTTCCAGAAAAGTTGTGAAATCCTTGAAAAGACTTCCCAAGGCAGTGGTGGAGTCGCCAGCCCTGGAAATGCTCAGAAACCCTGTGGATGTGACACTGGGGGATGTGGTTTGGTGGCGACCGTGGTGGTCCTGATTGCTGGTTGGACTTGGTGATCCTGGAGGGCTTTTCCCAACCTGGACAGCTCTGGGATTCCATGAAATGTTCTGAAGGCTCTTTGAAACTTCCCTGCTGGAACCCTGGAGGCTGCAAATTTCAGGATTTCTGAGCTGAGGGGTGCCGACCCTTGGGCAGGTACCACATTTGACCTGAGGCCTTGGAACAGGCTCCTGAGATTGTGTGATGGCACTGGGGTTGTGGGTGTGGAGTTTGAATTTCAAACTAAGCAGGGTGAAAAACGTGGTTTTGGGGTTTTGGTATTTAGTAATGTGTGTGGGCCAAGATGGAGGATTCAGTCTGAGTTCTTCACATTCTTCTTCCTCCTTCTTCACAGATCTGGGTGCCTTTTTCTAATTGGGTGAAGGATGTCTGCATTGAGAACCTGAAAGGGTCAAAAGCATAAATAATACGGGTGTCACCTCAGTATCAGGTAATTATCACCTAAGTAACCTTGGTAAGAGTTAAGAGATTCTCCATTTTGTCTCATTTCTCTAACTGGCAAGTTGGAGCTCACACTGTAAATACTGTAAATAGATAAGATACAATAAACAACCAAGACCAAACTCGACTCTACATTTCCTGTGTCTTTCATCCTGACCTCGGCTGAGATAAAGCAGGCAGGGCTGTAACACTTCCCAAAAAATTATCCAAGGGCTTCACGGGCAACCTGAAAGAGCAAAGCGAAAATCGGGAACGTTCATGTCCACATCAGCCTTGTCTCTACTCTCCAGACTCATCCCTTCTCAGGATAAATGAGGGAATGGAGTCCAAGGGCTCTGAGGTGGAAGAACAGGCAGGTAACCCAATATTCCAGAAGGAAAATACCTGGAAGCACAAAGCAGCACCAGCAATTTCCATGAATGCTCAGATGTGGGAGCAGATCCAAGGTAGGGACAAAATGAAGAAGGAGCAAATTTCCAGGACAAACTGAAATTCCAAGTGTTTTTTATAGGGCTCTGTGTCCCAAAGGATCCACAATGGTGGGGGTTCATTCCCAAAGCTCTGCTGGAGGATTTATCCATATTCTTCCATATTTATCCCATTGACATTTTATTCCATGTTTTTTCTGTGTGATTCCCATTCATGCCTCCACTGAGTCCCTGCACACCATTCCACAGAAAACAGGGAGTGACCAAAGAGCTGCAGGACACCATCATGAAGCCATGAGAGACATGAGTGACCTGTAAATGAGGACTGAAAACATCTTTCTATGGAAGCGAATCCTAAAAATTCCATGCCCACTGGCAATGTCAAGATTGGACATCAGGGAAAATTCCTTCACTGTCAGAGTGGTCAAGCATTGGAACAGATTCCCACGGCAATGGTGGAGTCCCTGAAAGTTCAAAACCCACATGGATGTGGCACTTCAGGATGTGGTGGGTTCAGCCCAAGGCTGGATTGAATCTTGGAGATTTTTCCCCATTTTAACAGTTCTTTTTGGTTATTTTATTCTGGCACTTCCAAGACATGCTCTTGGAACTTTTCCACCTCCTCAGTCTCTTCTCTCTCCAGACTGGAATATCAGTGCTGTACTGACCTCCTCCTGTGTTAAAATAAACCCAAATATTTCTGAACCTTAGCTCGACTTTTTGTCTCCAACTCTCGAATTCCTGGGTGAAAACTCAGCTCTGCCTTTAATTCCTGAGCACAGGAGAATTCCATAAAGCACTGCAGTCATCCACAAAATCATGAAAAAAAGGGGAAAAAAGCCCTGCTGCAGCTCCAATGCCTTGATGTGGCACAGATCCTAAACACGAAAAAAAACACCTAAAATTGAGGAAGTTTTATCTCCTAAATGTCCCTGACATCTTCCAGGGATTGATTTATTTATTAATTCCTACTGTGAGCACATGGATAACACACAAGCATGGCCTTCTTCCATATTTTATAAAACAAGGAAAAAAGGAGGCGGTGCAGAGGAAACTGCCAAAAATTCCTGCTTGAAAGGGAAACCAAAAACGTTTGGCAGCTTTAGGAAGGAAGAAGATGACAGTGAAAATCTGTCCAGAAGTGAAAGTACACAGAGCCAACTCCGCATCTGGAGTTTTTCTACCCGACATCCTCGGTTTTCCTGATTAAAGGGGGGGTGGGTGGGTTTGATTTTGTTGAATCATTTTGGCACTTTTCCACCAGTTTCTGGCACTTCTCAGCTCTTGCTTTTTCTCACAGAAGCATCCAGGACATGGATTTACACCGGAAATCAGCGTTTCAGGGCCACTTCCCCCTTTTTTTTTTTTACATTTCCCTTCTTTCCCAGAGCTCTACCCCAAGCACAGGTGTGAAATTAGTGATCACCAAAAAATCCCAAAGCAAAGACCATCACTCTCTTTTTTCTAGAATTTCTTTCTGGATCATCCCCTACTAATTTTTCCTCCCTGATGCTGCTGTTTTGTGCTTCCCAGGACAAAAATCCCGGGAAATTTAAACATTGCAGCCATGGAGCTTTTTCTTCCTAGGGTTTGGATCCTGGGATGAGGAGCAGGAGGTCTGATCACTCCCCCAAAAAAGGGGCTTAATAATTTATCTCCACCCCAAAACACCTTGAGCATGAGTGGCCTGATGCTGATCCCTAAATTACAGCTGGTTCCCAGGATTAAGGTGGGGGAAAAAACGGAAAAAAATGTCACTGGAAATGCTGAAAGTGAGGAAAGGAATGGATCTGGTGATCCAGAGCAGAGGTGAAATGCAGGCAAGGAAGGCAGATGGGTCAGGGACAATGAGGAGCATCTGCAAGGAGAGAAATCAAGGAATTTTAGCTAAAACAGCAGGAGAAGGTGGTGGGAAGGAAAAGGAAGATAGAGGAAGGATAGAGGAACAAACAGGAATGATAGGCTGGGATGGGTGTGGAGAGAGGAGGAAAGGGAATGATGGGCTGAGATAAGCACGGATCATGGAGAGAGGAAAGAAAGGAAATGATGGGCTGGGATGAGCATGGAGCATGGAGAGAGGAGCTCTGGGCTGTGTGGGAGTTGAAACATGGATAGAAGAGCGGGAAAACTGGACTGATGTGGGGAAAAAGGGATGTGCAGACCTGCTGGGAGCATGGGAATGGAAAGGGAAGGACAGCCACGGGGAGAGGATGGATCAAAGGTGAGGAAGAGCTCTGGGTGAAGAAAAGGATGGGGTGACTTGGGGACACCACCTTCATGGAAAACACATCTCCAATCCCACAGATTTAGTCTGGGATCAGGCACTGAGCTCTGGCTCTGCTGGCTCTGAGCTGAACTGGTTTGAGCCCAGGCTGAGGACTAACTTGGAGTGGCTGCATTCCTGGCACTTCCCTTTCCAGAGCCTGCCTCAACCACACATGGAAAGATTATTGTGTATAACCTTCCCTTCCCTTCCCTTCCCTTCCCTTCCCTTCCCTTCCCTTCCCTTCCCTTCCCTTCCCTTCCCTTCCCTTCCCTTCCCTTCCCTTCCCTTCCCTTCCCTTCCCTTCCCTTCCCTTCCCTTCCCTTCCCTTCCCTTCCCTTCCCTTCCCTTCCCTTCCCTTCCCTTCCCTTCCCTTCCCTTCCCTTCCCTTCCCTTCCCTTCCCTTCCCTTCCCTTCCCTTCCCTTCCCTTCCCTTCCCTTCCCTTCCCTGAACTTCCCTGAACTTCCCTGAACTTCCCTGAACTTCCCTGAACTTCCCTTCCCTGAACTTCCCTTCCCTGAACTTCCCTTCCCTGAACTTCCCTTCCCTGAACTTCCCTGAACTTCCCTTCCCTGAACTTCCCTTCCCTGAACTTCCCTGAACTTCCCTTCCCTGAACTTCCCTGAACTTCCCTGAACTTCCCTGAACTTCCCTTCTCTGAACTTCCCTGAACTTCCCTGAACTTCCCTTCCCTGAACTTCCCTTCCCTGAACTTCCCTGAACTTCCCTGAACTTCCCTGAACTTCCCTGAACTTCCCTTCCCTGAATTTTCTTCTTGGCTGCCTACAGAGAAAGGCGGAATTCTGTGGCTCAGTCACTCCTTTCCCAACCCATTTCCGATCCCATTCCCTGTTTCTTTGGAGCATTTTCCCAGCTGACTGTCACACCTTCACTGTTCCACTCGGAATCAGCAGGACCAGGAGGTTTTTGTGCTTCTGGGGTTGTTTTCTCTCCTCTCAGCACCTCCAACACTGAACAGGAAAAATGAACTGAGAGGAGAAAACGCTGCCGAGGCTGACTCGAAGAGACCTCAATTTCCTACAAACACCAGAATTCGAGTCCTCCTGGCATTTGTTTTTCTGGAGATAGGCATTAGTGCTGGGCAGGGTGCCAGAATGACTGAGATGTTTTGAAACAGTAAAACCTTTTCCATTTCATGTGAATCCCATTTGAAACATCTAAATTTTATGTCTCAGACATCGCTGGCAGACGTTAAATCATTTCAGACAGCACAATTAAAAACAGATTAATACTCACTTGAGATGACGCTCCTCTCAACAAGCAACAAAAAGAGGGAAAACCATAAGGACCAGAATAAAAATACACTTGCAGGGTGAACAGCAAACATTTAAATACATTTTCTTCCCGAGGTTTGGCATTTCTGTGTGCAGGGATGGAGCCCCTGGGAGAGACTGCAGGAGTCAGATGAGCATACGGGGAAACAAAATAAAACCCAGTTACTTAGTGTTCACCCTGAGAGATTCATTAACAATTCCAGTGTTCTGTAGGAATCATGGAATGGTTTGAGTTGGAAAGGACTTTAAAGCTCATCCCATTCCTACCCCTGCCATGGGTAGGGACACCTCCCACTGTCCCAGGCTGCTCCAAGCCCCAATGTCCAACCTGGCCTTGGACACTGCCAGGGATCCAGGGGCAGCCACAGCTGCTCTGGAATTCCAGCCCAGCCAGGAATTCCTAATTCCCAATATTCCACCCAAATCTCTCAGTTTCTCACAGTTTGAAGCCATTCCCTGTGTCCTGTGTCTGAGGGCTTTTCCAAGCTCAGTCATTCCATGATCATCTAAGTCCACCGGGAGCTCTGAGCTTGGAGCAGATATGATACAGGTTAACACGTGGCCAGAGTTATGAGCCAGGTGTAAATGTATCAATCTCTGAGGGTCCAGCCCTCACAGATTGGTTTAAAATCATTTTAGCCAGACTGCTCTTCAGAGGTGTTTTGTAAAGCAAAAGGTTTAATGAATCAAAATAACAAAATAACAAATGTTACAGAAAACAAAAGAAAAGCTGCGCACTGGTGTCCGAAAAAACGTCTGACATTCTGCTAGAAATGCTCCAAAAATCCTTTCACTTCCTTTGTGCTCCTTCCTAAATACTGAATATTTTAGGAGGGATAATTTGTCCTGGTGCCAACAGGGAGAGGTGCAGAGAAAAGGTTCAATAAAATGTTCAATAGATGCGTCTGTCTTGGCACTGAGGCAATTACTGTCAGGAGGGTATTGAAGTTTCTGGGTTCTTTACCTTATAAGAAATGCAAGAGGTGAGTCTTAAACTTTTCCCTATATATGGAAAACACTTGCTGGGTGTGGGAAATGCATCCCTACACAGACAGAGAGCGTTGGATGGGTCAGAGCTTAAGTCTGGGTGAGAACTCTCAGCTCTACAAAGCAGAAGTTTCCTCAAGGCTTTTTGACTTCCCCTTGTCCTGCAGCCACAGACCTGGCCAAGGACACGGGGACACCTCACACCTTCCAAACAGACACAGAAATGGAGAATTTTGTGCTCACACCACAGAGCTGCCAGGAAATATTCCAGCAAGGACGGGGAGAAATGCAGGGGGTGGTTGATCTGCTCCACTCAGGGATTCAGGAACCAGGAGACTCCTTTTCATTCATTCCCTCAGGTGCAGAAGTCCTGAGTGACCACTGTTGAAACCATGGAAACTTAGATTCTAAGGCTTTAGACCATAGTAATATATATAAAGTAATATGGAGGATTTGGGGTGTTGGCTATATTTTTCTTCTTTCACCTTCTTCTCCATGAGTCTGGGTGGTGTTTTGTAATTGGGTACAAAAATCCACATTGTGGGCCACGGGTGGTTGGTTATTGTGTTAAAAGTAAAGATAATATAGGTGTCATCTCATTATTGGATAATTTATGCTTAAAAGGCCATGGAAAGAGTTAGAGGAAACCATTTTCTACTTTGTTAGTTAGAGCTCCCAACTTGTGAGGCTGTTCTATAGATAAGAATTAATAAACATCTGAATTCTAACACAAAAACACATCTCCCGTGCATTATTCCCAGCTCTAACACAGAAGAAAAGAAGATAAAAACCTCACAGACCACCATCCATTTATGCTTTTATACAAGAAAAAAAGGTGAACAAACTGGGGAGCCTGGGTTGTTTGTGGTGTGAACACATCAGTAATGAACAGTGACATTAGTGGACGTTCCTCACCCTGAATACGTCATCTTTATTATTTATAAACCCCCCAAAACAACCCAGCCACGTTCCCTATCAACAAATATCCTTGGAGTAAGTGAGCTGAAGGTGCTCCTGCACCCAGTGATGGATCAGGGACAGCAGATGGGGCCCTCCTTGCAAACACCATGGGGTTGCTGAAGTAAATAAATCAGCCTTAACTTTTCTCTGAGGCCAACAGCAGCAAGAGGAGTCTGTAAGGAAGTCTGGGTTATTAATCTCCGAGCTCCTGCCTGCTGGTCAGTTCATCAACCTCAGGAATATGAGCAATTTATTCCAGTGATCACCCTGAGAAGTATTTCTGCCTCCGTCCTGCTCCACCTCCAGGCTAAGCTCATTAATTCCACTCGGCAAGGAAAGCTAACAGTGACTGATCAGACCTTTCCTGCACCAATTCCGTGTTTTCCAGGCTCAGCCAGGGAGCCCAGCGCTGCTCACAGGCCAGCCTGAGCAGGAGGAAAGGATGGAGCTGTCAGAGATGAGAGATGAGTTGTGTTTAATGCAACAGAGGCTGGAATGAGAGGAGCTGATGCAGGAGCAGGGAAGTGGTGCCTGGTTCCCACAAGGAACACCTCAGAGAGGTGAAACCCCCCAGCAGCTCCTTCCCCTCCTGCTGAGCTGGGCCCAGCTTGCAGAGGTGCTGCTCTCTCTCCAAGAGCTTTTTATTCCCACTGGATCACCCAGGGGCTCCCAATCCCACCTGGGCTTGGGGATAGTGGGGCTGAGGGGCCAGAGAACCCCTGTGTAATTCTTCCCTTCCCTTCCCTTCCCTTCCCTTCCCTTCCCTTCCCTTCCCTTCCCTTCCCTTCCCTTCCCTTCCCTTCCCTTCCCTTCCCTTCCCTTCCCTTCCCTTCCCTTCCCTTCCTTCCCTGAACTTCCTGAACTTCCCTGAACTTCCCTGAACTTCCCTGAACTTCCCTGAACTTCCCTTCCCTTCCCTGAACTTCCCTTCCCTTCCCTTCCCTTCCCTGAACTTCCCTTCCCTGAACTTCCCTTCCCTGAACTTCCCTTCCCTGAACTTCCCTTCCCTGAACTTCCCTGAACTTCCCTGAACTTCCCTGAACTTCCCTGAACTTCCCTTCCCTGAACTTCCCTTCCCTGAACTTCCCTGAACTTCCCTGAACTTCCCTTCCCTCCCCTCCCCTCCCCTCCCCTCCCCTCCCCTCCCCTCCCCTCCCCTCCCCTCCCCTCCCCTCCCCTCCCCTCCCCTCCCCTCCCCTCCCCTCCCCTCCCCTCCCCGTCCCCATTATCCAGGTCCTAAATCCCCAAAACATTGAATTTGCCTCCTGCCAATTACTTTCCCACAAAACAGCTTTGGATGTTCCTCCTATGAAATTTCCAAGGGTTTTCCAGGAGAAGTAACACCTTCCATGTGGATAATTCCATGCAAATGAGCTAATAATTAATTTAATTCCTGTTCCAAACAAAATTCCCTGCCAAATCCACGCAGATCTCTCCCTCAGCTGAGCCAAATGCGATGTTTCATCTTCCCAAAGATAGCAGATTACATAATTAATTTAATATTAATGAACTTGAATGCATGCAGGGCTGTTTGGGAACCGTGCTGGGCACAGGGAACCTCCCCTGAAAAACTCAGCTCCCAGATTAAAGGGAGCTTTAATGGAATTTCCAGCCGGAACTCAATTATGGCAAGTTCTATTTTATGCTTTGCAGACTAAGTTGAGACCTCACTGTCATTGGCTTATAAAAATAAATCAACAGCTCACCAGAAATCATTGAAATAGATGCAATTACAATCCTCAATACAGCATTAAAGGAAAAATCAGAGCAGGAGCAGGAATTGTAATTATGGTGTTTTCTCTGCTGCCCCTGAGGCCCAGACATTGCATAGCTGCAAATTTTATCTCCACTTTAGAGGCAGGAGTCACTCCTCAGGGTGGAAATACAGCCTGGAGCTCACCACAAGGAGCAGCAGAGCTGGGAGCACTGGAAAGTTTCACTGGGAGACAGAATTCCTCAGCTCAGAGCTCCTTAAATGAGCTCAGATGTTTCTGGCCAAGGATGCACAAGGAATGGCAAGGGAACAGCACAATTCCATGCGCCTGGAATGGTGTCCAGGTTTGGAAAGTCAGACATCTGCCAGGGTAAAGACAGCTTTTTTGCAATGAAGAATGTAAACCCCCTCCCTATAATTTTGAAATTAAGGGGCTCTCAGGAAAAGATATGGGAATAGAAATATCAAAAATACAAATGTAGTAAAGGAAACAAAGAAAAAAAATCCTGGAAACCCTGCCAGAGTCAGAGCACGAGCTGACCCGCTGTTGGTCGGGGTGTTGGTGTCAGCCCAATCCAATCCTCCTGCAGTGACAGATGTGGCTCTGTTGGAGCAGAGATTATCCTGGAGAAGGGTCCAGTGGTGCTGAGATGGGTCCGGTCTCCCTCTGGGAATCCAGTGCAAACAGGCTGTGCTGGTGTTCTGAATGCCAGGTTTGATCCAGGCAGGAATGCTGGGCTCCTCCCCCTGGCTGGAGCCTCTCCCAATGGGATGCTGGAATTGTATCAGCCATGGAGTGAGCCTGGATGGCCCATGAACAGCAGATATCCCCTGGAGGGAGGGTGGGTCCTGGAAGGGATAAAGAACATGGCCCCACCTGGTTTAACAGCTGTCCATTGACAGAAGATCCCCTGGAGTTATGAGGGATGGGTCACGGAAAAGATAAGGAAAACATCTCCCTAACTGGTTTCAACAGATGGCAAATAGAATACACATTCCTGGTTACATATTGCAACCCAAGACACAGGTCCTGGGAAGCATGAACAGGGATCATTGTCCAGGATGAGCCTGGAGAAAAGGAGGCTCAGGGGGGACCTTGTGGCTCTGCACAACTCCCTGCCAGGAGGGGACAGCCAGGGGGATTTTGCTCTGCTCCCAAGAACAGGGAGAGGAGGAGAGGGAACGGCCTCGGGCTGGGCCAGGGCAGGGTTTTGGCGGCTATTGGGAAAATTTCTTCACAGATTTCTCCTCCAGGGCAGTGGTGGAGTCCTCATCCCCTGTGGATATGGCACCTGGGGACATGAGTGGCTTCTGCAGTGCTGGGGGGAAAACTCAATGATCAAAGAAGGCTTTTCCAACCTAAACAATTCCATGGTTCTGGGATCTTGGCCAAGCCCTTTGGCTTTCAAACTCAAGTACTTGAGAATTTTATGGTTTTATTTTATTTTATTTTATTTTATTTTATTTTATTTTATTTTATTGTTTCCTCTGGGTTCCTGGGACTCTTCCTTATTTTCCTACAGCTCTCCACTTATCACAACGATGCAAAATATGCACATCCATCCACAAATTCCATAGGCAAAGAAAAACAAGGCAGTCTTGTACTTCTCCACTCATCCCAGCATGGTATCCAGTGCTGAATTCCCAATTTGCTTGAGCCAATCTCACAGAACACACAAGGCACAAAAAGAAATGAAATCAAAGACAACTCCAGGCATGTTTTATTTTCAGGCAAACAACAGCAAGCCAAACCCTCCCTTGGCTGTGCAATGGATTTAAAAACAGCCTTTGAATCCAAGAAACCCTCAAATTCCCTGCTTAATTAGACAAGTGACCTGATGAGAGGGGGCTGCTCCCTGCTGTGTCCAGAGCCACCATGTTTTCAGGGAGTCTGTTTGTGCTGCTGCTCCCAAACAATGCTCAGCCAGGCTCTCCAAAACGTAATTACACAAATAATCAGCTCCCTAATTAAACAGCCACCCTGAAGGGTTGCAGGACATACAGAGTGAGAGCCCTGAACACCCTGGTAGGGACAGGAGATCCCCACAGGGCTTCCTGAGGAAGTGTGAAGCTCTGAATCCATCCCCATGGGGAAGGAGAACAGCCAGGCTCAGGTCTGCAGTCGTGGAGTTCTGGAATCATTCAGGTTGGAAAAGAGCTCGAAGGTCACCAAGTCCCAGCTGTGCCTGATCCCCACCCTGTCCCCCAGCCCAGAGCCCTGAGTGCCACCTCCAGGAATTCCTTGGACACCTCCAGGGATGGGCACTCCAAACCTCCCTGGCCACTTCCAAGGCCTCAGCACCCTTTCCATGGGGAAATTCCTGCTGCTGTCCACCCTGAGCCTCCCCTGGCCCAGCCTGAGGCTGTTCCCTCTCCTCCTGCTCCTGTTCCCTGGGAGCAGAGCCCGACCCCCCGGCTGTCCCCTCCTGTCAGGGACTTGTGCAGAAGCACGAGGTCCCACCTGAGCCTCCTTTTCTCTAGGCTGAGCCCCTTTCCCAGCTCCCTCAGGAATTCTCCAGACCCTCACTGCTCCTCCAAGCACTCCCTGCTCCCCCAAGTGCAGCTCTGCCGGATCTGAACCAAGGGCCATCATCTCCCTCCCCACAGAGCTCAGGTGACACCTGCCCAGTGTCACAGTGCCCACCTTGCCCACCCCACCTCTGTCACAGAAATGTCCCGGGGTCTGGAAGTCCCTTCTGCTGATGGCACTGTGATCCCTGGAATTCAGTGACAGGGCATTCACTGGGAGGAAATTCCCAACTATTTCACAGCAGAGCTTTAACCAGCACGTGGCCTCTGAGCTTTCAGCTCTCAGGTTTTCCCGTGCCTCCCACAGAATCAGGAAATATTAGGACAGAGGGGACCTCCAGAGGTCTCAAGTTCAGCCCTCACTCAGAGCAAGGCCAGCTTTGAAGCCAAATCTAATTTGGAAACAAGGTCAGGCTGCTCAGAGCCTGGTCCAGCTGAGGTTTGATCTCGAGGCTGGAGATCAAACACCAGCTCTGAGCCTGTGCCCCACAAGTGTTGATCTTGTTCTCCCAATCCCTGATTAGCACTTCTCTCATCCAAAGTTGTTTCTGCTGTGTCTCATCGCAACACTGTTCAGCTCCAAAGACTTTTCCATCAGGTCCTTCTCTGTAGAACTTTCCTCCCATGCTGGGGCTGTCCGTCCTCAGGGCAGGAATTTCCATCTAATTTCTGTTGAATTTCCTGGGGTTCCTGGCATCCCCTTTCCCCCCTCATGTCCTGGCTCCTCTGAGAGGCAGCTCTGAGCCTCCACTTCAGAAAGTCTGGATTTTCAATATTTCCTACAACAGAATCATGGAATGCTTTGGTCTGGAAGGGATTTTAAGGATCATCCAGTGCCACCCCTGCCATGGCAGGGACACCTCCCACTGTCCCAGACTGCTCCAACCCCAATATCCAACCTGGCCTTGGGCACTGCCAGCGATCCAGGGGCAGCCACAGCTGCTCTGCGAATTCCAGCCCAGCCAGGAATTCCTTCCCAATCTCCTATGCATCCCTGCCCAATGGGAGTGGGAAGCAATTCTGTGTGTCCTGTCTCTCCATCCCTTGTAAATATTCTCTCTCCATCTTTTCTGTTGTATCCTTCAGGTCCTGGAAGCTACAACCATAACCATACACATGTACTTGTCCAGAGCAGCTCTGGCTGCCCCTGGATCCCTGGCAGTGCCCAAGGCCAAGCTGGACATTGGGGTTGGAGCAGCCTGGGACAGTGGGAGGTGTCCCTGCCATGGCAGGGGTGGCACTGGATGGGATTTAAGGTCCCTTTAACCCAAACCACTCAGAGATTCTATGAAACTACAATCTGCTCTCAACAAGTTGTGTTCCTGTTGGAAGCTCCTCAGCCATTTTCTGAGACTTCTGATTAAGAGAAGAATATTCCTATAGGATTCCTGCCCAGAGCCTTGGGATATCTCTTTGGCATTACTGCCCTCCTGACTCGGAGCTGGGCCCCACAGCAGCTCAGACTGCTCCTGTTCCACATCCTCCCCTCAGGAATTCTCTTCCCAAAGTCCTTTCTTCCCTCACCTCTCTCCATGGATCCTGCTCCCCTCCCCTCCCCCTCCCCTCCCACCCCCCTCCCATCCCCTCCCATCCCCTCCCCTCCTCTCCCCTCCCCTCCCCTCCCCTCCCCTCCCCTCCCATCCCATCCATATTTTTATATCCCAGTCATTAACTCTGCCCTGGGCTCCAGAGTGGAGGAGCAGCCCTGTCCCTGCAGCTCCCAGCTCTGGAGGTCACTCCAGCAGGGATGAATCCACAAAATCACCACATTAATGCCTGTTCTTCCCCTCACAGCTTTGTTTTATGATCCAAACATTTTGCTTATCCTGCACCATAAACTGTGGTTTCAAATTAAATGCAAATTAAATGCAGATTATATGCCCAGAAGGGGTTTTTTTTCTGTATTAAAAGAAAACCTTGACCTCTTTATAATCTTCACACCATCACTCAGGGACTGGTTCTAATGACTGGATTAAAACCCTTTAATGACTGGCTGTGACACTCAGGGCTGGGTGGCACAGTGGGGACAGTCACAGGTTGGGCTCAGCCCTGGAGCTCTTTTCCAACTCAAATGTTTGGACATTAAGGGATTTAACTCCGTTTGCTCCCGGTCACGAGTCTTGTGGTCAGAAAAGCAGAAAACATTTCAATATTTTTAAAATTTTGCATCATTCTTGTGACAACAGCTACATTCTCATTCTCCAAAATATTTTGAGGGAAAACTCCACAAAAAAATTAAGTACTTTGTTAAACTGACAGAGTAGGGGAAGGAGTGGTAAAATTCCCTGATTTTTGTGCTTTCATTCCCTGTTTTCCTAAAGAAGCGGAATAAAAATAAGAAAGGGGAACTACAAAAACTGGAAGACAAAAATCCAGGACACCTTTGGAGACCAAGAATGAAACCTCAGTTGCATCAGCAGTAGAGAAAGAGCATCTGAAAAGGAAACAGTGAAATTTAACAAGCACAAAACATCACTCAGTATTTCATTAAAATTAAATATTCAGGAGAAAGGGGGTTGAAAATCTTCAGGTGGTCACAGTGGCAGGAACTGTCGGGAGAGGGCTCACAAAGGAACAGGAAATACCAGGCCAAGCTTTATTAACTGGAGCTTTACAGTCCTACAAAATCCAAATTAAATTAAATTAATTAAGGGGAGTAGGGACTCAGAGAGCCACAGCCACCCCAAAGGAAGTCTCGCTAGAAACAGCTCCTTGGGGGGTCAGGTGCTCCTCAGCTGGACAGAGGGGCTTCCCAGCTGCGGGCAGAGCAGTGATTTTTCAGCTCAGTGATTTCAGCTTTCAGGGATTTCAGCTCAGTGCTCTCAGCTCATGCCCTTGTGAGTTGCCCCTCTTTTAGCCTTGGTCGTGGTGAGAGAGAGAGAGGTCTCGTATGGAATTTCCGCAGGTGGTACTTTATTGAGAGGGTACCAGCGAAAGGGATCCAGGGACGAGGAACCTCTGCCGACCAGAGGAAACCCAGGAGTTTTTATGGGACACCAGGGTGGGAGGAAAAGGGTACAGAACCAATCAATTGTAACAGATCTACATAAAATCCCGAAGAGGCTTGTGGGTCTCCGGACAGGTCGCCGTGGCTAGGAGGTTTGTCTTTGTCTTAGGTGCTCTGGCTGAAGTTGCAAAATTCTTCCTTGACTCCTCAGCTTGGCTCCCTCCAGGGCAAAGCAGCTGGGGCTCCGCCCACCCCCACAACGGAGAGGGGACAAATTTAGAGGATGTGACTTCTGAGGGAAAACTGGAAAAGTCACACAAGAGGGGCAAGGAAATAACCCCCAGTATGTAAAAAACCCTGGATAAATCAGGATCATCTCCCTGTGCTGGAGAGGGATTGGGAAAAGATTCAGGATTTAGAGGCAACAACGAAAATACAAGAAATTTCCAACTAAAAGGTGATAAAATGCTGGAACAACGTCCTTGGAACAACGTCCTTGCTCTGCATTACAGCTTTTACTGACGTTTATCATCTTCCAAAGGTCTGAATCCTCTCCACACCTCCACCACTAGAGCTCACTCAGTCAGGAAAACTGGAAATTCCCTCATTTTTTATCATAGCTACCCCAGCTTTGATCCAGCCCACATCTGAAATGAAAATCTGAAATTTTCTCCCTGAAAAATCCCAGTGGTGAATCTTCCAGCCGTATTTTTTTCCCATCAGTCCAAGGGGATTGACATTGTGAGGGTCAGCGGTGGTAAATGCTCCTAAACATGGATTGATTGATTTATATCCACCTCAGTGGGATCCATGAAAAATCAACTGGAAAAGCAGGAAGAGGTGGTTTTTTTTGTCTCCTTGAAAGCCTGAAATGAAAATCTCAATGTAAACAGTTCTGGGGAAAAAAAATCCAAAGAAAATTTCTGGTAAACGAAGTTCTGAACTAAGACCAAGACTAAGATGAGGGCATTGGTTTTTTTGGGTTTAGAATTTATAGGTGAGAACCACTTTCCCTGAACTCTTGGAAAACCAAGACTCTAGTGTGGCCTTTCCAGAGTGCATCCATTATTTAAAAAAAAAACCCAACAGTGAAATATTAAACTTTGATGAGGTTTTGTTTGCTTTGCTTCTTCTGGAAGCAATAGATTAAAACTCTGCTGCATTTGTATTATTGATTCCACTGCTGCCTCTGCAGTGGATACAAAATAAATGAGTTGCACATTAAGTCAGCCCAGGCTGAGGAGTTAATTGTTTGTGTGGTTGGTGAAATACAATCTGTGATTTTTTTTTCCCTCCAACACAGCTGAAAAAAAAAAAAAAAAACAAAAAAAAAACAAAAAAAAAAAAAGAAACACATAAAGGAGCAAAAGGCAAAGCTCCAGTGGCTCTGACAGTTATGTAAAATTCATCAAAATCAAGCCAAATCCAGCAGGGAGCCTCTGTTACTGCTCAGTGTTTGTTCCAGCAGGGGCAGGGATCACTCCTGTAGCCAGAGTACTGGGAACTCATCCTTATCCCAAACCCAGGTGGCTCAGAGTGCTGCTAAACGACAATCCAAAGGGAATTCAGTCACTCTATTTCACTCCCCAAACAATTTCCTCACCCACTTGTTCCTCTGCTGTTCACACCTCATCACCAGTTTGGGAAGGTCATTTTTTAATTTTTTATTTTTTTTTTCCCCCAACAATCCAACCTCCAGTGGTAAACTCAATCCCAGCTGGGTGGTTCTTATCACTCTGATGGGCAAATTCAGCTGCTCCCAATAAATATTCATAAATCCCCTCCAGAAACACCTTGGAAGAGCTGCAGCCACTCCAAGAAATCCAGGAAACATCTTCTGGAGCAACCCCAGGGAAAGCAATGAATCCTTCTGCACATTTTCCTTCTTCTCCGTTCTGAATCCATCTGTTATCCATGTCATTTGGATAACAGATCCCTAACTGTGGGATCTGGTTTGAATTTTAGAGAATTGGCTCTGTCCACCCACAAAAACTTCTTCCTATCAATGTCAGCTGGGCAGGGAAATAATAAATTCAGGAAAAATTCGCTGAAATTCAGGAAAACTGAATTTCTGCTCCCAGTGTCTGCTCCCCATTCCTGCTCTAATGCTCCCAAATTAAGATGTATTCTCAGCTTTGGGAAAAAAGGGACATCGTGACCTTTCCAGGAGCAGGAAAAGAAGACTCCTAATCTAAAAAAAAAAAAAAAAAATTGTACTAACAGTATTTTAAAAGATGAGGGAGACAAGGACATAAATTCCACTGACCAGGGAAAGGCAATCAGAGATCAGAGGGATGGATGACAGCCAATCCAGGAGAGATGGGAAATGGAGAGAACACTCCAATCCAAATTATTCCACAAAAGTACCCTCAACCCACTCCAGCCTGGCTGCAAAATGCTCATCTCCATCCCCAGAAAGGCTTCTCCCATCCTGAGGATCCCAGGGTGCTCACACAGCTGGAATCTCCACCTTCTGCAGGAGACAACTTTTCCCTTTTTTTCCAGCTGAAATTCCCAGGTGGGAACTTCATGGGCAGACCAGAGAGGAGTAGGAAAGGGAAAAGCCCCTTTTTCTGTGGGATTTTTGAGACTTTTGCACCATAGCCAGACAGAATTCTCTGGATACACCTGGAGAACACTTCCAGCCTTTCAACCCAATAAAATCTCTACAGGAAATCCCATTTTCCCAGCAGGAATGTTGGGTGTGACCTTCAGGATACACCAACGTTTGATATTTATCCAAATTCTCCCAGTGTCACAACAGCAAACAGCAGCTGATCTCTGCACAATCGTCTTAGTTTTCCCAAAAATATCAGGAATTAAGGATAGAGGTCCCTGCTTGAAGCCACTGGATTTGTTCCCAAGGAATTTCCTATAATCCAGAGCCAGGTAGGAAAAACCAAACCACGTCTGATGCCGACCAAAATCTGCTGTACCTGCGCAACGTGGGATGGAAAAACAACTTCTCCAGACTGGAAATAAGGCACCAGCCAGCCCTGCTCAACAAATGTGGGAATGCTTGGCTTGTCCTTTGGATCCCAACCCCCCCTTTTCCAGCTGATTTTCGTTTTCATGGAGAACAGAGCCTTTGGTAATTCAGAGAGGTCGGTTTGACCACAGGCAAAAGGAATCTGTAATGGAAAACTCCAAACTCCAACCAAAATGCTTCCAGCTGCTGCCTTTGATGAGGAGGAGAGCACTGATTATTAATATTACTATTATTAATAATAATTTAAATATCTATTATTATTATTAATAATAATGATGGTTTTGTCGTTGTTGTTATTATTATTAATCCACGGACTTGGATTTATTTCCCAGCTAAGATCCAAACCAACAGGAACACTGAGATTGAGTGGGAACACCCTGGAATTGCCCAAGGGCACAAAAAACCATCATAAACATGGAAAAATTGTAAAGGTTATGGAAAATTAGGGATGAATATCAAGGGAAAGCAGTGGACTAGCGAAAACAAAAGCTGTTTTAAACTGGAGAAGTGCAACTGCCTCAATAGACACTGGAATAGTTTGGAATAACTCAGGAATTTGGAAGAGTGATGAAGGAGAGGGGTGGAATTTTTTCAATTTTTGTTGACGTCTGTGATAATGGAGCTCTGTGGTTTATTTTCACTTTAAAGATGATGCCAGGGTTTATTTTGCTGGATTATTCTGCTGCTGACAGAGGCCATGAAAAACAATCCAGGAATGGGAAAGGCTCATCCAGGGCTGCAGTGAGCACAAGTTGCTTTATTCCTGTTTTATTCCTGTTTTATTCCTGCTCCATCCCATCCATCCTGGGCTTTTCTGGGAACCTTTTGGTTTTCCTCTCCTGGATATTAGCACTGCCACAGGAGTCTCCCAAATGGCTCCTCATGGATTCAGGTTTTATTCCATTTATTGCAGGAAGGTGCAGGAGGAAAATGTCAGGTGAGCCTCTGAGCCCCCCACGGCTCTGTGTTCCAGAGATTGTGGGGAAATAATTCCCGTTTTCCATGGAGTTATTGCCAATAATTCTCCCTGAGGGAGAGGGGAGTTCTGGAGGGGCATTCGCAAATCTCCTCCCTGCTGTGATCCAGGCTGGAAATGGCTTTGGGAGCAGCCTGCTTGGAGAATTCTGGCTCATTTTGAGCTCCTGAATGAAATCCTGGCTCTTTATGGACTCCAACATTTGGAGACAGCTCGAGTTCTGCATCTAAATTTTTTTTTCCTGCCTAGCACCATTTTATTTTTTATTTCAGATAGATTTAATCCAGTTTTTGTGGTGTGAAAACAAAGAAATCTGTGTTTGAAAGTTACTTCTTACCTGGAAAGCATCGAAATTCTCTGTTTCAGGGCTTTGAAAGTAAAGCTTTTGTGTTATTTTTGATCTGTGCATAATGAATCATCCCCAAGTGCATTTTCATTTTGTTTAAAGATAATCTGAGCTCAAATACAACATCTCAAGCTTTTAGTAATAATAATAGTTTATTATTATTAATAATAATAATAATAATTCCTGTCTTCATTGCTGATTTCTTTATTGTCACTGCTTTGTGGGGCCTGGTTTAACCTGTGAATTTTTAAATTCACTTTAAAGCCTTTTGTAGCAATTTAAATTTGAAACTTCTCAGCTTTAGCCACTAGAGACTGTGGGATTCACGTTGGATGCTTGAAAATCCTCTTCCATCTTCTCTTTGGGGTTTGTTTTCCTTGACATCCCTCATTTGCTCACCCTGAGCTCCAGGAATTTTGGCTGAGCCTGGCAGGGGGTGGGAGAAATGAGCTGTGAAGGCAGAAGGGCTGAGTGGATCCTTTAATGTGACCCTGAAAAATGTCCTGGCGTGATATTTCCTGTGACACGCCAGCAACTCGAGGTTTTTGGAGGTTTTCCCCATAAAGAAGTGGATCCTTGTCTCCCCTTCCCAAAAATTTCATTATATTCTTTTATTTTTGTGTAAAGCTGGGCTGGTTTCAGTAGCACTTTTAGCAATAATGATATTTTCTGAATTACTCTTCTCCTAAAAATCTTCTGTTCCTGGACTGTAAAACCCTTTAGAACCCAATATATTTAGTTCCTCTGAAGGTATTTACCCACTTAACCAAATATATTATTTTTTTCCCCAACACCACATTGCAAATCCTTTATTTAATAGCACCCATTGCAGAGATATTGGCTGGAATAAATATCTCATTTCCTCTCTGTGCCTGACAATAACGGGCTTGTATTGGAAGTTTTATTATCCCATCCAGGACCTATCAGCAAATAAAAATTACACTAAACCTGACAAGAGAATTATATTCATTATATTTGTGTACAGCTCATTTGCAGCACCTATAGAAATTAATCTTTAGAAGTGCCCCTCTAAGGTTTTTATTTTTTATTCTTGTACAAGAAATTCTCTTGGAATTATGGTCAGCTAAGTGGGACTGTTTTCTTTTTCTGGTCCAAAAGAATAAAGCGGGCACGAATTTGGGAACATGTTTCCAGGTGGAGTCACTCTGCTTAGATGGAGCATAATTATTTAAATGAGATTAAATTATTTGTATTTTATTGTGAGAAATAGGAGGGAGGTTTTAGTCCTGTTTGCTGGGTGGTGTTTAAGGGACAAAGCGAAATTTGCTGCTAAAACCAGGGAAATTTGAGATGAAAAATCCACTGATGGCAAAGTAGGAGTGGTGGAACTCTGGGGTGGAATATCCTGAATAGGAAGGGATCTCAAGGATCATCCCAACACCCCAACAATCCTATCCTGGGCATCTTTGGGAGTGTTTTCCAAACACTCCTGGAGCTCTGGCAGCCTCAGGGCCGTGCCCATTCCCTGTGGAGCTTTTCCAGAGCTTATCCCACCCTCTGGGAAGGGAAAATCCTAAAATCCTCTCCAATCCCTTGGCACAGCTCCAGCCCTTCCCCACTCTGACCAAGTGAAGATTTGAGATGGCCACATTTGGGAAGAGGAGAGCTGAGGGACCCCTGGAACCTGTGGAAGTTGCTTCTCTGGTTTCCATTTGGAGCAGGCTCATGGTGTGGCTGCAGAGTCTCATCCTTTGGGAGAAAATGAGGTGGAATGAGATTAAAAGGGAAAAGCTTCCCATCTCCTGGGGGTGAGGAAACAGCCCTTTGTGCTCCCTGACAAATATTGTAACCCTGGTTTTGTGCCTGAGATGTTTTGGCTTTCTGAAATTCTTTTCCTAGGGAATTTTCTGTAAACAGGAGAAATGTTTTTGTAATTGTAACTTTGTTATGCATTCCTTTTTCTGGGAGGGATTTCTTCTGGATGTCCTTCTGGTCTGACCAATGTGAGTGAAGAGGTTTTGTCTTTGTGTCACCAATCAAATTGGTCTGTGTGAAATAGTATAAAAGGGAGACACATCCAAAAAAAAAGGAGTCATTGTCAGCCTTCTGAAGTCAGAGTCTGTGTCGTTGTGGTGTAAAACAGCATCAAAATATCATCTGGGAAGGCTTGGCATTGAAACCCTTGGGATCCAATGTGGGAATATTGATGTTTGAGTTATCACCAGGATCTGTTTGAAGATCCCTTCACTGTGGGGTCAGCAGAATGTGCTGCTCCTCTGGGAATAAACAGAGGCTGTGGGTGATACCTCAAGTTCTACCTCCTAGGTATTCCAGGTTCTGTGCTGCCCAGGGCTGCAGCTCTGAGCTCACAGTCAGTGTCACTCAGCTCTGCACACAGCAGGGACACAAAACAAATCCTTCTCCTGCTGCACACCAAGGAAAACTGGGACAAAGTTTTCAGGCCCAAAAGCACCAACAAGGGTGGGCTGGAGGGAGAAAACAAGAAGCATGGGACTGCATCACCTGCAGCTGGAATTGGACAATTCAACCCCAGTGTGCCAATGGACCAAAATTTAGAAAAGTGTGAGACCTTGTGACCGTTTGTCCATTTTGTGACCATTTTGGGTCCACCTTGGGTGTAGCCCTGTCCAGGCTCTTGTCCTGCCCAAGGTGTGTCCTTAAAGACCTTTTAATAAATATCTCCTTTATTCTCCAGTCTCTGTCCAGTCTCTGTTCCAGCTCAGCCTTCTCACGGTATCACAGGAACAGCTCCTGGGCTGCAGCTCCCAAACGTGGTAAAATCCAGAGGAAAGAAAGGGGAAGGAGCTGGATGTGAGCAGGGTGGTGGGATCAGGGTTGTTCCCACTTTGCTCCTGAGGATCTCCTGCCTTGGGGTCCCCTGTGGGATTTTGCAGCTTTGAGGAGGTGCTGGAGGCACCTCAGCACAGCTTGGCCTCTTCTGGGAGCTCCTGGTTTATTCCCAACCACTGGTCTGGTGTTTTTGGGATTGCCTTTCACTCAATGGGCTTTTGGAAAGAGCAGATTATCCTCTGGGGGCAGGAGCTGCTCCTCACTCACAGAATCCCAGGATGGTTTGGATTGGGAGGGACCTTAAATCCCACCCAGTGCCACCCCTGCTGTGGCAGGGACACCTCCCACTGTCCCATCCAACCTGGCCTTGGAGACTGAGAGAAAGGGAAAATCCTTTTCCTCTTCCTCCACCAAGGACAAAACTGGGCAGGTGAAGTTTAAACACGGAATATCCACAGGAAAATCCTAAATAAAACACACCCCACCCATCAATTAATTTTGAAACGGGGGAAATTCCAACAAGATGTTAAAGAAAATTATTCATTCACTAATTTTCCTTCAGTACTGGGACAGAGCTTAAAAAAAGATGGAAGCTCCACCCTCTCTGACTTCAACAAAAATTGAAGAAATTCCACCCCTCTCCTTCACCATTCTCCCAATTTCCCAAGTTATTCCAAGCCGTTCCAGTATCTATTGAGGCCATCACACCTCTCCACCCTAAAAGAGCTTCTGTTTTCCCTAATCCAACCCTTTCCCTTGATATTCACTCCTTGTTTCCCACAGCCTTCACAATTTTTCCATCTTTATGATGTTTTTTGTTGCCGTTTGGGGTTTTTCCTTTTGTTTAGGCCGAGATCTTGATTTGCTCCACCCCACAGCAAGTGGGTCTGTGAATAAAAACAGACAAAAAATCTGCAAATTATTTGTGCCAAGTATTGTGCCAAGCCCGTATTTCCCTTTGAATTTCCACCCTGGAATATTGGCATATTCCAACGAGGGACTGGAAATGATAATCAGAGATCAGATCTGTGAGAGGGGAGCAGGCAGGGAGCTGCCAGGGTTGTAGGGAATTTATTCCAAATGATTCAATTACTCCTGCTTTGAGGGAAGCTTTGAAGGGCAATAAAAGGGTGGATGAAATTCAGAACCTGTCATTCCCGGGGAACACTCAGAGAAATAAAAGTCTGCACCTTTTGTACACAAGAACAGGAATTAAATCAGTGTTTTTCTCCAGGAAAGTGAGCAGAGGCTTTAGAGAGATTTGCTGAAAGCTGCAGCAGACAAAGAGACAACTTGAACATCAAAGGAAAGAGCAGGGAACAACCAATAAAATCTAAATTAAAATGAAATACAGATGTTTTCACATCCTAAGCCAACCTGTTGGAACAGGCAATGCACTAAACCAGGAGAGGGATGATAAAAGAGCCTTGGGATGAGAAACTGAAAATTCCTTGTCTTGAGGAAAAATCCAGCAGAATTTTTTACAGGACAATGAGCATTTTAATCCTTAAAGATGTGCAGAGATTGGATAGGGCACAGTTATTAATTTGGCTTTTCAAAACACAGAACCTGAGTTTGGGCACTGACCTCAGCAGGCAGGTTTAAAACTGGGATTAAACAGATCAGGAGGGATTTTTGAGGGACCACAGAGGTTCATGAATAAGATGGAACATTCAAGCCATGAAAGTCAGAATTTAAAAAAAGATGGAATTCTTACAGAGTAGAAGAGTGAAGGAACACTGAGTAGGTTAAATGCAAGGCTGAAAGCTGGAAAAGCCCCAAAATAGCAGTGACCGGGAGCACAGCTCTGCTCTAGTCCCACATATTTGGATCAAACACTGTTTGTGATGTTTTGGGGTTCCCTCCTGCCGGATTTCCCTCCTCAGCAGGGATCAGGAGATCCAAAATCCTACAATCCCAGGATGATTTGGGTTGGGAGGGACCTTAAATCCCACCCAGTGCCACCTCTGCAATGGGCAGGGACACTTCCCACTGTCCCAGGCTTCTCCAACATGGCCTTGGACTCTACCAGGGATCCAGGGGCAGTCACAGCAAATCTGGGAATTCCAGCCCAGCCAGGAATTCCTAATTCCCAATATCCCACCCAAATCTCCCCTTTTCCAGCTAAAAGCCATTCCCTTTGTCCTGTCCCTCCATCCCTTGTCCCCAGTCCCTCTCCATCTCTCCTGGAGCTCCTTCAGGTCCTGGCAGGGTCTCTGAGCTCTCCCTGGATTTTTCTCCTCTCCGGGTGAACATTGCCAGCTCTCCCAGCCCGGCACCACCAACCCCTGGCAGGTGCCACTCTCAGATGTCCTCAGCTACCACACGGAGCCATCAAATCCATCCCAAGGTGGGACATTAAGAACTGAGCTGATCAGTCAGCTCTGACACCGAGCTCTTGTCTGAGAGTTTCCCAAACATTCCCTGAAGCCATTCTTGCCTTCCCTGAGAGGCACTGACTGTTCCCAAGGCAGGGGATGTTCCCACTGCAATTCCAAATGTTCACCTGGAGAAGAGAAGGGTCCTGGGAGAGCTCAGAGCCCCTGGCAGGGCCTAAAGGGGCTCCAGGAGAGCTGGAGAGGGACTGGGGACAAGGGATGGAGGGACAGGACACAGGGAATGGCTTCAAAATGGGAAGGAGGAGATTTGGGTGGGATACTGGGAAGCAATTCCTAGCTGGGCTGGAATTCCCAGAGCAGCTGTGGCTGCCCCTGGATCCCTGGCAGTGCCCAAGGCCAGGCTGGACATTGGGGTTGGAGCAGCCTGGGACAGTGGGAGGTGTCCCTGCCATGGCAGAGGTGGCACTGGGTGAGGTTTAAGATCCCTTTAAGCCAAACCATCCTGGGATTGTGGGATTTGGGATCCCCTGATCCCACACCTCCAAGGTGGGGCCTGGCAAATCCCAGCGCAGTCCCTCACGCCTTCAGGTTTTTCCAGAGCACCAGGGGCTCCTGGGATTGGACAGGGAAGAATTTTGAGGAAGACCAGTTGGAATTTGAGGATTTTCTTCTCTACCAAAGACCATTCCCAGCGAAAGCCCGGCTCTGCCCCATGTCCCACAGCTTTTAAATCCCACAGAAATGGTGACTCCACACTGCCCTGGGAAGTGGAAAAGTCTGGAAATTGGGAATTTCCCTACGTTCAGAGCTGGTTTTGCCCTACACCTGAGGTCCAGCAATAGTCCAGATGAGCTCTGTCCTCCCCACAACCCCAAACAAGCCTGGAGCATTCAGAACAATAATTATCATTTTTACCTCTCATTTCCATCCACACAATAACTGATCTGCATTTCCAAGAGACCAACAAACCTGGATGCCTCTTATTTCCCTCTTCCTTCCTGCTCTCATCCTCTAGAGCCACTTTTATCTTTATTAAACCCTGCACCAAATGAAGAATAAATCAATTTCCAACATAAATAATAAACATTAAAACAAATAAACACTGCTGCCTGCAGTCCAGGCATGAATTTAAAGTGCCATAGCAGAACAGAGATGTTCACTAATTAGCAGAGTTTATTTTAACTCACCATAAACACCTTGAAAAGAAAATATTTGAGTCCAACAAATCATTTTTGATCTTAATCACTTTGTGCCCAAGCAACACTTGCAGCAGAAAGTCGCCCAGCAAAAGAGCAATAAAAATCATTTTATCCCGAAGAGGATTTTCCCAGTGTTTTAATACTTGGAGATTTTTAATTTATTGTAAGCAAATGATGCATGAAATACTTTTTAATGCCTGGAATACTTGGTGTAAAATTGCACGGGCACAAAAATAATCTGATTTTATTTTTTACTGAATGGATTCTAAGGGCTTTAAGCCTCACGTGCATCATTAAACAACATCAATGTTACCTTTAATACTTCTAATTAATGGCTCTGAGATGAAAATTCCCTCTCCCTCCCCAGTGCCTGAAAACCCCAGGATCCAAAATCCTGAGAGATTTGAGGGCCTTTTGTTGGTTGTGTTCCAGCATTTAACAAAAGGAAAGAGGAACAACCCCAGAGTCCAATAACCACCCTGAGTTTGGCAGAAGAAAAAGGGCCTCCAGGTATGGGAGAAGATTCCCAAGGAGAAGCTCAGGGTGGATATCAGCAGGAATTCCCTCATGGAAAGGGTGTTGAGGCCTTGAAAGTGCCCAGGGAGGTTTGGAGTGCCCATCTCTGGAGGTGTCCAAGGAATTCCTGGAGCTCTGGGCTGGCTGAGAAGATGTGGGAAGCCATTCCCTGTGTCCTGTCCCTCCATCCCTTGTCCCCAGCCCCTCTCCAGCTCTCCTGGAGCCCCTTTCCAGCCCCAGGCAGGGTGGGAATGTTGCTGCAGCCCCAGGAATGGGACACCCAAGGCAGGAGCTCCAAAAACACCTGGGAATGTTTCCTGAGGGGCTCCATCAACCTGGGCACTCCCAGTTTCATTTTGTACCAGATGTGTGTGGTGGGTAAATCCTCCCAAACCACTTCTTCCCTCCCAAAAAGTAACAACTTTATCCTTTTAAGAAGTTATTTTAAGAATATCCAGGCTTAGCTGGAAGTGGAACCTTTTCATCTCAGAGAACTTGAGGAATATTGGACTTTTTATCACCAAGGCTTCTCTGGGAATTCTGAGGGCCTCCCCAGCCTTACAGGGAGGTTGGGAAGGTGATCCTGGGTTATTCCTTCCACATTTTGGAGAAGGAACTTCAGCACTGCTTTGGAAGAGTCCATAGAAAAGGGAGAGCTCAGAGGAGGGAAGGATGAAGGACGGATATTAACTCCACATTAACACTAATGACAAAACCATAAATCATGGCTGGGCTTAATAAAAAGGATCCTGCGTGGAGCTGCTCGGGAGAAGTTCCTGATTGATTTTTTGGATCACTCAGGTAATTCCAAGATCAATAGGACACAAAATCCACCTATTTGTGCTTGTTAGCAGCACAGTTAGAGTCTAGGACAGACTCTGTTCATAAAACCGGGGGGGGGTGATAAAAAAGGGAGACAAGGGCTGGGGGGACATAACACAGGGAATGGCTTTTAGCTGGAAAAGGGGAGATTTAGGTTGGATATAAAATCCTGACATAGAGACATGGATTTGACGGCCCCATGAGGATACCTGAGAGTGGCACCTGGCACGGGTTGGTGGTGCCAGGCTAGGAGAGCTGGGAATGTTCACCTGGAGAGGAGAAGGCTCCAGGGAGAGCTCAGAGCCCCTGCCAGGGCGAAAAGGGGCTCCACGAGAGCTGGAGAGGGACTGGGGACAAGGGATGAAGGGACAGGACACAGGGAATGGCTTTTAGCTGGAAAAGGGGAGATTTGAGTGGGATATTGTGAATTAGGAGTTCCTGGCTGGGCTGGAATTCCCAGAGCAGCTGTGGCTGCCCCTGGATCCCTGGCAGTGCCCAAGGCCAGGTTGGACCTTGGGGTTGGAGCAGCCTGGGACAATGGGAGGTGTCTGCCCATTGCAGGGGTGGCTCTGGGTGGGGTTTAAGGTCCCTCCCAACTCAGTCTGGGATTCTCCATGACTGGGAGAGGCTGGAAGGAGCAAAGGGCAGGAAACTTCCCAAGATGGAGATGTTCCATCAGCTGTTCCTGATGGGAGATTCGCAGTTAATCCCAGCCACTCCTGAGGAGCCTCGTGCCCCGATCTCAGGTGCTGCTTTTCCTCTGAAAACAGACAATTCCAAGATCCAGCAAATTCTTTTTCACTCCAACCCTGGCCCGATCCCCTGCTGCATTCCACACACAAATCTCTCCTGCCCTCATTTTTCCCAGATTTATGCAACCCATCTGTTCCACTAAACTCTTTCCAGCTTTTAAGGCCAAAGTACCTGCCTTTTTTTTTTTTTTTTTTCTTCCCCATGTGCTTTATGCATGTTTATGCTCATTTTCCTTTTTACAGCCAAATTCTGCAGGATCCATCAGTGGCCAAACTGCCTCCAGTAGCCATAAGACCTCCAACAGGTGAACAGCTCCTTTCAAGCGAGTTCCTGTGTGGAATTCAAAGGAATAAATCAAAATATTCAGCATTTGTTCCTTCTGGAGGGGCTGTGACTGCAGAGCTGAGGAGGAATTCACTGAAATTGTTCAGCCTGATTATCCTCATTCTCAGTGTAAAGGAAAAGCTGGAGAAATGGGAGCAGAATGTGCTGCAAGTGTGTCTTGGTGGTGCCTTTCCTCCACTTGGTGTGCGGATGAAAAGGTGATTCCTGAAGAAATCTGGAGAGCCCTGAGGAAAGAGTGAGGAATAAAAGTGAGAATTCCCATTTTCAGCAATGCTCTTCTGCTATGGGCAAGCTGAGAAAATCCCCAGGGCAGCCCAAAGTGCAGCTTTTAAAATGCCAGGGAGGAAAAGCAGCTTTGGGGTCCTCTGGAAGGAGTGCGAATTTCCTCCAGTGACCTTGCAGTTCATGGAAAGGCTGCTCAGGTCATCCAAACACAGCTGAGATAATTCTGAGCAAGGAATTGAGGGCACATGGGAAAAAAAAATCCAAATTATGGCTGTGAGGGAGCAATCAGGGACAGCAGGATGGAGATCAAGGAGAGGGAGATGGAGAGCAGGGAAAACAGGATGGAGAACAGGGAGAGCAGGATGGAGACCAGGCCCAGGAGAACCTGAGGTTCCCAAGATCTGGGATCATCATTTGCAATAAATAATCAAGAAAATCACGGAATGGGTTGGCTTAAAGGGACCTTAAATCCCATCTCACCCCATGGCAGGGACACCTCCCACTGTCCCAAAGTGCTCCAGCCCCAATGTCCAACCTGACCTTGGGCACTGCCAGGGATCCAGGGGCAGCCACAGCTGCTCTGGGAATTCCAGCCCAGCCAGGAATTCTCAATATCCCACTTAAATCTCCCCTTTTCCAGTTTGAAGCCATTCCCTGTGTCCTGCCCTTCAGTTCCTGATGGAGAATCCTTGGCCAAGCACTTTTTGGAGCAACCTGGTTCCTGTTCCTAAAGAAAGCCCTCAAGAATTCCTTCACCTATGGAAAAAACAGACCTGTTCTCTCTTTGCCTTTTAGGATGCATTAAAACATCTCAGCCAAAAGGTGTCAACCCCCTCCAAACATCTCACACGTGAAAACACGGAGCAACAGGAACCAGGAGAGCTCCAGAGAAGGGCAGCAAAGCCTTGAAAAGGGATTTCTCCAATTTTTTCTCAGAATGGTCACCCCTGTGTGCCTGGTAGCAGCACGAAATCCACGCTGAGAGAAAATTCCATGCATTGCCTGTGGCATCCAGGCTGAAAACAGGGATTGGGAACAGCAGGGATATATATATAGAAAGATGAAAGACTCCAAATATTTCAGAAGGTAAAGAGCATAGAAAAAGAAGGCTTTATTGTTGGAGTCCAGGGCATGGGGAAAACCCCTCAAACTGCCCTGGGGGCTCGGAGACCCCTGCTGAGACCTCAGGAAAGCACTGCCTTTGACCTTAGCCCATGGGAAAAACTGCCAACACTTGTGGATGAAATGAGAACAACAAAAATTTAAATTATATAATAGCTTAGCTTGTCACAGCATGAAAATTTGTAGTTTGGGGTTTTTAGAATGTAAGTAGATGGAGGCAAGATGGAGAATTTTGGGCGGTGTCCTAAGTTCTTCTTTGACTCCATCTTCTGCTGTGACGGTGGCACAGAGACATTGGTAGAATGAAGGTGATGTAGAAAATTGCGTGTCTAGAACTGGTAGTAATTATTGGTACAAAAGTGTAAATATAGTACATTTTAGGAGTTAATTGGATCAGAATCCTTTAAGAGACCTTGAAGACCAGGTCTCATGCCCTTAGCAGCGATGTCTTTAGTGTGCTAAGCCTGGTGTGGGGTGGTGTGCTGACCTTCAGGTAAGAAATTTAATAAACTTCTTTCAAGACCAAGCTGCAAGTTCAGCTCTTCTTTCAAACCCTGGCACAAGAATTTGAAAAGGAAAAAACCCTAATTAGGGGGATCTTGGACTTGAAATACAAGACATTATTGTCTAATTCTTACTACCTTTTATAAGGTGTTCCCATACAGACTTACCATGGTTGGTGAATAGGAACAACACTCCTTTAATCCCGTTCGTTAAACCAGAGAAACGGCAAAACGCCACCTGGAGAAAGATTGTTTTGAGAAAGGAGAGTTATTTGCTAAGAATGATTTGAGAAGAAACTTTCTTAGGAAAATTTTCCTTGGGAAAAAGTTAGCAGCTGCTAGCAGGCTAAAAACCTCTCAGAGCCAGAAATATCAGGCTCACAGCAGGGATGCACAGCACAGCTGGGAGCAGCTGCAATGCAAAGCACCAGGAGATGCTGAGGTGGCTTCCAGGAATATTCCCATTCCCAGCAGCTGTCAGGGAATCAATCCAATCTTAAAGAGCACTGGGAACACTCTCTAGCATCCCAGTGGCAGTAGAAAATTCCACCAAAAACACCAAGCCAAGGGCTCAGGAACAGGGGACAGATGGGATGTCCCTCCAGAGCTTTGGGAGCAGCTGAATCATCAGTCCAGGAGCCTTATCCTAATAAATTCAGGTGCCCAGGATCCCAGTGCTGGATCCAGATGGAGCTCCTGGAGCACTGGCAGGAGCTGCACCTGAGGCATGGCCAGGAATCCACACCGGAATCTGAAGGGATTTAAAAAAACCTCTTCTTCATGCAATGCCGAGGGACAGTGCATGGCTGGGTTTGGGATCATCCCTCTGGGCAGCTGAAGCCAGAGGGCTCCAGCCAGCCCTGGTATCCCAAAATCCCAGCCCAGACTGCAGAGAGGACACTCAGCTTTCCTGATGATGCGTGAACTTCCATCTCCCATGTATTCCAGGTTCTGTGCTGCCCAGGGGTGCAGCTCTGAGCTCACAGTCAGTGTCACTCAGCTCTGCACACAGCAGGGACACAAAACAAATCCTTCTCCTGCTGCACACCACGGACAACTGGGACAAGTTTTCAGGCCCCAAAGCACCAACAAGGGTGGGCTGAAGGGAGAAAACAAGAAGGATGGGACTGCATCACCTGCAGGTGGAATTGGACAATTCAACCCCAATATGGAAATGAACCAGAACTTATCAAAGTGTGAGACCTCGTGACAGGATGTCCATTTTGTGTCCATCTTGTGACTATTTTGTGTCCATTTTGTGACCAGCCTGAGTGTAGCCGTGGCCAGGCTCTTGTCCTGCCCAAGGTGTGTCCTTAAAGACCTTTTAATAAATCTCTACTTTATTCTCCAGCTCTGCCCAGTCTCTGTTCCAGGTCATTATCACTGGGACTGCCTCAGCCAGGATAAAACTGCTCCTTTATCCTCCTCCAGCACAAAACAATCCCAGAGGAACACCTGGACACAGCCGTGGGCTGCCCACCCCCAGAACATGGAATGTTCTCCACACCTGAGCCATCCCAACCAATCAATGTGCAATTCCTGCCTTGTGCCCATCACACTCCAGTAAAAATTACTTAATTAGTTGTTTCTAGGAATACAGGGGTAATTAAGGTAATTAAATCACAGCCTGGCTGATAAAGGACACTGCCATTAAACCCCATTTACAAACTCTTGTGCTTCATCTCCTCACCCTGGGGGTCCCACTGAAGCAGTTTTGGGGTTTCTCTCTCATGGTTGATAAAACCACTAAATTGTCCGTGCTGAGATCTCCAACAGAGAAGATTCCAAATTTTCCAGTCTTCTGCTCCCACAGTTGTTGGAATATGAAATTATCCTAACAACATCTCAAATCAAAATGAATGTGGATAAAAGCACACAGATATCCCTCTGTGAGTCCCTGAGGTCTGAACCACACCCGGGATCTGAATCCTGGAATGGTTTGGGTTGGAAGGGACCTTAAATCCCACCCAGTGCCACCCCTGCCATGGCAGGGACACCTCCCACTGTCCCAGGCTGCTCCAACCCCAATGTCCAACCTGGCCTTGGGCACTGCCAGGGATCCAGGGGCAGCCACAGCTGCTCTGGGCACCCTGAACGATGCCCAGATTATTCCCCTAAGGCAGCAGCAAGGACATTTTCCAGGATTCCCTCTGAAATCACACCACAAGGGCCATCAAACATTCCCAGGTGCCCCCAAGGACAGAGTACAGCCAGGCTGGGAAGGGACCCAGCCTCAGCCCATTCCCACAGGATCTATCCCATCAGCACAGCCCTTTTCAAAGGCTTTTATCCCATCAGCACAGCCCATTCCAAAGGGCTCTATCCCACAAGGACAGGCTATTCCCTGGGACTTTATCCCATCCATTCCCAGAGGTTCTATCCCACCATTCAGCCTATTCCAACAGGCTCTATTCCATCCATTCCCAGGGGCTTTATCCCACCAGGACAGCCCATTCCAAAGAGCTCTATCCCATTCATTCCCAAGGGCTCTATCTCATCAGGACAGCCCATTCCCAGGGCCTTTACCACATCCATTCCCAGGTTCTCTGTCCCACCAGGACAGCCCATTCACAGGCATCTGTCACAGACATTCCAGGTGTCCCAGCAGGATGGGACAGCTCAGAGCCAGACCAAACCCAGCCCAGCCCAAACCCTCCCAAAACAACCCAATCCCCTCAGGAAATGGGAACTCAGGAAGGAAATAAAATCAGCACTTCCCATCATTAGCATTGCTCAACTTCAGGCAGTTCCATGGATTTTTAGCTCTGACTCAGGAGCTTTTCCATGCCTGGAAGTGGCTGTGCCAGGACCATGGAGAAATCAATGCTGAGGAAATCCAAACCTTCCAAATTCTTTGGAGCATCAAAAAATGTGCATTTTTTTTCCCCTGTTATTTATCCAAATTAAGAGGCAGCTCTTAAACAATGACACATTTACCCTCTGATTGCATTTTCCTGCTCCACTTGGGAAGGGAGTTTGGATTTTATGGGAACAGCAGCACACAAAACACTCCAAAAGGACAGGGATGCTGCTGGCAGCCCCAGTGATTTTAGGAAGTTTCTCCATTTCATGGCATGTGGATTATTCACCATTTGCTGCAAACAGCTCAGCAAGTCCAAATAAAAAAATCAGGATTAGCAGCAGGAGCCACACGAACATATCCAGGATGGAATTACAGCTCATTGTTCCCTGTACCTCTCACACTAGGGATTTGATCCCTTCCATGCTGGGAAATGTTAATTAACAGAGGGAAGCACGAGGTTGGGTTTGGGAGAGGTGAACCAGGCTGGAAAAACTTTTCCAGGCATCCCATGAGAGTAGTGGAGATGGAATTAGGGAGGATGTGCAGTCCCATGGATGCTCCACAGGGCTTTTTCCAGCCCTATCCCAATCCTTGCTCTGATCCCAACCTCCAACACCCAGCAGAGACCTTGGAATGTCCCAACATTTTGGGTCCCAACATTTTTGTCTCAAATCTGTGTTTTCTCCAACAAAAACATCCTTAGATCCACCCTCTCCCTGCTCCACCTCTTCCTCTTCATCCCAGGGACAGCAGCTCCCACAGTGACCCTTAAAAGATTTTTTTCTACTCTTTTGCCAAGAAATATTTCTTATTTCACTGCTGCCCAACTTCCAAATACATATTTTTTATATGCATTAATCACAAACTTTTCATAGGAGATCTAACATAAATTAAATGAAGCTGAATTTTAGCAGACTTTAAAAAAATGGCACTAAGACAAATTTTTCCCCCCAGGCCAGTTTTAAATAAATAACCCTCTTCCCAAGGAACCTGCTTTGCAGGGAAAATACCTTAGAGTCCCCTTGTTTGGCATATATTACAAAAAATTATATAAAATTTCTCTAAGTAGACATAAACCAACATATTTTAGCTCTATTTTGCACTTTGATTTACCAGGAAAAGCCAATTTGCTGTTCCTGCAGTATTGGGGGAAAGCAAAATATTAAACAATTCTTGGAGGAGGTTCTACTGATATTTTGTTTTTCAGGGACGAAGTGGCCCTGCTGGACAGGATACATTCACCTGCCACCCACCTTTCCAGTGGGAAACAGAAGGGAAAAGCCAACAGGTTCCATCCAGCAGCACTTTTTGGATTTAGATGCCTCTATATAATTTTTTTAAAAATATTTTTTATTATATTCTACCAGAACTGCTGTTCTTCCCCCTCTTTCCAGTCTCTTCCTTTCCTGCTCCCGATGCCATCTTATCTTTTGGACGCTTCCCCTTCCCATCCAGCTCCTCTTTCCATCACAAAGGGATATTGAACACTGGCTTTTCAGCACCACGCCCAAGCATGGGGAGTTAAAACCATGTGTAGCATTTCAGAGCTTAGCTCTCGGCAGGAATTCTAAAGTTGGGTGATTTTCTTTTCCAAATCCAACGGGGAGAAAAATGCTCTCTCTCAATTCCTACAGGAGTTTGGTGAGAAGGAATTGGAGCCTGCCATCATTTCCAGTCACAGAATTCTGGGAGAGGCTTTTTCAGCCCAGCTGTCTTAGGTTGCAATATGTAACCACAAATATGAGTGCTATTTGCCATCTGTTGAAACCAGTTAGGGAGATGTTTTTTCTTTCTCTCTTCCAGGACCCATCTCTCACAGCTTCAGGGGATCTTCTGTCAATGGGCAGCTGTTAAACCAGGTGGGGCCGTGTTCTTTATCCCTTCCAGGACCCACCCTCCCTCCAGGGGATATCTGCTGTTCATGGGCCATCCAGGCTCACTCCATGGCTGATACGATTCCAGCATCCCATTGGGAGAGGCTCCAGCCAGGGGGAGGAGCCCAGCATTCCTGCCTGGATCAAACCTGGGATTCAGAACACCAGCACAGCCTGTTTGCACTGGATTCCCAGAGGGAGACCGGACCCATCTCAGCACCACTGGACCCTTCTCCAGGATCATCTCTGCTCCAACAGAACCACATCTGTCACTGCAGGAGGACTGGATTGGGCTGACACCAACCCCCTGACCAACAGGGAGTCAGCTCGTGTTCTGACTCTGGCAAGGTTTCTAGGATTTTTTTTGTTTGTTTGTTTGTTGGCTTGGTGGTTTTGGTGTTTTGTTTGTGTTTTGTTGTTGTTGTTGTTTTTTCTGCACTACTGCAATTGTATTTTTAATATTCCTGGTAAAGAACTGTTATTCCTATTCCAGTATATTTGCCTGAAAGCTGCTATTTGCAGAATTATAATAACTGGGAAGGAGGGGGTTTACATTCTCCATTCCAAGAGAAACTCCAGCTTTTCCCTGGCAGACGCCTGTCTTCTCAAACCAAGACACCAGCTCTGAGACCAGCTCCAGGACCTCCTGGACAAGAGGCTCTTCAGCCTTCCTACATCCCTGGACACTTCCAAACAAAAGAAAAGATGGAATTCTTTCCCTGCAGAGATTCTTTTAACAGAGATTCCAAAATCTGCTTGCTTCCCATGACCCAGAGGGTGGGACCTCAGTCTCCAGGAGGGATGAGGAGCAGAGCTCTGCCCCAGGATCTGGGGGAAAAGGGAATGAGAGGCTGGAACTGCTCCCTAGCCCCATCCCTGCGTCCAACTTCCCAGGAAAAGCACTGTAATGAATCCCTGGGTGGGTTTGGGGCTGGGGATGGAGAGCGCAAAGATAATCAAGGATCAGTGGTGCCCAGGAGATCTGTCCTGGGACAGGGATTGGTGGGACAGATGTTGAATTTCTCAAGGAGCCAGATGCATTTAGCTCTGAGAGGGTTCAACACCTCTGAGGGTAGAGAATGGATCTTTTTGCCTTACCGATCTCTAAGATATTCACAATATTCACAACTATGGAAACGATGACTCAGGTTAAATTGGAGCCAGAGAAGGCTGTTGGCCATGAAAATGGCTAACACCTCACAGAAAAGGGTTTAAAGTAATCAGCGAGACAGCATCATCAAGTGTGCCTTGAAAAGGCAGAAAAGTTTAAATAAATGAAGAAAATAATGCAAAACCAAAAGAACAAAGCTGTTCACAGTGTAGGGACAGGTCCCACACACCTGCTACAACACACCAAAAATGAACTGAGAAACCTTGTGCTCTTCCTTAAATATTGAACAATTTGGGTGTTTTGGGTTTTTTTTGGCAAACAGCCCAATAGAGAATTAGCTAAATTTCTTAGGAACAGCTCAAGAGATCATCAGTTTTTGTCTTGGCATAGAGCCAACTGTGGTCAGAAGGGCACAGAAATTTCTGGAGTCATTCCCTTAAAAGGTCCTGGGGTGAAACTGAGACCATTTTCCTTATATAGAATCATTTGCTTGGTGCAGTGCAACAGACAAGGACCCTGGAGCAGCAGGATTCCCATGGGCACAGGGAATGTTTATTTCTTCCCCTACAAGCTCGGTTACCATCAAGGCTGTCACTCCCAGCGCTGCTTCCATGACACACCTGAGCTCCCTTTCCTCATCCCTGTCCTGCTCCTCATCCCTTTAATGCAGTCGTTCAACTCCTCCTCTTCCCTCTGCTCATTCCACATCCAGCAGCTGCTTCCCAAAACAAGCAAGAGAGGCCAACAGGGCTCCACTCCTCACTTCAGCAGCAAAAACCCTCCAAAGCAAGGCAGGGACACAGGGCTGGCCTCATCCACACCAAGGAGCACCTTAATGAGGCAGAAACAAGCAAAATTGATTTTTAATTTCAGATTTTAATTTGTCAGGAGCATCTCAGTGGCTTTTAGATGAGATTTAAAGCGCGTTTTATTCCGCCAGGAACGGGTTCAGTCACCGGCTAAAATTGGATTAGTGGCTCCAGTGCCTGATTAGGAAAGGGGTTGGAAGATGAATTTTGGAACATTCTGGGCCACATCTCATTAATCTACCTTTAAGGAACTTTTTGGGTTGGTGTGGGGTTTACACATAAAGAGGGAACTCAGGAATACGACACAAATACAGAAACATTTACCCAGGGGAATTTAGGAACAAAGCAAATATGGAAATGTTCACCTACAAGAATTTAGGGATAAAACACAAATTGGAGCCATTTACCTACAGAAATTCAGGAACAAGACACAAATATGGGAACATTCATCTACAAGAATTTGGGAACAAAACACAAATTGGAGATATTTATGTACAGGAATTCAGGAATAAGGAAACATTCCCCTACAGGAATTCAGGATTAAAACACAAATATGGAAACATTCATCTACAGAAATGCAGGAATAAGACACAAATATGGAAACATCTACCATGGGGAATTTAGGAACAAAAAAAAAATACAAAAACATTCACCTACAGGAATAAGACATAAATATGGAAATACTATCCCAGTTCCTGAGGGGAAACTGAGGAAGGGAGCCCTGTTAAATCTGGACTGGGAACAACCAGCACTTCCTACCTTCACAGCCAAGAATGCCTTCCTAATATCCAACCTAAAGGTCAGATTTTTGTTTCCAATTATTGCAAAAACTAAGCCACAAAAATGCATAAAATGTAGGAATAATAGTGCAGGGGTTTGGGAGAAGCAGTTTTATTTTCAATTTTTTTTGGTACATTTAGTTTTCTTACTCAAATTTCAAGACTTTCAGTAGGAGTTGGTGGCTTGGATGCTTTTGAATATCCTGTTCTGACTTCTGGGATGAGGTAGGAGGGTGGTTTGCGTGTATCTTTAATCTATTTCGGGTTACTTAAGGTGGTTTCTACATGATTGTTATTTTTAATTCCTTCTCTTTCAGTTTCTTAAAACTTCTAACCTGTTTCTCCCTGTGGTTGCCAGTCTATTTCCTTAAATCCCAATCCAAATTGTCCTGCATTTATGGGACTTGGTTTGACCTTAAAACTGAGTTCCTACAATGTTGACTTTTGATTTTCAGCCCCATTTTGGGTCGGGCTTGCACCAGTTTCATGTCTTTACACAGAAAAAATGTTGATATTTGTGACACTCATGTTTCCAGCTCAGGTTTACTGAGGATATTGGTCAGAATTTTAAATCTTCCTGCCATCAATTCATTTCTCTATTTTTATGGAAGCACCAAAGCTGTTTCTGTGCTGAACTCTGTTTTTACCTTCATGAAATGAGCACTGAAAAAAGAATAATTTGGCTGGGGGAAATTTGGAGCTCAGCTGTTAAGTCTGACACATGAAGAAGCACAGGAAGCACAAGACAGATGATCTGAGGAATCTTCTAATCTTGCCAAGATCATCCAGCCCTCAGGAGATACAGGATTAGCGATTTGCCAAAAAAAAAAAAAAAAAAAAAAAAAGTTTATCTTTTTAACACAGGTTTATAAAAAACCAAAGCGTTTGAGCCACTCTTGTGTGGTGATTACGGATCTGTTAATGAGGAGGGACAAGGAAAAACAAGGAATGAACGAGAGTTTCTGGGATCCTGTAAAACACTTTCTGGAGAAGTATCAGTCCAGGCATGGCAATAATCCCAGCAAAAGACATGGGAATTAGGGTGGTAAAAACTTGGAATGAATTTAATTTCTCAAATCATTGCCCTGTTAAAGAAAATATGTAAATGAGAAATGAATGGATTTACAGTGAGGGAACATTAAGGGAAATGAGAGAGGAACTCAAGGCTGGGTGATGAAATCCATACAATTAATGATGGAGACAAATTCCAAGGCAGTTTTGGGATCCAGGATGTGCCATCAGCCCCACCAGGCAGGACAACAGTTCAGCACCCACCAACTGGTGCCAGTTTTCCAGAGTCCTGGATATTTCCAGCAGTCATTTGGCCAGAGACAGGAAAATGTTCTCCGGCAAACACCAACGGGGAATGTGCCATGGACACCAGATGATCCCGTTGGGATTTGGGAAGCAGGAAGTGATAATTGTGCCACTCATGAGGGGCTGGGTATCTTAGGCTGCAATGCAAGATGCAACCAGCAGTGTGTATTCTACTGCCAGCTGTTGGAACCATTTGGGGAGATGTTTTCTTTACCTCTGCCATGACCTCACAACTTCAGGGGTTCTTCTGTCAATGGGCAGCTGTTAAACCAGGTGAGGCCATGTTCTTAATCCCTTCCAGGACCCACCCTCCCTCCAGGGGATATCTGCTGTTCATGGGCCATCCAGGCTCACTGCATGGCTGATACGATTCCAGCATCCCATTGGGAGAGGCTCCAGCCAGGGGGAGGAGCCCAGAATTCCTACCTGGATCAAACCTGGGATTCAGAACACCAGCACAGCCTGTTTGCACTGGATTCCCAGAGGGAGACCGGACCCATCTCAGCACCACAGGACCCTTCTCCAGGATCATCTCTGCTCCAACAGAACCACATCTGTCACTGCAGGAGGACTGGATTGGGCTGACACCAACCCCCTGACCAACAGGGGGTCAGACTGTGTTCTGACTCTGGCAGGGTTTTGCTTTTTGTTTATTTGGGGTTTTTTTCTACTACTACATTTTTTATTTTCAGTATTCCTGGTAAAGAACTGTTATTCCTATATTCCCTTCCATGAAAGCCCCTTAATTTCAAAGCTATAATAATTCAGAGGGAAGGGGTTTACATTCTCCATTCCAAGGGAAGCTCTGACTTTCCCTGGCAGACCTGTCTTCCCAAACCAAGGCACTGGGTTACCAAGGACACAGCCCTGGACCCCGGAGACATTTGGGGGGTGGTGCCTGGAGGTGGTTTTTAAAGGATGTGGAGCTCAATTCCAGTGGAATATCCTACTGGGAATGACACTGCTGCTATGGCAGGGAGCCTTCTCCAGGGATGGGAAGTGGCTCCAGCTCTGAAATCCTGGGATTATGTGGCATTAGGAGGTCTTGGCTAAAGCAGCAGGTGACAGCACCTCACAAGGCTTCAGAGGAGTTGGGGGTTCTTGGCCATAAAGATCAGTTTGGAATCCAGGAGAGATTTTAGGACAGGACCTTCAAATTGATTTGATATTTTATCAGGAACAACTTTCATTCTCTAATTCGAGAACAAAACTACAAGACAAGAGACTTCCATTATTTAAAGGGGTCTTAGAAAGACAGGGAAATCAACTTTGCGCATGGGCAGAGAGGGACAGGACAGGGGAAAGCAGTTTTACACCAAAAAATAATTTATATTATGTTTTAGGAGGAAATTCTGAGGCTGGAGCTGGACGGGTTTAAGGTCTCTTCCATCCCAAACCATTCTGTGACTGTGCAATATCAGACTGTGCAGAAGCTTCCCAAAGGTGCAATGTGAGGGGGGAAATAACAATAAACCCCCAATTTTTCAGTTTCCCCCCTTTTTCTGTCACATATGGCAGCAGAACTGAGCCGTTCCCAGGCTGAGCTCCCAGGACCATCGTGGATTCTGAAGGATGTTTCTCCAACATCACCAAAACCCTTGGATTCCAAATGGGATCACTGTAGGCCCAGCAACTGAACCAACGACTGCTCCCCTCTCTGAAAGCTTTTGAACCATCCAGCAGCCCTGAAATCTCCCTGGAAATTCTCATGGAAAGCCATTCCAGGAGCCATTTTCTGGTTTCTATCCCAACAGCAATCTTCTCCTATGGCATTTTCCATAAACTAACTGAAGCAGTGCTGTGGGCAATGAGCTGAGAGGGGAAGGACACAAAAAGCAGCAAAGCTTTGGAAAATACAGCATTTCCCTCTTTTCCCAACATCCCTGTGTAGAAAGGTTCCACTGGGGTGAGAGAAGGGGGTGATAATGGAGATGAACTGTGCAGGGTTGGTTTCTCTTCAGCTCAATCCATGCCAGTGGGGCTGGCAATAAAACACCCCAGAAATACAAAGGGCTATGATTTGCTCCTGCTTCCTAATAAATAATTACAACAAGAAAAAAATATTTCACAGCACTTGGACTTTTGAAGAAACCAAGGATTTAGAAGGACGAAAATTCCTTTTTGAAGGGTGGAAATGTGTGTCATCAGAAGGAGAAGCTCAGGGACGACTTGAGCTGGGCCTGGCAGCTGTGTCCTTCCATCTGTCCTTCCCTTCCCAGCACATCCCACATGGATTTGAACCATTAGCTGGGAAAATCTGGTGATTTGTGCAACCAGGATGAAAAAATGTGTATCAAGGAGAAAAAAGGACAAGAGGACAGAACCTTCCCACGGCAACATTGCACTGAATTCCATGAAAATCCTGTCTTTCATCCCGGGATGGCCAAGGCCAATGAAGGACAACAAAAGCTGCTGGATTTCAGGAATCCGAGTCCACAGGTTCAACTGGGATCAGTAAATTGGAGGAACTCTGCACCCAAGTTTGGAAAACTCAACTCAAAGAAGAAATCAGGGAGACGGGAGAAGAAACCCAAATAAATCTGTCCAGTGATGGATTTGTCCCAGAAAACTCTGCTGAACAGCACTTCCTTCACATGAATCTGTGTGCTAAAAATCTGGGATATTCCTTGGATGCTTTGGGATCACTGGTGGGGTGGGAGAGGAAAAGAGCAGCCCCTAGGGCTGGGCAAACCCAGAAATAACAAATATTCCTGAATTATCAACAGTTTCCAGCACAAATCCAAAGTATAGCCCCACACCATCAAAAAATCCAATTAATTAACACCAGCCCAACCCAGCCCAGATCCAAAGCACAGCCCCACACCAGCTAAAATTAAATCAATTTACTCTGTTCCAGCCCAAACATCACAGTTCTTTTCCACTTCCAACCTTCAACTCAGATATTTAAGCTGCAAACTGCATTTCCCCACCTGCTCAACAACTTTCCACATCAAGGACCTTCAATCTCAAAGCCCATTAAATATAAAATACTCCTAAAATTTTAGTTTTCCCTTAAATCATGGACTACAAGAAACAGCAACCAAAAATATTTAATACATCAAGTGCTAAGCAAAGCAAATCCATCTCCAAATGTGAATTAAATTCATGTTTAGTGTTTACACTGAACTTTCAGGTTCATTAGGAACAGAGCTTTGAGAGATTAAAAGAGGAATATTTTTAAAGCCCAGTCTGTTACTTTTCACACTGAAAGAAATAATTTCGCCCCCTTAAAAATAAAAACCTTTCCAGATGAAAGATGGAACCAGAAACTGGGATTCACAACAGAAATAAAGGGCCTAAAGTCACTTCATTTTAGAGGAAAAAATCGACTATTTTTGATCAGGGAAAGGCAGAACTGGACTAAAATCCCCAAATTATTTTTTTTTATAGAACCTATAATTTTATTTTGAATTCATCTTGATATGTGAGGCTGATTTATTACAGCAGGCCATGAAAAGAGCGATAAATATAGAATAAATTCTATAAAAATACACATGAGCTTAAGATTGGCTGTCTTGCAGCCCACCACTATTTAACAACTGCTGCATTCTGTATCTGCTCATGCCCAATCTCCCTGACTGATCTCTCTTATTCTTCACTGCAAATGTATTAAAAAAAAAAGTCATTTAAAAAGCATTAAAGTGATAAAAAGTTTGATATTCCTCGAAGTTCTTCAAGATGAATAAGGTTTTGCTACTACTTACAGCTAAGCCTGGATATTCTTAAAGTAACTTTTTGAAAGGATAAAATTGTTACTTTTGGGGAGGATTTACCCACAAGACACTGGGTAGAAAATAAAACTGGGAATGCCCAAGTCGATGGAGTCCTCAGGAACTATTTCCAGGTGTTTTTTGAGTTCCTGCCTGGGATGTCCCATTCCTGGGGCTGCAAGAACATTCCCACCCCACCTGGGGCTGGAAAGGGGCTCCAGGAGAGCTGGAGATGGACTGGGGACAAGGAATGGAGGGACAGGACACAGGGAATGGCTTTTAGCTGGAAAAGGGGAGATTTGGGTGGGATATTGGGAATTAGGATTTCCTGGCTGGGCTGGAATTCCCAGAGCAGCTGTGGCTGTCCCTGGATCCCTGGCAGTGCCCAAGGCCAGGTTGGACATTGGGGTTGGAGCAGCCTGGGACAGTGGGACGCATCCCTGCCACGGCAGGGGTGGAATGGGTGGGACTTAAGGTCTCTTCCAGCCCAAACCATTTCAGGATTTGAGGGTTCAGAGTCAACTCAAAGAACCCATCAACAACTGCAAGACCTCACATGGGAAAACTGAGGCAGGGTGTGGGTCCCTCCCCTTCCACTTCTGTGTCCTTTCCAACTAATATTGGTTGAGCTCTGTTAATTAAACCAATGAGGGGCAGATTTTGTGCCCAGCTGGGATGTGGAATTCCCTCACGAGATGCCTGTGGAGCCAGCAGTGCCTCAGCCAAATCCACTTTGGATTCAAAGTGACCTTAAATCCCACCCAGTGCCACCCCTGCCATGGCAGGGACACCTCCCACTGTCCCAGGCTGCTCCAACCCCAATGTCCTGGCCTTGGGCACTGCCAGGGATCCAGGGGCAGCCACAGCGGCTCTGGGAATTCCAGCCCAGCCAGGAATTCCTTCCCAATATCCCCCTAAACATCCTCTGGCAGTTCAAAGCCATTCCCTGTGTCCTGTCCCTCCAATCTCTGTCCCAGGACAGCTCTCACTGATCCCTGACCACCTCTGCACCCTCCATCACCAGCCCCAAACCCACTCAGGGAAACCAGGGATTCACTCCAGGTGCTCCTTCACATTTATATATATGTAAAAAATAATTTTAAGTTGTGGAAAATAAAGCTCATCTTTTCAAAGGTCAGGCCTTGAGAGGTTGTTGATTTTTGGCCATGTCACCACGAGCTCCTGCTCAGGCAGGGAGAGCTGGAGGATCCTCAGCAACTTGTGAACAAAGTCGAATAAAGTTCACCCCCTTTTCTAAAGAGCAAGACGAGGCAGGAGTTTGCCAAAGCCTCCTGCTCTTTGTCCTTCATTATCAGCTCCTTGACAGCCACGGGAAAGCTTTAGGAATGTCAATAGGGATTTCCTGGCATTCATTCAATCACCCTCTGCCTTTTGGGTGCCACCAAATTACAGCAAACCTTTATCTTCTCCTCCTCCTCACAAAAGGCTCCTCTGGCAAGGCGAGGCTGTGGCTCAACCTGGAAAAGGGAATTTTAGGCAAAAAACAACAACAAAAAAATAATGATTACTTTGCACATAGACTAGTAGGCAGCCTCTGGAACCACCCAGGGCAGGTGGAGTCACCCTTTGGAATCGTTTGGGTTGGAAAAGTTCTCCAAGGGCCACATCCACAGGGCTTTAAATCCCTCCAGGAATGGAGACTCCACCCCACCCCGGGCAGCTGTTGGGAGCGAACAATCCTTTCCATAAAGGAATATTACCAATATCCCACCTGAACCTCCCTGGGTGCAATTTGAGGCCGTTTTCTTTTATCACTTGGTCTATTTTCATGGAGCAGGTAAATAGATTTTAGTAACCAAGGTATTTAAATGAGTTACTCTTCATGCCAATTATGATGCTGGCATTAATTATAACAAAAACACTAAAAATATTCCTAAAAGTGCTGTTCCTAAACTCTTACAAGCAGCACATGAATTTATGGGGTAAAAAACACTGCAATGTTCAAAAATTTAGGAAAAAACCTAAGAGTTATCAAAGCTGGGTCCAGTTCCTGCTGAAATAAGGGAGATTAAATTTTGGACTCATGTGAAATCCCAACAGCTACTTTGGGGCCACCAGAGCTGTTTTGGGAGCAGGTTGTTAAATCCCACAAGAATTCCAGCTGGCTTTGACACCCTGGGTTCTCTGCACCACCAGGAAAAAACATTTCCAGGAAGGTGTGAATAACACCTGGATGTTACTGGGGTGTTGGAGTCCAGAGCATTCCTCTGGATGCCCTGGAAGGTCGCAGACCTCGGTAGAGGGGACTGGGACCCGAACAAGAGGGTTTGAATCCTGGCCAGGGGGGTGTGGAGCCAGTCCAGGGGGCTGCCTGGCACAGAGCCCAGGAGGACACAGGCTTTGATCTCAGTCCGTGGAAAAAGGCTTCTAACACTGAGAGAAGAATTACAGGTCACAAAGGTGTGAAAACAATAGTGTAGTGTATCACAGGGTGGAAAACTTTGTAGTTTTTTGATTCTTAGAATGGAGGTGAATGTGGAACAAGATGGAGGATTTAGGGCGGTGCCCTGGTTTCTTCTTCTTCTCCCCTGGCCTCCATCTCCTGCTGCGACGATGGCACAAAGTAGTTTAAGGGGATTGGGTCAGAGTGGAGATGACCCTGTTAGTACAGGTGATAGCACATAACTGTAAATAAGACACAAGTAATTATCTCTATAAAGAGGCTGCGACCTCCCATCGGGAGGGGAGTTGTCCAGTGTCCGAGCAGCAGAACACCTCGGCCAGGCACAGAGAGAATTGTAAGATAACAATTAATAAACAACGCGAGAAATCAAGAAAACCAAGACCTTGAAGACTCTGTTTCATTCTGGCATTTGGCTCAGAGCCTTCAGAGGCAAAAGACTCTCTCAAACCACCACCTGAATCTTGAGTGAGCAAAGAGAACCAAACCCAAGACTGGGGGGGGGGGGGGGGGGTTGGTTTGAAATGGTCCAAGGCAAGAAAAATGGGAAAATAAAGAGAATTTTGGCACATCCAATCTCAGGGTATTGCTGGGATAATAAACCAGGATTCTCCTGTGAATGCTCAGTCCCAAAACATTCCCAGGATTAAGAACAAGTATCCACACACCTCTGTCCTGCTGCTTGGAGGTAAAACAAGTTTAGGTGACGTGGGATCATTTCCCAAACAATAAATGCAGTATTCCATGGAATACCTTCACTACAAAACCATCACATTTAGGATTTCCACACAATTTTCCCATCCCAAGTTCCCTGAGAGAACTTCCCAACATCTCCTCCTGACAGATATAAATCCTCAAGATGGGCAAAAGGCAATGAAACTCTCGGGAAAGCAAATAAAAACTGGGAAAAGCAGAGAAAAACTCAGCGCAGCCCATGGAAACACGGAGAAACCCAGGGAAAAGAGGCTGGGGGGATCTGAGGTCTGAGTAAAATTATGATTACAATGAAAATGTGGAAACACAAAATACTCAGATCACACCAAGCTGGTACAAGTTGCTCCTCGCTGATGTTTTCTCTTGTCACTATTTGATACCACCCTGAACTGCAATATTACAGGATTGTTAGCATTAAAAAAGGATCATTTTGGAAGCTCCTTCCCATCAGGCAGGGATGTAATTATTCCTTATCTTCCAAGACAGCCTAGCCCAGGAAATACAATTACCCAAATTTATGTTCACTGGAGTGTGAAGGAAGAAGTCATAAACTGAATATTGTATTTATCTCTTTACTTTTAGAGTTATTAAAATGCACCAGTGACTTCCCGACTCTTCCTTTTGAAGAATTCTTGGCTGGAATTAGCTTTGGCTTGGATTTTCTGCTTGTTTACAAAGCTTTTCCCACCTCTTTGAATTCCAGAGGCTCCCAGCCATAACAAAGAGCTTTTTCTTCTCCTTGATAACGACCCTGCACCGGTTGTTCAGGAATTGTTTGCTGCTAAGGTGGGAAAAGCTGCAATTTCCCTGGAGCTGGTGTTGGTTCTGCTCATCCCATGCCCAAAATAAACAGTTTTGGCAGCTGGGTGGAACTGGATGAGCTTGAAGGTCTCTGCCAGGGAGAGAGAAAATTTGTGATTTTTCTTCCAGATTTGTGATTTTCTTCCAGCGGATCTGTTCCGAGAGGAGGATCCAAAGGAGCTGTGTCCTGCTGGAGCAGGAGAAAAACCAGGAATGTGCCACTCTGGAGGAACTGAGTCCAGAGAGGCCTCAATCAGCTCAAACCTCAGCCAAAACAGAGCCACCAAAACCTCCAGGGAATCACGTGAAGCTGCTGGAGCATATCCTGAGGATAATCCAAGGGATAAAGCAGCTCTGCTAGGAGGAAAGGCTGGGAGAGCTGGGGTTGTCCAGCCTGAAAAAGAGACCAGGAGTGACCTCACTGTGGCCTTCCAGGGCCTAAAGGGGCTCCAGGAGAGCTGAAGAGGGACTGGGGATAAGGAACAGGACACAGGGAATGGCTTTAAATTGGAAAAGGAGAGATCTGAATGGGATATTGGGTATTAGGAATTCCTGGCTGGAAGGATGGGGAGTGGCTGGGCTGGAATTCCCAGAGCAGCTGTGGCTGTCCCTGGATCCCTGGCAGTGCCCAAGGCCAGGCTGGACATCGAGGCTTGGAGCACTTGGGATCATGGGAGGTGTCCCAGCCCATGGATGGTTTTAAGGTCCTTTCCAAGCCAAGCCATCCCAGGATTCTGTGACTTCCTCACCAAAACAACTCTAAACCTGTCTCATTTCAGTGCCTGGCTCAGCCTTTGCAAGCAGCACCAGGAGCATTCCCCAGTTGTTCAGGCACCTTTAGGAAGTTTTAGACTGGCTCCCACTCAGTTAAGAGTTAAACAAATCCTGTTCCCTCCCAGTGCTCACACAACACCAAATCCTGGAATTTTCCAAGCTGTTGGGTTTGGCTCAGATAAAACTGGAATAATGTAACAATGAGGAAGCAAAGTCTCCATTATAATTCCCACTCCTCTCCTCTGCTTTCCAATGCAATTGGGGAAAGAAAAGGAAAGAAGAATGGATTTACTTCACACAGACCAGCACCAAAGGAAAGAAAAATGGATTTACTTCACACAGACCAGCAGCACTGCTGGTGCTGAGCTCCCCCAAAGGGTCACAGCTCCTCCATCACCCCAAATCTGAGCCACACCAGACTCCAGGAGCAATGAGAACACAAAAATACTCCAAAACCAGAGATTTTGTCCCACAGAGTTTGGAATTATAGAATCTCCAGAGCTGGAAAGACCCACAGGATGAAGGAGTCCAACTCCTGGCCCTGCCCAGTGTAGGAGAAGGGAATACAGGTGACCTCACCCCAATAAGTAACAGCTGAAGTTATCCAGGAGTGATTGATGGAATTCCTGAATTAAATCAGCCAGCAGAGAAACCCAGTGCTGAGGGACAAATGCACATTATGGAAAAGAGCCTCTGGGACAGCCCAGGCTCTGCAGGGAGCTTTTCCTCCCTCTGGATTGGAGTGGAGCAGGAAAAGAGAGGATTCCCAAGGATTCCAGACCCTCAGACAGGCAAGAGCTGCTCCAAAGGGAGCACAAATCCAAGGAGAGCCATCAGTGAGTGCCCAAGGCTTGGGATGGAAATGGGAGATGATGGTTTGAACAGGCAAATCCTGACTTTTTCCATCTATATTTATCATTTCCTAAAAGCGAAAGACCTGATAATAAATCAGGGATCCAGGGATTTCATCCCAGCCCCTGCCAGCCAGGAATTCCTAATTCCCAATCTCCAACCCATCCCTTCCCTCTGGCAATTTGAACATCTGTCAGGGCCTCACCACCCTAAAAATTGTCAATTTCTTTCCAATATCCCAACTCAATTTCCCTTCCTGTCATATTCACAGCCCCCAAGCTCACTTCCATCCATTCATCCACGTGGAAATGCCCAAATAATCCACAAAAATGACTGACTTTATGACAGATGTGCAAATGCAAACCTGTCCTGAAATCTGGAGATGACCAAACCCTCCAGGAAGGAACACAGAGCTCCTGGATATTCCTTTTGGTCCCATGATCCCCCTGGGAGCAGCAATTCCTAAATGCCAGGTTTTGCTGTGCTCATCCTGCGCAGCAGAGATGGGGAGGTTGAAGTCACCCCCAACAATAAAGCCCAAGAACCTCAGGGAAATATTGCTTTTAAAAAACTCATTTCCAAGGGGAGACATCACCCAGCAAAACATTGAATAAAACAAAGCCCCTCATTGCAGGAACAGGAGGAATGAGTGAATAAACTCTGAAATTCAGAGTTTAGCCCCAGCACATCAATTCTCCTCAAGTTTTCCTCAAGTTCCAGGAGGTTTTAACAGCAGAATTTCTCTTCAAAAACTCCAGTTTACTGCATTAAAGGCTTTTTGTGCTGCAATAGTTATTTTTTCCTGAAATAATTCTTAAATAGAGCCTTTAAACTCAAGCAAACCTTAAAGACCAGAGTCTTCATTTCAGGAGTCCTCAGAGAGGTCGTTCTCATCTCAGAGATTCAGGAAATGGTGATTTCAGCATTGTGAGATAAGCAATTAATTCCCCAATTAATTGAAATATTTGGTATGCAACTGGGTTCTTATTTGAAAAAGCAATTATCCTAAAGTCCTTTGATTCCAAATTAGCACAAAAGCCCCATCCTGGCACGGACAAATTGTTCCCAAAGTGTTTGTTTGGAAACAAACTCTGGATGTGCAGAACAGGAACACAGCCATGGGACAGAATTCATCAAAGCAAGGTAGAGAACCTTCAAAATTTCCTCTGTAAGTTCCTCATGGAAATATTCCATCCCTTTCCTCAGAGGCTCTGGAAAAAAAAAATCCACCTGGATGGAATCATCTGCTGGAATTCCCACTGGATGCTGAGTTTAAATAAAAACTACAATTTAAAAAATCCACCTGTGAGGGAATTTGGGTGAAACTCTCCAGGGGAACTCAAACAGGGAGACCTTGGGAGACTGGAAAATGGGATCCCAGGCTGGTTGGGGGGATTCCTAGGGAATAAAAGGGGAAAATGGGAGTAGATGAGACCACTCCAGGTACCAGGGAGCTGTCAGTGCTGTTCCCAGAGCTCTGTCCCAGCACCCCCAACAAATACATCCCCAGCTCCACAGATTTTCCTCAGCCCTCCTGGCTGATGGAAATGAGCCTTCTCTAAACAAAATCTCATTTCTTATTGACTCCTCTTCGTTTTTTCCTCACACCTGGGAGATGCAGGGAGAGCCCAGGCAGCACTGCAGTGATTGCCCAAAAATCCCAAGCTCTCCAGTCCCATGCAGGTAATGGAGAGACAGAGACAGCAGTGAGGGATGGGTGAAAGGGACCTTAAATCCCACCCAGTGCCACCCCTGCCATGGCAGGGACACCTCCCACTGTCCCAGGCTGCTCCAACCCCAATTGAGTTGGACATACCTGGCCTTGGGCACTGCCAGGGATCCAGGGGCAGCCACAGCAAATCTGGGAACTCCTAATACCAAATATCCCATCCAAATCTCCCCTTTTCCAATTTGAAGCCATTCCCTGTGTCCTGTCCCTCCATCCCTTGTCTCCAGTCCCTCTCCAGCTCTCCTGGAGCCCCTTTAGGCCCTGGAAGGTCACACTGAGGTCACCCCAAAGCTTATCCTCTCCAGGTGAACATTCCCAGCTCTCCCAGCCTTTCCCACAGCAGAGCTGCTCCAGCCCTTGGATTCTCTCCCTGCTCTCACTAAACTCCTCTGAGCACACACATCATCACTCCGCTTTTACCCCTTCCATCTCTCCCTCTCCCTGATCCCAATCAACACTCAAATGATTTTTAATCACAGCCAAGGGCTCAAGATAAAACCTCAGGCAAGGCAAGAATTTTGAGCGAGAAAAAGAAATAAAATAACTGGCTTCCAACTGTGCCCTTTATAACTCCAAGGAAAAGGAGAGAAAATAATTTTACAGCTTCCCCAGAAATCAGAAGCTGTTTCTTGACCTGATGCAAATCATTTTTCAGTCTTACAGAGTCCCAGTGATAAACAAAGCCCCAGAGCACACCCTGGCCCCACTGCCCATCTCCCTCTGCAATTAATGCTTTTGATTTCACCCAAACAAGAGCTGGACGAGAATCGGCTTCTCTCAATTCCAGTCCTCACTAATATTTCATTTTTCTACAACTCACATCCCGTTTGACTTAAATTGGGGCTGTCAATGCCTCGTCCCAGCCAGGGGAGCTGCACAACATCCCAATGAGCTCATTTGGAGAGGCAGAGCTGGGGCAGGGCAGGCTCTGACGAGCTCCGGGTCACAAAAGGGGAGAGGAGAGTCTCAACCATCCCTGGCTCAGTGAACAAAGCACAGCTCTGCCTCCTGAATCCTAAGTAGAGATTACAAACTGCAAAGGCAGAGAAACTGTGATTGTTTTCAATCTTTAAACCCCAGGAAAAGGTCAGTGAGGTAATTGCTGCAAGAAAAGATCACAGGTCAGGAGAAAAAAAAAATTTTTTTTTCTTGAAATAATCAGACAAAGTGCCAGAAAAAGAATTTGCAATGGGAGGAATTAAAGAGTGTGTTTAATTCAGTCTCTAATTCACAGAAAGTGTTATAGAGATGGAAACTCTGGTTGTGAAAAGCACCTGTCAGCCTTTCTGGTTCTCATTCAGTCATGGAGGAGCAGAAAGTGTCCCAGTCCTTTGGTGGGAAAAATCAGCGTTGGAGAGGATGCCCAGGCACAGGTTATTCCCATTTTTGCTGGGATTTTGGGATGCTCTGGTGCCAGCTGCTCACATAGGATAAACCAAAACACAAGGAAACAGAACCTGAGGGCAGCAGGAGGGTTCCAAACTGGAAAATATCCAGGGCTGTCAGTGAAACTCAGCTGCTGAATAGATCTGAACTGACCTGGGGGTGAAGGAGAATTTCTTTAAAGTCCCTTCTGACCCTGTCTTGGCTCGCAGTGCAGGCTGTGCCCAGCAGTGTGTGCTCTGTCACCAGCTGTTAAACCAGGTGGGGCCGTGTTCTTTATCCCTTCCAGGACCCATCCTCCCTCCAGGGGATATCTGCTGTTCATGGGCCATCCAGGCTCACTCCATGGCTGATACAATTCCAGCATCCCATTGGGAGAGGCTCCAGCCAGGGGGAGGAGCCCAGCATTCCTGCCTGGATCAAACCTGGCATTCAGAACACCAGCACAGCCTGTTTGCACTGGATTCCCAGAGGGAGATCGGACCCATCTCAGCACCACTGGACCCTTCTCCAGGATCATCTCTGCTCCAACAGAACCACATCTGTCACTGCAGGAGGATTGGATTGGGCTGACACCAACACCCTGACCAACGGGGGGGTCAGGTCATTGCTTTTTGTTTGTTTGCGTTTTTATATTACTGGATTTTTATTTTGCTTTTCCTAGTAAAGAACTGTTATTCCTATTCTCATATCTCTGCCTGAGAGCCCCTTAATTTCAAAATTATAATAATTCAGACAGAACGGGTTTACATTCTCTATTCCAAGAGAAGCTCCAGCCTTCCTTAGCAGACACCTGTCTTTTCAAACCAAGACAGACACAAACCAATCTAATTCTGTGATTCCTCATAAAAGACATTTAAGATATTCCTGGATATACCAGCAGGCCAAAGCCAGAGCTCACAACAACTGGAAATTGGTGAGGAAGGGACTGCACAGGTTCCAGTAGCTGTTTAAAACAGGATCTTTATTTTAACAGATTGATTCCATTTTTACTTTTCGTGAGCTGCAATCTGGTTCCATGACAATCTAATTTTATAGCCACAAAGGTGGAGAATGGAAGAAATTAAGAGGGGCTGATATAATTAAACAAAACCAGATAAGCACAAGTCCAACAAGAGCTAACAACACCCTTACAGGGTGAAAATCCTAGACAGTTCCCAAAATTCCCAGCACAAGGCAGGGCCTGAGAAAAACCAAGGGAAATTCACCAATAAAAACAGATTTAGCAAGTGGGGAAATAAAGGTCCAAGTCTTCACTTGTCCCAGGCACAGAACTGGGAAAGTGGAAATATCAGGAGAAAAACAGCAGAAAATACAGCCAAAAACCTCTTATAAATTAATTAAAACAATTAACTCAAATAATAGATTCCCAAAGCAGAACACAGAACTCAGTGCCAGGGCTGGTTGTGCCACAGGCTCACCTGAGCCACAGCTGGAGACCCAGCATTAAAAAGGGAAGCTCCGGGGATGATGTTCCTAGAAATCAGCCTTTAATTCCAGAGGAAAAGAGCAGGAATTCCCTAACACCGTTTTATCAGCCCCCCGGAACATCAACATAGTTCCAACAACTCCAAGGAACATTTTCTGGAGGAGCTCAGCCTCCCCATGATTAAATCCAATTCTTCACTTGTCCCAGGCACAGAACTGGGAAAGTGGAAATACCAGGAGAAAAGCACCAGAAAATCCAGCAAAAAATCTCTTATAAATAAATTAAAATAATTAATTCAAATAAAAGACTCACAAAGCAGAACAGAGCACTCACCAATTCCCACAGGAGCTGCAGGACATAGAGACACTCCCTCCCCTATTCCCACACCAATGCTCCACTCCTTCACCTCCCATCCCTTCATTATATGGTTTCCTTAATCAACCCTGGAAACGCCTGGGTTTAACTATCCAGCTGAGCTTTGCTGCAATCAGGGGTCACTGCCCCAACCCTGCTGCAGCTGGGCAGACCCTGGGGTGTGCTGCTGGACATCTCCAGGTGCTCAGCACTCTCCTGGAATCTGGGATCTCACCTGGGATGTTCAGCACCTCCAGTGAGAGAAAGCTCAAAGTATTGTCTTGGTCTTTGTTATAAATGAGAAGAAGCCAATTAAAAATAACAGAATTTATTTAACAAATTAAAAAGACAATAAAAAAACAATAAAAAACCAATTAAAAAGCCACAATAAAATTGGACAACATCGATCGAATGTTGGGTGGGCAGAGTGACAGTAACAACGGTACCGTCCAACCTCAGCCGCACACCCTATGTCTTGGTGTAAGGGTTTTTATACGGTTTATTTGTCCTGAGGCTAAGTTCATTGAAAGTCCAAATATTGGTGTATCTCTTTATTTCCAAGCGAGGTCTTGTCAGAGGTTCCCGTAAGTGTGAGAAGATTTGATAGTCTTCCCGGATCTCAAGATTGACATCAGATGACAAGCAGCTTTTAAGTGGAGGCCCATCCTTGATGAATGGGCCATCTCCAGTCTGGCTATGTCGTTTCTGTTGCAAATTTTGTGGTTTCACAGCTTGCACCACAGGTCTTGGAATCTCGGAGATGCCGTGGAGTAGCTTTTAATAAACCAAATCTTTGATACACGAATTTATACATTACATTTACCACATTCTTGAACAAACACAGAAAAGTTGAGTTTGTGCCACGGGGGCTCTTAGGACAGGTTTCCCCTTTAGGTTGAAAATCCTGGACAGTTCTGAAAATTCCCAGCACAAGGAAAGGCCTGAGGGAAGAGAAAAACAAAGGGAAAATCACCAATAAAAACAGATTTAGCAAGTGGAGCAACAAAGGTCCAAGGAAGAAATTCCAGACTCTCAGGAGAGGCTGAAACAGGACCCCAGAGTGTTCTGGTTGGAGCTGGGAAGCCACTGATCTATGAGGACAGACTGGGAGAACTGGGAATGTTCACCTGGAGAAGAGAAGGCTCAGAGAGCTCAGAGCCCCTGCCAGGGCCTAAAGGGGCTCCAGGAGAGCTGGAGAGGGACTGGGGACAAAGGATGGAGGGACGGGACACAGGGAATGGCTTCAAATTGGAAAGGGGGAGATTTGAGTGGGATATTGGGAATTGGGAATTCCCGGCTGGGCTGGAATTCCCAGAGCAGCTGTGGCTGCCCCTGGATCCCTGGCAGTGCCCAAGGCCAGGTTGGTCACTGGGGTTGGAGCAGCCTGGGACAGTGGGAGGTGTCCCTACCATGGCAGGGGTGGCACTGGGTGGGATTTAAGCTCCCTTCCTGCCCAAACCATTTCATGATTCTTTGGGGAAAGGCTGGGAAAACATTCCATGATCTCTTTCTGTGAAAAACGAGCTTCACTTTCTTAGAAAAATTTGTAAGTTTAATAAAAATTAAGAAGTAAACAATTAGGAGACAGAAAAGCATAAGTTTCTTGGATGAAGGTGCCTGGCATAAAGCCAGCCAGCAGCACACCTCTCCCTTTCAGATTCTGTGTTTTAAGGATCACTGTGTTACCTATTCAATAGATCCTAACACATGATTCAAACATTCTCTTTGGGTGTGATCAGTTTAACTCCCCCCAGTCATTTTATCTGGTCGATCCATCTGTGGGTGGCTCCACTCCGTCTGGTGACATGGGCCTCATAAATTCTTCTCCTGAGGTTTTTGGTTATTTTCCTTTGGATAAGAAACAGAAAGTCAGCAGCCTTTATGCAGGAATGCAAGGTGACCCTCCATACCTTCAGGTTTGGTCAGTTTAAATATTACAAAGAGAAGAAAAACCTCGACTTTTTACTGTTAGAAAATATACATTTATCACCCTTCTAAACTCTATTAATAAAAGGTAATAATACAGTAAAAGTATATATATATAGTATATATAGTATATATTAATATTTGTGAAAAGCCAACTTTATAACATGCATTTATAACACTTCCTCCCCCGACAGGAGCAAAGCTCAGCCTTCCTTCCTCACCTCCCAAATTCCTGCGGCCCCTGGAATGCAGCCCCATTTGCATAAATTTGTTGGCAAACAATTTAAGTTAATTAAGATAATTCATCACTTGAAAAGAAAGCGTCTTATCAGCAGGTATCAGCCTGTAAAGCAAACAAAGAATCGGTGTGAGGGAAACAGAGGGGAATGCTGGACCCTTTTAGACACCGACTGACAAAACCATTTCTGTTCAGGCTCTGTCTGGCCTGGCTGCTTTGTTGTAGGAGTAATTAACTGCTATTAGCTAATCACTCTGGTAACTGCCTTTGTGACTCCACTATTGACTCAGGTACGCTTTGGCTGCATTTCCCCACATGGAAAAGTGATAAAAAGCTGTGATAACAGCCTGGAGTTCTCATCCTGCAGCAGGAAGGGGAAGCTGGGAAGAGCTTTGACTGCACAGGGATGCTCCTCCCCACTGCTTCCAAGGATTTCTGTTCTCTCCTCAATGCTCTGTCTGCAGAGACTGGAAAAATAATGGATTTTTGGGGAAAAAAATAATCATTTTCACTGTTCCACGCTCCATCCAGCCTGTCCTGGAATTCTTTCTCAAATGTCCTCAAAATACCAGGCAGGCTGGAATTTTGGTTTTATCAGGTTTTATCCCAGGACTACTATGGTTGGCAATTAGTGCAGGAATTGGAGATTTTGATTAAATATTTCCCAAGGAAGTTAAAAGAATATGAAAAGCTAAGGTTGTAGAGCTGCATGTCCAGGCCAGTCTCTTGCAGCTGATGACAAATTAATGATATTTGTTAAAATCAACATCATCATCATCACCATCAGCTACTGCAGGGAAGGCAGGAATGACCAGAGCACCTAAGGAGGGAATGGTCTAATTAAGCATTGCCCTGATAATGGAGGGCATGGGGATGTTGTCATGGCAACTCCACTCCAAGCTCCACCAGGATCAGAATTCCCAGATACTTTAGGCTGGAAAAGACCCTCGAGATCACCAAGGCCAAGTCCCAACTAAGCCAAGCTCAGCCCTGTTTTAGCTCCGTGTATTTCCCAGTTAAAGCAGTTTATCCTCAGCTCCTGATGTCCTCCAGGTCTTTGTACAACTTTTGGTTTCCCATTAAGATGTTTGGGGTTGTAATTAGGAAATGCCCCATTTCCAGCCCCCTTTTCCCATTGAATTCCCAAGCAGCCAACACCAAATCGCAGGTTTTATTTGGACAGACAGCCTGCACTGCAATCCCCTGAGCAACACTTTGTTTCTTTGCTTTGCACCAGGGTCGCTGCCTCTTCTGCTCTTGTCCCAAGGTTGACAGTGATTTAAACTCGGTGTATTTTTACAAGCTGGGCCTAATCTCAGGCATAAATCAAGCTGAAGGACGTTTCCTCCTGCCTGTCATTTCTCAGGAAGATGCCATCAGAGCTGCTCTGGGAACAATATGCAATTCCAAGATTTGCTGATTCCAGAGGCAGCACATTTTAATGAGCTGTGGGCTGGCAAGGGCTGCATTCCTAATCCTAATTGCTTCCCCTTGTTTAGGGCCATCACTGGGGTTTGCTCATTAATAAAGGACATTTCAATGCCTCCCAGTTTGTGCAGAGATTGAGGGAACTGGGCTGACTGGATACGCTCTGCTTCCCACAGGAACCCTCATCCTTTTCCCAGGATTTCAGCTCAAAAGCAGGGACTGCTCCAGGCTCACCAGAGCACAGCACAGAATTCCAGAGTCATTTGGGCTGGAAAATGCCTCCAAGACCACAAACTCCAACCTGTGTGATACAGCTTTACCATGTGGCCAGAGTGTAATGAGCCCTGTGAAGATATATCAAATCTGAGAGTTGACCTGCAACTTCTCAGAGTGGTTTAATAATACTGAGAGAGGGCTCCTCAGGTGTGTTTTGCAAAACAAAGGTTTTAATAAAATAGGACATAACAAACAATGCAGAAACAAGAGAACAGAGCTGTTCACAGGTGCCAGAGAAGCATCTGACACCTGACGTTGTTTTACACCACAACGACACAGACTGACTTCAGAAGGCTGAAAATTACTCCTTTATTTTTGGGATGTGTCTCCCTTTTATACTATTTCACACAGACCAATTTGATTGGTGACACAAAGGCAAAACCTCTTCACTCACATTGGTCAGAGCAGAGGGACATCAAGAAGTCCTTCCTGGGGAAAAGGAATAAATAACCAAGTTACAGTTACAAAAACACTTTTCTTGTTTACAGAAAATTCTTTGGGAAAAGAATTTCAGAAAACCAAACCACCTCAGGCACGGAACCAAGGCTAGAAACACCTGGCTAAGACACCCCAAGAAGCCCTGAGCACCTCTGTGCTCCTTCTTAAATACTTAATATTTTAGGAGTGACAATTTGGCTTGCTGCCTATAGAAACAGCTACTGTTTATAATAAAATATAAATATAATAAATATAAAAATAATTTATTTCAAAATTAAATATAACTATAAAATTAATTATTTTAAACCAAATATAATCTAGCTATTACATTTCTGATCAACAGCCAAAGAGACCTCTCAGTGGTTTTTTCTTGGCATTGAGACAATTACTGTCAGGACAGCAAAGAAGTTTCTGGTGCTCTTCCCATACAAGGTCCTGGGGTGTGACTGGAACCCTTTTCCTTGTATGGAATCATTTCCTTCGTGCAGTGCAACACCTCTGCCCCATCCCCACCTCATTCCCAGCCCAGAGCTCTGAGTGCCACCTCCAGAAATTCCTTGGACACCTCCAGGGATGGACACTCCAAACCTCCCTGGCCACTTCCAAGGCCTCAGCACCCTTTCCATGGGGAAATTCCTGCTGCTGTCCACCCTGAGCCTCCCCTGGCCCAGCCTGAGGCCGTTCCCTCTCCTGCTGTCCCTGTTCCCTGGGAGCAGAGCCCGGCTCCCCCGGCTGTCTCCTCCTGTCAGGGACTTGTCCTGACCCTCTTTTTTCCCAGGAAAAAATGACTGAGCCAAGGACAGGAGGCAGAGGCCCCTCTTTCTCCAAAGCTGGGTCTCCTCTCAAAAGGCTTCCTAAGGTTTCTGTCCCATCTTGATGAGTGTCTGCCCCATTTCCTGAGGTCTCCATGTCCCTGTGGAGCTGCAGGAATTCCCTGGCTCCCAGATCAGGGTCCACATCCCACCTCCCCCCCGGCTTCTTTCCAAGCTGCCAAATCCATCCTCATCTTTCATCCCTTTCCTCTCAGTGGAGCTTTCCACAGACACATCTTGCAGGGCATAAGAACAGCAGGAATACCATTGAGGAAAGGAAAAAGGCACTAATTCCAGTTAATTATGGGGCTGCTGGCTTTGCCAGCTGCACTGCAGCCCCTCACAGACAGGCCAGGCTTTCCTGTGACACCCGGCAGCTGCTGCCTGACAGGCCTGGGTGGATGGAATAAAAAGCCAAGGCAAGGATTTCTTACATCATTTTAATAGCACGAAAGCAAGAGTTCCCTGTCCAAATCCCATTAATAACCACTTGGAAGAGGCAGGCTGAAAAGCCCATTAAATGCAGACAGAGATATTTTAGGCAAAAGCTAAAACTGTTTGAACTTTGCAATGTCTGTGAGGCCGCTTGAATGGAGCAGCAAACGGAGCATTTCTAATCCAGCCCAGATGAGAACAGAGAGCAGGGAGGACAGAGTTTTAAACGAGAAAGAAAATAAATATCAGAGAAGAGCAGAGAGCCTTGGCTGCAGGGACAGATGAGAACATGGTCAAAGTGACACTGGGAGGTCACCTCACCTTCCCTGGGAGGGTGGGGATGGAATTCCCAGAGCAGCTGTGGCTGCTCTTGGACATCTGGAATTGTCCAAGGGCTGGCTGGAGCAGCCTGGGACAGTGGGAGATGTTCCTGCCCATGGCACTGGATGGGATTGAAGGTCCCTTTAACCCAACCATTCCCTGATTCCTTTTGAGGATAAAAACAAGCAATCAGCGGTGAGATCTAACCCAAAGTCTGAATATCAGTTTTAGTCCACAGCTCATTTTGCTCTCCCATCACAGACCAAGGGAATTAAAGTGTGCCAGAGGATGGGATTCAGGGAATTTTTAAGCAGGGAATTTCAGGGAATTTCCTACACCCCCACCACAGTTGTAGCTGTCCCACAGGTCACCACAATAAACCAAACCCTTTAACTTCAGCCACACTCAGGGGAAAAAAGGATCCAAATGGCTGAGAGGGAGCAGGATTTCCAATGGAAATTCCAGCTGCAGGGAACTGGAGCTGGAGAGGCAGGAGAGATGAAAGCTCCTGTCCCACTCCATGCTCTCCAGCAGGAATTCCCTGCAGTTTATCGAGGCTCACATAGAGATTTCCCATTTCAAACCAAACTACCTCAAAGCCTGGATGAGAATCTGGAGGTTCTGCCTCAGAAGGTAATAAAAGAACAAAAAACCAAAGGAAATATCCATGGAAAATTGGTGATGCCCTTTCCAATCCCTGAGCCTTGGAGGGATTCAAAAGGGACACCTGGAGACCAGGCTTTAGTACAACTCCAAAGTGATATATTATTTGTTTTCCATCCCATTTTTCCTCTCCATCCCCTCTCCCATGGCTGGAACTGATGCAGGGAGTGCATCCAACACCCAGAGCCCCACATGGCATTAATTCATTCCACAACTGGTTCCTTTCCTTTGAAAGACTTTGTTGCTGTCCCTCACAACTTCCCTGGAGTTCACTTCATGAAAGCAACTCTGGGTATCCAAATGATGTCCCTGGATTTCTCAGGTTGAGAGATTTGGTTTTAATGATTAAAAAGAGCAATGATGGATGGACCTGCCACAGGATCCTGAATTCTTGTCACTGCCAGGCTGTCTCAGGTCCTATAGGAAACTGGTTTTCCTTGGAGAAGCAGAAAGAGCTTCTCCACTGCCCAAAATGGGGGGAAGAGGGGGAATTTTCCATTATGACATCTTTGGATTGGCTCCATGCTGAGCCAGGGAATTCACCCTCACATCTCTGGGCAGTGGGAACCATTCCCTGTGTCCTGTCCCTCCATCTCCTGTCCCACCCCAGCTCTCTCTGTCTCCACAGAAGAGGAACAGGTTCCTTGTCCCTAAATATGAAATTCCAAACTCCAGCTCAACCACTGCAGTGTAATCACCTTCCTCTGGAACACAGGAGTTCATCCAAGATGGTCAATCCAGGAAAATCACATTTTAACAATGCAGATAAGAATTTTTGCTTATGGAACTCCCCAGCTGCAGGTGCTTGGCAGCAGGAGATCTGTGGAAATACCCCTCTGAATTTGTGCCTCTTCTTCCCTAAATCCCATGGGAATGAGGCTGCTGGGAGAGATGGAGCTGGGATGTGAGACAATCCCAGGAGGCCACCACAGATTTTCCAGGATGGAATCATCCCACAGGGATCCATTTTTGAGCAGGCCTTGGAAATCCAACAGAATCGTGGCTTTAGAGGAGAAACACCATGGCTGGAGAGTGCCCAGAGAAATTCCCACATTCCTGGAGCAGTTCCCCCATTCCTGGAACAGCAGGGAAGGCATGGGGCAACTCCCACATTCCTAGAGCAATTCCCACATTCCTGGAGCAATTCCCACATTCCTGGAGGAATTCTCACATTCCTGGAGCAATTCCCCAGTTCCTGGGGCAATTCCCACATTTCTGGAAGAATTCCCACATTCCTGGAGCAATTCCCACATTCCTCAAGCAGCAGGGAAGACCTGTCCTGGCTGGGAGAGCACAAATCCTGAGCTGGAGTTTTCCACTCCCAAAATCACTCCCAGAGAGTGGTGGATTCCCTCTGGCTCATCAAAAATTCTCCGGAATCCTCCCCTCATTAATTTGTTGGCAAAACATCTCAAACTTGACAGGAAGCACAGGGCAGGAGTCAAACATCGCAGCCCACGTGGTTTTTGGTTAAGATATTAAATTTGCAAGAGAACAGCTTTCCCCAGAACCTCGGAGATTTAAAAGTTGGAGAATATTTTGCTCCGACTGGTCTTATTCCTATTTGTTCTGCATTTATGAATAATATTAACTTGCACACCATCGGAGATATATGGCAGAAGGAAAATTAAAGAAGTTGCAACAAGAAAATTAGCTGTGGATATGGTTTGCATGGCCATGGCTAGGAGATTTTCTTGGGAGGTTTCAAGCCATTTTTTTTTTTTTTTAATTTTTTTTTTTTTAGCTTCACATAAAAGCAGATCGGGTGGGGTTTTTTTAAGGTGGAAAATGAATTCTTCGTTGTTTCAGCACACAAATGGTCACTCTCAAGGTCAGCTGGAGAGGGGGATGAGCTAGCAGGGTGGACCAGTTTGGGCCCTCAGGGAATTCCTGGGATTGGAGGGATCTCCAGGTGGATTTGCTCCACTCTTGCTGTTCCAAGAGGGTCACCCAGAGCAGGTTGGGTTTAGACTCTCTCCAAGGATGGAGCCTCCACAGCTTCCCTGGGCAACCTGTGCTGGTGATTGAGTAGGAAAACACAGTTTTCTTGAAATATCAGTGATTTTGTGAGCACTGGCTCAGCCTTCCCTCCCTCCCACAGGGAATTCCTTCCCTATTTATCCACAGGGATAACACCTCCCTCACCCTTCCAGGCTGTAGGAAAGGTGCTGCAGCCCCTTTATAAAACCTGTCACAGAATCCCAGCATGGTTTGGGTTGGGAGGGATCTTCTCAAGGTCCTCTGGTCCAACCTCCATGAGCAGGAGGCTCTTCTTCCAGAAAACATCCAAAAATGAAGGCATTTAGGAGCAAAGCTGGGGTTTTGAAATAAAAGATTCCAAACCATTCTCCCATCTCTCAGCCAATGACAACGCCTGGATATTGAGCTGAGCATCCTGGACTTCCATGGCCTGAATTCCTTTGGGGTGAGTATCTCCCAGGATCTTTCCCAAGATGTCCCTGTGGAAATATTCCTGAGGTTTTATTGTCCTGCACCACAAGAAGAGCTGTGGGGGAACAGAGCAACAGGAATTCACCTGGGACAGTTCCACCTCCCAGGAAATCCCAGGAAGCCTCAAGCTGAAGGTTGAAGTCCTGGGAAGAGGAGTCTGCACCCTGTCAGTTCAGAGGAGCGTCAGCACAATTCCTGCCTTTGCTGCTTCCGACCTCCACCACTTCCTCCTGCTGTTGTCATCTGCTGTGGGACACGGATTGTGCTCCAAAGGGCACTTTGGGAACCAGCCCCAGCCCTGTTCAGAGAGCTCAATCCTCTCTGTGCTCCTTTAGGCTGAGCTTAATGAGCCTGATGTGGTTCCCAGTCCAATTAACGCCATCCCAACTAAGAGCCTCGCAATAATGGCCTCGTGCTGAGCTGGAAATGCTTTTCCAGACAAATGGGAATTCTTGCACTTCTGATGGAGGGCTGACCTGGAACAGAGACTGGACAGACCTGGAGAATAAAGTAGGTATTTATTTAAAGGCCTTTAGGATACACCTTGGGCAGGACAAGAGCCTGGCCCCCAAGGTCGACCCAAAATGGACACAAAATAGTCACAAAATGGACAAACGGTCACCAGGTCTTACACTTTTCTAGGTTTTGGTCCATTTGCATCTTGGGGTTGAATTGTCCAATTCCAGCTGCAGGTAATGCAGTCCCATCCTTCTTGTCTTCTCCCTTCAGCCCACCCTTGTTGGTGCTTTGGGGCCTGAAAACTTGTCCCAGTTGTCCTTGGTGGGCAGCAGGAGAAGGATTTGTTTTGTGTCCCTGCTGTGTGCAGAGCTGAGTGACACTGACTGTGAGCTCAGAGCTGCACCCCTGGGCAGCACAGAACCTGGAATACATGGGAGCTGGAACTTGGGGCATCACCTGCACTTCTGATGGGAGACATTCAGCACAGACACATGCCAGGGGAGGCTCTGTCCTGGTTGGAAATACTGGAAGGGATTTATTCTGTTGGGCTGCCCAGCTGCTGTTCCTGGTGCTTGTCCAGCCTCTCCCAGACCCAACTGACTTTGCTGAGCTCTCCTCCACCTGCTGCCTAAAAGCTCGAGGAGGTTTAATTACAGATAATAATTCATGTGGCAGTAGATGGTTAAATACTCTAGGAGAAGCTCACCTGAGTTAAAGTGACCAGATATGCAAATTCCAAAGGGACAGCTCCAATGTTTTTGGCTCATCAGACTGACTTTTCCAAGGATCCACTCTGTCTCTCTTTTGCCCTGGGTGTTGCCTTTGCCTCAGCAGCTGTTCTGCTTCTCCTCTGATTACCTTTCCATGAAACCTTCCATGTTCCTCAATTCCAGCCATATTCCAGCTCCCTCACCTCAGCAGAACTGCTCGGGAGCCTCAAGTGCCACAGCTTCTCTGGGAATTCTAGCCCAGCCCAGGAGCAAGGATGAGGAGAAACCATGGACAGGAGGGAGCTGCCTCTTCCTGCAGGCTCAGGATCAGGATAATTAATGAATTATTATAATTATGCCCACTTCCCAAGCACAGAGCTGACTCCTTGACCTCGAAGATTCCTCCTCTAGACCTCAAATGCCATAAATCCTTTATTATAGTCTTAGAAAGAGAAGACAGATATTGTGATTTCATTCATACGCCACACATAATAAGGAGGTGGAAAATCGGCTTATGGATCCTGGTGATTCCAAGGAAATGCTTTGGAGGATATTTTCTGAGGGAGTTTCTAATTTGGGAACTTCTCCTACTTCTTGGAAATCGAGTGGAGCAACATTTCCTCAAACACCATCACTTCCCTGCTGGGGCTTGCTGTCATTCATTCATAAAATCCATTCAAAAACTTTAAAAATACAATGAAAAAGCTCAATTCCTTGGAAAATCAGGTGCCAGGTGCTGCAAGGCAGCCACAGATGCACATCCCTCCTGCCTCCAGAGATAAAATTCCAATGGTTTGGGTTGGATGGACCTTAAATCCCATCTCATTCTACCCCTGCAATGGACAGGGACACACCTTCCACTACCCCAGGCTGCTCCAAGCCTTGGAATCCAAGGGCTGGAGGTTCATGCCCCGGTAATGGAGAGTCTGGGGGGAAATATGTAGAAGTGAAGGAATAAAGAATGGGATCAGAAACCAACAGGAAAACTGCTGGGACTGTCAAGATGGAGGTCATGGGTAACAATAATAATCCCAAAGAAAGGAAAAACCAAGCAATGATCCTGCAAAGCACAGCAGAGGACTGGAAGGAGCTGAGTGAGGCCATGAATAAATAAATAATAGACACCATGGGAGGTGAGCCAGGAGTGAGGAGGGCAGGGAAGGGATGGCAGAGGTGGCAATCAGGGCAGTCCTGGGATTCCATGGAGGGGAGATGACAGTCCGCTGGAATTCTAGCAGTCCAGGAGCTGGCAGGACACTGCAGAGGTTCCCAGGGACCTGGGATGTGCTGGGATAACAGGAATGTCCCATTTTTGCCATTACCTGGAGAGGCAGCTCCCAGACTGTCCAGGTTTGAGCTGCTTCTGTATTTACATCCCAAATCACTGCTCAGAAGGGTTTAGGGATTCTGGGAAGTCGTGGAGGTTAGCAAAAACCACTCTGAGAGGGAAAAACATGGAAGAGACCTAAGGAAAAGCAGCTGGTGCCCATCCAAACAGCTGGATTGTGGAACTGCCCTGCTGCACCCCCCAAACCGGGCTCCAGATGGGGATGGATCCCACAATACCCAGAATTCCCACTGGGAGTCCCTGCACTCACCACTGGCTTCATCTCATGGTCTGGACATAATTATTCCAACCCAGGCCAAAGCCAGTAATTAGCTGAGTGTGTAATTATCTCTCTCAGTCCGTCTGCAGTTCAGGCTCTGCGAGGGATTTATTTCCTGAAGGGCTTTCTGGGGGTTTTGCAACTCCAGAATGAAATTTGTTAACTGTTAATAACTCCCAAATTAGCTCATTTAGGCAGAGTTGGAAATAACTCAGCCATGTCAGCTGTAATCAACAAATTATCTGGAAATTTAGAAAGGCAAAGGGGAAAAAAGGGATCTTGAACCATTCTGCAGCCCAGGGCAGTCAGTGGGAGGACGTTTGTCACTGCTGGGGAGGAGCTGGGCTGGAATTCCCAGAGCAGCTGTGTCTGCCACTGTATCCCTGGAAGTGTCCAAGACCAAGTTGGACACTGGGGTTGGAGCAGCCTGGGACAGTGGGAGGTGTCCCTGCCATGGCAGGGGTGGGATGGGATTTAAGGTCCCTTCCAACCCAAACGATTCTGGAATTCTGCGATTGACACTCCTGTACTCTCAGAGTTTGCTCCCAGTGAGTTGGGGTTTGGGTTTCCCTCTTTTTTTGAGGAACTGTTTTAGAGCTCAGTTTCCTTTCCAAGCCAAGCCCAGGCTGAGGGATGTGAATTCCCTGGAAACCTCCCATGGGTGAGGTCAGGAGCTCAACAGAAACAAATCCCAACCAGACCCATCTCAGCACCACAGGACCCTTCTCCAGGATCATCTCTGCTCCAACAGAACCACATCTGTCACTGCAGGAGGACTGGATTGGGCTGACACCAACACCCCGACCAACAGGGGGTCAGCTCGTGTTCTCACTAAGGCAGGGTTTGCTTTTTGTTCATTTGCTTTTTTTGTAATACCACATTTTTATTTTAATATTCCTGGTAAAGAACTGTTATTCCTATTCCCATATCTTTGTCTGAAAGCCCCTTAATTTCAAAGTTATAATAATTCAGAGGGAGGGGGTTTACATTCTCCATTCCAGAGGAGGCTCTCTCTTTCCTGTGCAGACACCTGTCTTTCCAAACCAAGACACCCTGACCGTGATAAATCAGGGCGGCTTTATCTCCAAACACAGCCAACACCAAGCACCCTGATAAGAGAAGGGATTTGTTTACTCCAAATGGATTTCTGCCACTGGGAAGGGAAATAAACGACCTGACAGATTTTTATATATATAATACACCTGCTTTATCTCTGTGATTCATCTGGGGAAGCAAAAACTGCCTCGAAGGAAGTGGTAATATTTATTTTCACCTCCCAACATTCTCAATGACAAAGAGGGACCTGTGTATTCACAGCCCACATCCCGACTCCAGGGGTTCCTCATCCATCCAAGGATCTGGAAATATGATTTGTGGCCATTTGTTATCTCTCAGGATCAGAATGAATAGAAATAGAGTGGAAATGCAGTAGTGGCTCAAAGCCAAAAGGTTCCAGGCTTTGTGAAGCTTTAACTGTGAGAAAGGAGATGCTGGGAGTTCTCTCCATGCAGCATCCAGTGGGATGCTCACTCCTTATTCAAGAACTCAATTTAAACCTTTCCAAATCAATGCAGGATACCTTTAAAGCAAATTTTGCTGATGATTTGAGATGAGAGTTACCTGCAGGGAGACTCCACAGGTGCCTCTCTGCTACCTGGGGACCTCAGAGAATAAAGAATGTGAAAATCCATCAGCTCCAAGATTGCCTTGCTAAACTCAGGGAGGAAATGGCTGCATGGAGAGAGGAGAGGGAATTGCAACTAAAAGCAAGGAAAGGAGGAGATGAAAATGTTTGTATCAGTGTGGCAGCAGGAGCAGGACAGGGACTGTCCCTCGGGCTGGCACTGTTGGGGTACCTCGAGGGCTGTGCCCAGTTCTGGCCCCTCAGTTCAGGGAGGACTTTGAGGGGTTGGAGTGTGTCCAGGGAAGGGAACGGAGCTGAGAACAGTCTGGAGAATTCCTGAGGGAGCTGGGAAAGGGGCTCAGCCTGGAGAAAAGGAGGCTCAGGGGGGACCTTGTGGCTCTGCACAAGTCCCTGACAGGAGGGGACAGCCGGGGGGGTCGGGCTCTGCTCCCAGGGAACAGGGACAGGAGGAGAGGGAATGGCCTCAGGCTGGGCCAGGGGAGGCTCAGGGTGGACAGCAGCAGGAATTTCCCCATGGAAAGGGTGCTGAGGCCTTGGAAGTGTCCAGGGAGGTTTGGAGTGTCCATCTCTGGAGGTGTCCAAGGAAGGCCTGGGGACAAGGTGGGCATTGGGCATGGAGATTTTGGGACACATAATTACCAACATTTGCTCATTTATTTAAGTAGCAAAGTCTGGAGAAGTTCAGGGAAGGATGTTATCCCACTTTTTCCTGCTATGTTTTACTCCCTTGGCTCAGGTGAGGCAAAAGGATCATTTTGGTGAACTTGAAATCTTTTCTAAAAAACCAAAAGTCTTTTGGGGAGGAGGAGGAGATGGGTCCCACAGGGGCCAGGCTCCGTGCTCCAGAAGTGAGGGGCTGGCTCAGGAAGCAGCTGTGGCCCCACCTTTCAAACCCTTCTGTGGGACAAGTTGACATTTTGGAGCTTCCAACTGTCACATCAATGGATCCTGCTTAAAATTCCAGCTCAGTAAGGGAGTGCTGGTGAGGAACCCTCGGGGTGGCCGTAAGACTGAAATGTGGGAAGCTATCAGTGGGAGCCCATCAAAGTGTTTACAACCCAAGCACTCGACCTCCAGCGGCAGAGGAATTGTTTTATCTCCTTCGCCGGGGCTTTGCTGCCCCTCGTTAAACGTAACAAAGCCCAGAAGAAAAAAAACAGACAGAGCACTTGTCGTTTCCGTGACCTTTTTTGTTCCCTGCCTGGAATGGGGCGATAAATGAGCGGCACTGGGCAATCCCTGGTGCTTCCCAGAGCCTTTCCAGCCAGGCTGGGCTCCCATGGGATCTCTGGGATCACACGGATGTGACTCGGGGTGGGACCTCGGACAGCAAACAGGGACCTGGAGCATGAAGCTGATAAGGGAAACTCAGCTGTTCCGGCGGCAAAGGAATCCTTGGATTGTGAGCGGGGGGATCCAGGCAATTCCTGCTCTCCCTGTGTGGGAAAGGGGTGGATAGAGGCATGTTACAGTGCACACCCACACCTGAGCAGGGGCTCCCATATTAGGAAAAGAGTTTAAGCCTCACCCCTGAACTTTTAAGGAAGAAAAACCAGAAACTGTCACAGTATCCTGACACACAAAGGACGAGGCAGGCAGCAGAAAGTCAGGCAGGAAAGCTCTGTTTTAATATTTCTGACTCCATTTATATACACTTTTTACAGAAGGCAAAAGATTGGCTACACAGGTTGCCACCTCTTCGACCTCGTAGGTGAACATCACTATCAATTATATTTCTCCTCCCAGAGCAGAAATATGTAAACAAAATAGATAATTCTAAATATATACATAGTTGACATGAAGCTGCATGAGAATCTCGACTCAAAAATTCAAAAATTCAAACACTCAGAAGGCAAGAAAACTTAGGGCAACAAGAAACTTCCATGCTCTTCTCCCCATAACCGTCCCAGTGGCAGCACAAAGGCTGTTACTAGAGAACACGAAAAGAGCTACATTCACCTCTCAGGATGTGAGATGAAAGAAGAAGGAAGGTTTTTTTTGGTTTGGGGATTAAATAGGGTTTGGATTTTGACCAGTGATTGGGAGACAAGGTTGACACCTTTCTGTCCCCACTGGTCAAACCAGAAATTCATTAATTTGTCCTTCCCTGGAAGGAATGTATTATTTACCAAACATAACTCTTTGTTTATTTTACAATGTGTGAGAAAACTCCACTAGAAATGTACTATCAGAAGGGTGAAAAATCAGGGTGACACAAAGGCACCTGTTGGACCCTTGAGCTGTCCCTCAAGGAATGTGGCTGTTTTCTATTGGGCAGCAAAGCCAAAATCCCCTCCTGGATTGTTGAATACTTAACAGAGAGCATGGAGATTCTCATCCTTTCACCTCCATTCTCATCCTTGCACCTGCTAAGATACCCTGAAAAGTGTGTTTTCGGGGTGTCTCAGCAGGTATAAGGGCACTCCCTGTACTGTGCCTGGTTTCTATTCTTTTGTTCTGTACAGTTTGTTATTTTTGCTTTAATTAAAACCTTTTTGCTTTTTCAAAGCACCTCCAATCAAGCTGTCTCACTAATTATTCTGAAGCCATTTCTGAGAGGCTGCTGGCAACCCTCAGAACTTGATACACCTTCATGGGGTTGATAACACAGTGGCCTCACACAGAATTGTATCACAGGCAGAGCTGGAGAGGTGGATGTGATTAACAGTGAGTGCTATAAAGGTTGAAAATTCTGGTTTTTTGGGCTGATTTTCCATTTCAGGGAATCACAGAATCCTCAAGCTTAGGAAAGACCAGATCAAGTCCAGCATTGTCCCAGCCCCACATGTTCTCCAGGCTCTCCAAGTGCCATATCCCTGCAAATGTTCAAGTTTTTTTAACATTTACAGGGATGGAGACTCCACCACCTCATTTGCTCCAACCTCCCAGAAACCCAGACAGCCTCAGTGCTCCCAGAGCCCAAGGAATTCTCTCAAATTTTGGGATCGAGGCAAAGAGTGATGTCACCCTTCCTGCACCAGCTCCAAACTCAAACCATTCCTACACTCTGGGAGGAGGGATCCTTTGCCAGCCTTGGAGAGCTCTCAGAAGAGTTTCCATTTCCAGGCAATGCCCTTCCTGACAGGAGACTCTTCCAAACTTTCCCCAAAGAGAACCCTCCATGTGACTCCATGCATCACGAGGCTCTAACTCTTCCATCCAACTGTGCCTCTCTCATTTGAACTTTTTCTAATGGATGCATTTAAAAATTCACCCCTTTGTGTCTCCTTCCTCATTAACTGTGCAAGGCTGAGCTTTTGTCTTGGCTCCATGTGAATTCTTTGTGTGTGATCCCTGTGAGCTGGGATTCCTGATCCAATTATCCCATTGTGTTCCCTTCTCCTCCTCATGGGCCTCTTGTTTTCTTTATATGAGATTAAAGACACTCTTAAAGCCTGGCACAATTCAGTTCATGGATTGATACTGCCTCGGTCTCCTAAATCCCTGTACCTGAGGGGCTGGGAGAGCTGGGAATGTTCATGAAGGGAAGACTCCAGGGAGAACTCAGAGCTCCTTCCAGGGGCTAAAGGGGCTCCAGGAGAGCTGGAGAGGGATCTGGGGACAAGGAATGGAGGGACAAGACACAGGGAATGGCTTCAAATTGGAAAGGGGGAGATTTGAGTGGGATATTGGGAAGGAATTCCTGGCTGGGCTGGAATGCCCAGAGCAGCTCATGGCTGTCCCTGGATCCCTGGCAGTGCCCAAGGCCAGGTTGGACACTGCGGTTGGAGCAGCCTGGGACAGTGGGAGGTGCCCCTGCCATGGCAGGGGTGGCACTGGGTGGGATTTAAGGTCCTTCCCAAGCCAAACCAGTCTGGGATTGCTCAGTCTCTGCCCTGCTCCCTTCACACTCTGGTTTTTGATGAGGAGGAAAATAAAGCACAACTACAGCCAAGTGCGAGAATAAAAACTGTAGGAATTAATTGAGAGTGAAAGCAGTAAGGCCACACTTTGATAAGGATGCTACAAGACACAGAATTCATTCTGGACCTGCAGAATTGCCTGATTAATTTGTTGATTACACTAGAATTGATTACAGCTTTTCTACAATGCCACAAAAAAATCCCACAGAACAGCAGGAGCCATAAATGGACACCTGTTAATTGGGAATTAACCAGTCCCCCCATGCCACTGGGTCTGATCTCAAGCTTGCAGGGACCAAGGCTGCTTGTTGTTTTCTGAGTTTGGACACAGTTTTCATGACCTCAGGATTTAAACATCAGGATTTAAATCCAGCATTTCACATTGCTCTTTGGAAGGGTTTTGTTCATTTGGAACTCAGATACCAACAGCGTAAACAATGCTCATTAATCAGAGAATAAATGATTTGCCAGGACTGCAGGGACTGCAATGAATTTTAAATTTTCCAAGCCATATCTTTCAGTCTCTAAGAATTACAGTAGCAAATTGATTCGCTGTGATTCAGGGGAATCCATGGATTTGATTCCTCCTGATCAAAGGAACTCCAGGTGTTCAGTTTATTTCCACAGCTTTTCTTAAAGGTATAAAGAGACTGAAAGCAAACTCGGGGGAGGCTGTAGTGAGCCCCAACAGGAATTTGGTGAGGCTGGGGCTGTTCCAGGAGGACAGGGAACCATCCCATGTTTTTTTACAGTGTCAGAGGATTGGGACAGATAATTTTTAGGTTCTTTTGCAACCCTGCACTGATTTAGGGATGTTGCTGGTAACATCCACAACTCGCTGAAAACTTCAAAAAACTTTTCAAGGCCAGGTGGACAGAGCTTGGAGCAACCTGAGACAGTGGAAATATCCCTGCCATGGCAGGGGTGGGAATGGATGGGGTTTAAGGTCCTTTCTAATACAACCCAAATCTAAAGCAATTCAGAGCCCGAAAAAGATTTTATTGTATAATTTGTGAGCTCATCTCCCAGAGCCCTGAGCTGCTGAGCCTCAGCCATGCTCATTAATCAAAAGTATTTCTTTATCTCCAATCTGAGGTGCTTCAGATCCTGCTGATCTGCTGATTTGTGTGTAAATTACACCCAATCCTGGGACCTCAGATGGCAGAACAACACCAGGAACTTGGGATAAAACAACCCAGGACGTGAATCTCAGCCCTGGCTTTCAGCTGCTTATCTGCACTTCCCTTTGCCTGTCAGGGGAGCCACTGACAGCAGCACTTCTGGTGTTTATCAGACTGAACCAAAAAATCCCTTCAAGGAATCTACAACCCTCTTCTTTCATGGAATCACAGAATCCTGGAATGATTTCCATTGGAACAGACCTTAAATCCCACCCATTCCCACCCCTGTCATGGCAGGGACACCTCCCACTGTCCCAAGCTGCTTCAACCCCAGTGTCCAACCTGGCCTTGGGCACTGCCAGGGATCCAGGGGCAGCCACAGCTGCTCTGGGAATTTTATACCAGCTCCTCCCCACTCCCCCAGCCAGAAATTTCCATAATCCCATCCATCCCTGCTGTCCTCCAGCTTCAAGTCTTTGGTGGTTGGCAGTCGACAACACCTTTTGTCTGCCTGGAAGGACAACTGGGAAAACTCCTCTGACCTGAGCGAGGTGGCAATGGAATAAACCCTTCTCTGGTCCCTGAACACAGACCAGAGCACACAAACAGCTATTATTCCTCTCTTCTGTCTAACAGAGGTTTATTATTTCAGGCAACGCTGCCCTTAATCTACAGCAACAGCAATCACAGCCCAGCACATCTGTTTGCTGTCTGGGGAATGGAGAGTCATGGAAAACCTGGAGACATTGGTGAGATGATCCATTAAAAGCTGCCTACATAGCAAGGGCCTCAACCAGTGCAGGGCATGAGATGATGAATTGTGAGACCGTCTCTGGATCGGCTCTTTCCAGGTGTTTGAAGCAAAAAAAAAAAAAAAAAAAAAAAAAAAAAACACCACACACCCCCAAAAAAGAATGGTTCTTGTTTGTGGCCAAGCAGAGGAAGGAGTGGTGCAGATGGAGAGCATCATTCAGAGGGGCTCCACAAGTGCCTGGGATCAAGAGTGGCACTGGGGCTAAACTGGGAGAGAGGCTGTGGTTTACCCCCAAAAGCTTCCCCGGGTGCAGGGCTGAATTTGTTTGGGAAGACAAGTGTCTGCCAGGGAAAGCCAGAGCTTCCCTTGGAATGGAGAATGTAAACCCCCTCCCTCTGAATTATTATAACTTTGAAATTAAGGGGCTTTCAGGCAAAGATATGAGAATAGGAATAACAGTTCTTTACCAGGAATATTAATCAAAAGGCAGTAGTACAAGAAAACAAGCAAACAAACAAAAAAATCCTATAAACTCTGCCAGAGTCAGAGCACGAGCTGACCCCCTGTTGGTTGGGGTGTTGGTGTCAGCCCAATCCAGTCCTCCTGCAGTGACAGATGTGGTTCTGTTGGAGCAGAGATGATCCTGGAGAAGGGTCCAGTGGTGCTGAGATGGGTCCAGTCTCCCTCTGGGAATCCAGTGCAAACAGGCTGTGCTGGTGTTCTGAATGCCAGGTTTGATCCAGGCAGGAATGCTGGGCTCCTCCCCCTGGCTGGAGCCTCTCCCAATGGGATGCTGGAATTGTATCAGCCATGCAGTGAGCCTGGATGGGTCCTGAATGGATAAAGAAAACATCTCCCCAACTCCTTTCAACAGATGGCAAATAGAACACACATTTTTGGTTACCTATTGCACCCAAGACAAGGGCCAAGGATCTTGGCCAGAACCAAGCTCAGGTTTTCCCAGACTGGTGAGAGGGATCTAAGATGGTGCAGCTGCAGCAGCCAGAGCTTCACAATGCTCTGCTTGGACACGGAATTCCCTTTGGAAGGCAGGCAGGCTCCTCAGCACCACAGAAACCTGGATTTGGCTGTTCCAGAGGCACTGCCCAGCACACTGAGCCCCAGCAGGATCAGTCCTTGTCCTTCACTCATGAGCAATGAACCCCCAGGGTCTAAACCTCACTGCTCCCCTGAGGTTAAGGGACAAACTAATGCAGCCACCCAGGGAACTCCATAGCCCCCAGTGTTGGAATTTTTGGCTGTTTTTTGCTTTAAGGTCAGGGCAAATAAAACTCAGGAGATGCTGTTTGAAGTCTCACTTTGAATTATTTTTTCTTTATTTATGTCAAACCCATGAGATGTAAGCTTTTTCTAACAAGCTGAGAAAGTGAGTTAAAATGGTGTCTATTCAAGGCTATTTAAATCTTAATTTTCTAATAAACAGTTGACCTCTATATTATTTGTGTTTCTAATTTCATTATGATCACTTGAAAATTGCAATGCGGACTTTTTCCACTTAACCACAGAAAACTACTCAGATTTGTGAAGAAGAAGATGCAAAAAGACAACTAATCCACACCCAAAGTTCTCTATCTTGGCTTCCATGTGTCACAATACACTGAAATCTAAGTTTTTCACCCTGTGAGATCACACAATACTATCTAGACTGCATCCCCATGATCCCAGTATTATCACTTATTTTTGGAAGTCTGTTTTAAGGCCTCAGGTCAAATGCAGTGCTTCTCTGCATGAAGTTGTGTACCTTTCAGCACAGAGTCCAAAATTCTCAGCATCCAGGGTTCCCACACCCCAGCACCTCATTCACTGATTAAACACTGCTCTGACACCCTGCAAACAAACCCACAGACACAGGGGCAGTAATCCCCAAACAGATTAACCACAATATTTGTCCACTTCTCCACTTCATTTGCTCCCCTCATCAGCTCAATCAGTGCTTCAAAGCCAGCAGGGTGGAAAATTGGAGCTGCTGGAGCCAGTCCAGAGAAAGCCATGGATGCTCCAAGCACTGGAGCTGCTCTGGAGCCAGGCTGGGAGAGCTGGGAATGTTCATCTGGAGAGGAGAAGCTCCAGGGAGAGCTCAGAGCCCCTGCCAGGGCCTAAAGGGGCTCGAGGAGAGCTGGAGAGGGACTGGGGACAAGGGCTGGTATTGGGATTTTAAGAGACACAGGATCACTGAGAAGTGTTGAAAGCAGGATTTATTGCCTCAGTCTCACGAAGGGTGAGAATGTCTTCAACTCATGTGCCAGGAGTTCGTGGTCAGTGGTCACCGGTGGTAAAAAGATCTATGGCTACAAGGTCTTTTAAAGGTTAATTAGCAATTAAACTAATGCCACAAAGAATGTTTTCACTATCACACCAATCTGTAATTAATTTGTGTCACACATCCTGCCGCAATCCTGACCTTCTTAACCAATCATATAATGACCCACAACCTTACATTACCACACCTTAAAACTTTTTATTACCTCTATAACTACTTCTATCTCTTAAACTTTAAAATCTAAAACTTTCCACTGCCTAGCTTAACATCTTTCTGCTCAAACTACAAACCCACATTCTTGTTTATGGTATCTAGGTTTGGAAGTTTTTCCAAGGTCTCAGGTTGAACCCTGAGTTCATTTCTGTATTTGGGCTTCCATGCACAAGGTTTTGAGAATTTTCCATGCCAGGAATTCCCACAAGAGGGAGGGACAGGACCCTGGGAGTGAGCCCTGACACACTCGGCTGAACATTTCCATCCTTCCTCCTGTGCTCAGGTGGGACAATATCCCTATTTTCCCTCTCCAACTCCCCTAATGATCCCAGGGAGTGGCAGATCCATCTACAGCATCACAAGACTCATTTGTGTTGTCACCTGCAGGAAACCTGACATCTCTTCCCCTGGCACATCTCAGCAAATGGGTCCTTTCCATAAAGCAAAATTCCAGTTTTTACTCAAGCCACAAGTTAAAGTTCAGCTCTCCCCGGTTATCCACCAATTCTTATTCTTGGATAATTGAATTTTTCCTTCCTTGTGCTGGAAGTTGCTGTAACCAACTAAGTTTATCCCAGGCTGGACACTATCCTGCAGGAGGGGGATTAAACATGGAATTGTACTGATGACCTTCAGTGACCAGAAAAATTTCCCCTACTGTGCTCAAAGCACAAAGTACAGAATTTAAATGCTCATTTTCCCCTTTACCACATCCAGGAAAAAAGAATTTACTATGAGTCTGACAATTAAGAAAGTGATTTCTCAGATTTGTTCATGATTTAGTCATTCATCCACTTCTCCCGCACCAATATCTCCCAGCAGATGAACCTTTCCTGGCCCAGTCTCAGCATCAAAGACATTTGTGGCAGAAAGAAAATCCCCCCCGAAATGTTGTCTGTGGGAGGTTTGTGAGCTCAAGGGGCCATTCTGAGCTCTGGAGTTCATTATGGACCTCCCTGCCCCAGGGATGTTGCACTTTGCAAGCTTGGATTGTATTTTAATGCAGGGAGATCTCATCCATGTGGATAAATTCCTGATGGGAGGGACTGGAGGTGGCAGAGCAAGGCTCCTCTCAGTGCTGCCGGGACAGAGGCACAAATTAAATGATGCAAAATTCAGTGTGAGCACAGTAAAGCACATTTGTCCTGTGAGAATGGGAAAAAATGGGCACAGGGTGCCCAGAGCAGCTGTGGCTGGCCCTGGATCCCTGGCAGTGCTCAAGGCCAGGTTGGACATTGGGGTTGGAGCAGCCTGGGACGGTGGGAGGTGTCCCTGCCATGGCAGGGGTGGCACTGGGTGGGATTTAAGGTCCCTTCCAACCCAAACCAGTCTGGAATTGAGAGGCAGAGGAATTTCTGGGACCTGCTGCAGTTTCTGTGCCACACCAACTGAGAGGATTCCTGAGGCACTGAGGTGCTGAGGGATTGGGAGCCATTGAACAGCTCCCACATCCCTGAGGAGCACAGGCAGCTCCCAGCTCCTGTCTGGGGGGAAAGCAGGAACGAGGCCCCAGCCCAGGATCCCCAGGGATGGGTCAAAAGCATCACAAGTTTGGGTTGGGACATTCAAGGCCACCTCATCCCACCCCTGCCATGGCAGGGACACCTCCTACTGTCCCAGGCTGCTCCAACCCAAATGTCCAACCTGACCTTGGACACTGCCAGGGATCCAGGGGCAGCTACAGCTGCTCTGGGCACCATGTGCCAGGGATTTTTCCATTTACAAGAAAAAGGTGGAGCAAGAGTGAGAGAAAGAGTCACCATGACCTCATGGAGTGGCTGGGGTGGGATGTCCTTCCTCCCCAGGCAGAGCTGCCAGCAGGACTGGGAGCTTTTTGCTTCGAAAATTAAACAAACAAACTCCTTTCCCTCTGCCCTCGGGTCACAGATCCCATTAGAATTCTTCTTCTCCTGAATCCAGAGCAGGGAATAATTGCCTTGGAGTGAGTGGATGGACTGCAAAGCACGGAGGGTTGGTAATTTGGAGGTTATTATCTTGCTGCTGAACTCGGGAGCCAGCCAGAGCTGGCACTTGAGAGCAAATTCAGGAGGCAAACGCTTTTTAAAGTGAGTTCTTCAGCGGTGAACTTCCAAACATTAATTTAAGGCACTGATTACAAAAATGCAAAACTTTTAACTGCTGCACAGAGAGGTTCATGGAGGCAAATCTGCTTTCAGAGAATCCCAGGATGGTTTGGGGTAAAGGGACCTTAAATCCCACCCAGTGCCACCCCTGCCATGGCAGACACACCTCCCGCTGTCCCAAAGTGCTCCAGCTCCAATGTCCAGCCTGGCTTTGGGCACTGCTCTGGGAATTCCAGCCCAGCCAGGAATTCCTTCCCAAGATCACTCTTAACCCAGTTCAAAGCCATTCCCTCATCCATGGTGTCTCAAAGCCCCCCATATTCTCCCCAGTCTCTTCCCAATCCCCTCTACCTGGATGCCACTGGAACCCAAATACCCCCTGGAACACAGCACAGATTTTTTAGATTGCTTTTTTATACAAAGCAATCCATCCCATTCTTCGAGGAGGAAAACAATTATTAATACTTGAAAACAAGCTGTAATCTATTCACTTATAATTTCCAGCTTGGCTGTCAAGGAGCTAATTTGAATTTGAACAAAGTTTGCAGCTCCCTAATTGAATTTTGCTCAAAGGATTTCTCTTATCAGAAACACAAGGACCAGAGTCATGGAATGATTTTCTCTGCACAACCCGGGCAATGTGTGGATGAAATGATTTCTGTTCCACATCCTGGTCAGAATAAAGTATTGCCTTGATCCTCTAACACTAAAATCTTGGAGAGTGTTTGTTTTTCTAGCAGTTTTGTTGCAAAACATACCAGTTAAAAAAGTTTGGTGTAGCTTCAGCCAAGTTTGTTCACCTTTGCCCCGGGGGAAAAAGAACTGAAGCTTTATTCCAGGGCATTGTTTCTCCAGGTAATGCCTGATGAATTTAACATACCAGTGGACTGGGAGCAGCCCAAAGACATCCAGAAAGATGAAAGGCCATCAAGGCAACATCCACAGAACAGCCCTGGCCATCGCTGAACATCTACCCCAGACTGTGCTTCTGGCAGAGTAGGGACATCTCCTTGAAAAGACTGCTAAGAAAATCAAGGAATGAAGATCTAAATAATATCAGAAGCAAAGAAATCCGGATCCAGTCAGAGACCAAATGCTAGGAACTTATTATTTGCAACTTGGCACCAATGAACGCTGACCAAATTAATTTCTGTGAGTTTTGACTGTGTAAAAGATCTGAAAAAATCTACTAAAAATGGTGGGTCATGGAATGATTCTCTCTGCACACCCAGGCTATGTGTGGAGGATTTCTGTGGCACATCCCTGCCAGAATAACATCCTGGCTAGATAATAACGTAAAGCCTTGACTCTCTAAGGTTATTTAAAGGCGTTGTTGGAGGGTTTTTGTTTTTCCCGCAGTTTCGGTGACACTTGGGCTGCTCCTCATCCAGACTTTGAGGCCAAGGAGGATCCCCAGGGTGAGCCCGAGTTCTTTGGGCTTTCAGGATTAATTTTCCACAAGAAACATTCACACAGGAATCGTGTGGGATTTATTCTCCTCACACCATGCCTGGAGAGGGTCTCATCTCCTAATTCACACCAAATCACAGCCTGGATTTTTTCTCCCAACTTTTCTGTAGATCTTGATCTTCAGCCACTTAGCAGAGCTCTTCACTAATTATTAATGAGTGAATTCCAGCTCCCTATGCCTCTTTATTTGGCTGCTCAGCAGAGCCACAGCTTCAAGGCCCACTTAAGAATGGAGAAGAGCCACGTTATTGATACAGCAGGGAAAATCCTGCCATTGATAATGGTTTAAAGGTAGCAATGTCCACCTGGATAATTCCTCAGGCATGGCCAGGAGCAGGCCAGACCATGGAAACGGCATCTCTCATTAAAGGAGGAGACTGATGATTAATTAAGCTTCATTAATAAAGACAGAATTCCCATTTTCTGGTGGGTTTGCAGTCAGAGGAAGACTGATGCTCCCAGATTTTGGGCTGCTCCAGCCCCAAACTCCCTCCAGGAGTAGCTGGAAAGGCAGGGAGTGATGCTGATCCCTGTCCCCTACCCCAGCAGGGATGGAAGGACTGAGGTGGTGGGAAACTCCTCCCTTGCAATTCCCCTTCAATCCCATTTTACAAACCCTGAGCTCCCAGGGGAACACCTTGGAGCTCATGGAGTGGCTGGGGTGGGATGTCCCTGCTCTCCAGGCAGAGCTGCCAGCAGGACTGGGAGCTTTTTGCTTTGGACAATAGATGAACAAACTCCTTTCCCTCTGCCCCACAGGTCACAGATTCCATTAGAATTCTTTTCTTCCTGAAACCAGACTCCATCATGGAATCCCAGGGGGAGCTGAGGCAGGAGGAGCTGAGTCTCCTCCTGATGTCCATACATCCATTCCAGCCACCATCGCCCAATTCCTGGGTCATTCCAAGGACACCTCCCCCTCGAGCAGGATGCTCCAAGGCCTGTCCTGCTCTGCATCTGCTCCACCTTTCCCAGTATCCCAGCCTGGCCCTTCCCACATCCCCACGGATCCTCCAGCAAAGACTCATCCTGATGCAGTTTCACTGCTGGAAAAGTTCACTCTGCCTTGCCCTAGGCAGAAATCTGGCGATGGCCTCAAACATTCCAAATGCCATGTTTTTTTTCTCCTTTAATTTCAGCACAATATTCTTGACATTTCAAATCCCTGCTCCAGCAGGACTTGGTTTAAATGAGAGGTCACTCAGGGCTGGCCCTGAATAACTGCAGACTTCCCATTTGCAAACCCCAGAAATGCTGCACAATAAAGGAGCTGCAATCCTGACATACCTGGAGCCACTGATCAAATTCCCATCCAAGCCCATTCCATTAAAACCCTGAGATATAAACACAGACTGCAGGTTAATTGTGTTTTGAGAGCAGGTCTGTGTGTTCGGTGCTCACAAAATGTGTGACTGATTATGATCAAAATCTCGAGTTTTGCTGTTTTCCTCCAGTTCAGATTCTAAATACAGCTGCTTTATTAAATGCTTGTTAAATTTGTTCCTGCAGCAAGCACCTGACACCTGTTTTGTGTGCTCCAAATGTTGTATTTTATAATAAGATCATGGATTTTATGATGAATCTGGAGAAGTGTAAATCTGCCAGCAAGAAGCAGCAGGTTCACAGTTACAGAAAGGGGAGAATTTGTTGTATATCACTGAAACAAAGCAGAGCAGCTTCCCCTTGAGTATCCGCAGGGATGATTCCAGCTGGGGGCTGTCCAATACACCATTTTCCAGCTGCTCCAGCATCTCAGTGTCACTGGGTGACTGGTCAGGGGCACGAGCTGGGTCTGAGGGGTTGAACTGATGCCTTGGGAAGAGACTGGAGAGAGCTAAGAGAATAAAGTGGAGATTTATTAAAAGGATTTTAAGGACACACCTTGGGCAGGACAAGAGCCTGGCCAGGGCTACACCCAAGGTGGACCCAAAATGGACACAAAATAGAAACAATGGACAGAAAATGGCAACAAAATGGACACAAAATGGATGCCCGTCAGGAGGCCTCACACTTTTCTAAGTTTTGGTCCATTTGTATATTGGGGTTGAATTGTCCAGTCCCAACTGCAGGTGATGCAGTCCCATCCTTCTTGTTTTCTCCCTTCAGCCCACCCTTGTTGGTGCTTTGGGGCCTGAAAACTTGTCCCAGTTGTCCTTGGTGTGCAGCAGGAGAAGGATTTGTTTTGTGTCCCTGCTGTGTGCAGAGCTGAGTGACACTGACTGTGAGCTCAGAGCTGCACCCCTGGGCAGTACAGAACCTGGAATACATGGGAGATGGAACTTGAGGCAACAGAATCAGTGAAAGAGAGACCAATTTGTTGAATCCAAACAAGGTCAAACTTGGGAAATCTTATTTTCCTTTGCAGCCCCAGCTCAGTATTAACGTGATTTGTGTTGGTGTCAGTGACAGGAAGCAAACTGAGCAGGCAGGGAAAGAATCCCAGAATTCCAGACTGGTTTGGATGGCAGACAACCTCAAATCCCACCCAGTGCCACCCCTGCCATGGCAGGGACACCTCCCACTGTCCCAGGCTGCTCCAACCCCAATGTCCAACTTGGTCGTGGACACTTCCAGGGATACAGGGGCAGACACAGCTGCTCTGGGAAATCCAAGGATTGAAGAGAGAGAGACAAAACCCTTTGTGTCCGTGTCCTTCCAGACATCCACAGGGCTTTTGATTAACTCCTAGATTAATTTCCTTATTCACTCCAACCCAAATGTACGCAGATTAATTTATTACAGGTTTTATGTTAATCTTCAAAACCTCTGACGAAGCAAAAGACTTTGAGGCCAATTCCTTAATGTGTCATCTCCAAACCGTCCCCTTGAACTTCCAGGTTACCTTGGAAGGTGCAAAGTATTTTTAAAAGTTCCCTAAGGCGACAGGAAACTTTCAGTTTTAGATCCTTTACAATGAACCCTCTTTCTCTGCTCAACCCACGGCAAGATCTGAAACTATCAAGCAACAAGTCTGGCTGTTAAATCCTGGGACTTTTGTTGGATATTTCACTGGCACAAAGCAGGAAATCATGGAGCCTCATTGTCCAGGAGATCAATGTGTTCTCCCTGGAAAACCTTTGGAGATTTGAATGGCAGATTCCGCCTCGTAGTTTCTTGCTCCTTTCTAGATACCCAGCGCTGGCAGCTGCTTTGAGGTTCTTTATCTTGTTTCATCCTTTCTTCTTTAAGGAGCGATTTTTTGTTCTTCCTTGTGCCAGGATGAGCCTTTCCACAGAAATCTGCAAGCACAAAGAATCAAAGTGTGCAGAGCTGAGAGCACCAGGCTGAAAAAAACCTCTGTGGGCTTCCAACAGCACCAAACCCACGGCTCTGCCTTCCAAGTGTCCCTGGATTGTTGGTGCCTTGGGAACTGTGGCTTGGGACAACACCTTGAGCTCACCCAACCCTGTTGTTGTTGGAGGAATTTTGTTTTTCCCACATTTTTTGTGACACTTGGGCTGCTCCTCATCCAGACTTTGAGGCCAAGGAAGATCCCCAGGGTGAGCCCAAGTTCTTTGGGCTTTCAGGATGTATTTTCCACAGGAACATTGAACCTGGAGCTGCAAATCCCATCTGTGGAGCTGCTGGAGATGCTTCTGAGGGAAGTAAAAACCACGTCTGTCCCACAGGGAAGTGAAGTCCACGTTTTCTCCAGTAGGGAGTTTCCACAGAATCCATCATGCTCCCAATTTGTGGTGGGAAGATGGTGATCCTAGTCCCTGCATCCTGCAGGAGCAACAGCATCCAGAAGACATGGGTGGCTCCTTCCCAAGGTGAGTTTTCCCCTGGGAGCAGCCCAGGGACACCAGTGATCCATGAGGAACAAGCCAGGCCGCCAGGCCAAGCTCCACAAGGAAGAGGGGGATCCAGCCCTTCCCACTTCCAGGATCTTCTGCAGGCACAGAAGCCAGCGTAAGACAAGATGGGAATTCCCCGGCCTGGAATCTTCTGAGTCAGCTTTGGGAAGCTCTCCAAGCACACCAGGCAGCAGCAGTGACCACAGCACCTCCGAGATGCTCCCTACCAGCCTAGAGGGAGCTAGGCTCTCTAGAGGGAGCTTTTAATGTCCCTCCCTTCCCACCCAACCCAACTCCAGGGGCTTCCCTGGGCATCTTCCACTTCCAAGGTCTCATCCAAATCCAGGATTTCACTTTTTCTGTACTCAGGCATAACACAGAGGGCTCCCTTGGGACACCTGAGTGCCAACTACCAAGGTCCTGCCCAGAGGAATGAACACAGCAAGTGGAGATGTCATCCCTGTTTTTACCAGGAATGCTGCAAATCCCTCATTATTTGGGAAAAAGGAGAGTCTTTGCTAGGTCATGACAGGAAGGAAGAATTCCAAGACCTATTTAGATCCTAAAAGATCCATCCTCACAACCCCTCTCCACTTTTCCCAGTTTGGCTGTGGAAGCGTCAGTCCCATGGAAGCAGGGGTCCAGAAAAGGCTGTCAGGAATTCCAGGAGTACAAATCCCACCTGGGCAGGGTTGTGGCAGCTGGGCTGGGAACCCCCTGTGCCACTAATGGGAGCATTAAGGGAACAGAGCTTTTTTCCCCATAAAATATTTAGGCTGGAACACATCCATATTTATCACTCTAATCAAACAGAATGAGAGAGTTCTTCTTGCTTCAAATTCAGCAAAGCAAAACAAGCCTGGCCTGACAACTGCAGCTTTTTTTTTTTTTTTTTTTTTTTTTTTTACCCGCAAGAAAATAAAAGTTTATGGAAGAAGAAATGTTCAGAGCACATAGTTTGGGCATCACTGCCCAATCCAGGCTCGGAATGGCTGCAGGAATTACAGGCAACAAATCCAGGCAAAACTTGACACGGTACTGGGCAGTCCCTCCAGCCAGAAAAGGAGAGCCAGATCAGCCCAAGAGCTCCTGACAAACCCCCAGGGATCTTGATTGAAGGGTAATGAGGCTTTACACCCCTAGAAGTGTCCAAGGCCAGGTTGAAAAGGACTTGGAGCAGCCTGGGATAGTGGGAGGTGTCCCTGCCCATTTCAGGGGGGGAATGGATGGGATTTAAGGTCCCTCCAACCCAAACCATTCCAGGATTCTGTGATCCAATGGATGCATTTTACCTGGAACTGTGGCATCAAAGATAACAGGAGGTGCTGCCCCAGCAGGGCTGGTGGAGTGCCTTGGGTCTCAGTGCAGGCTGTCCCCAGCAGTGTGTGTTCTGTCACCAGCTGTTAAACCAGGTGGGGCCGTGTTCTTTATCCCTTCCAGGACCCACCCTCCCTCCAGGGGATATCTGCTGTTCATGGGCCATCCAGGCTCACTCCATGGCTGATACAATTCCAGCATCCCACTGGGAGAGGCTCCAGCCAGGGGGAGGAGCCCAGCATTCCTGCCTGGATCAAACCTGGCATTCAGAACACCAGCACAGCCTGTTTGCACTGGATTCCCAGAGGGAGACCGGACCCATCTCAGCACCACTGGACCCTTCTCCAGGATCATCTCTGCTCCAACAGAACCACATCTGTCACTGCAGGAGGACTGGATTGGGCTGACACCAACACCCTGACCAACAGGGGGTCAGCTCGTGTTTCACTCTGGCAGGGTTTTGTTTGTTTGTTTGCTTTTTTTGTACTACCACATTTTTATTTTAATATTCCTAGCAAAGAACTCTTATTCCTATTCCCATATCTTTGCCTGAAAGCGCCTTAATTTCAAAATTACAATGATTTGGAGGGAGGGGGTTTGTATTCTCCATTCCAAGGGAATGGCTTTCCCTGGCAGACATCTGTCTTTCCAAACCGGCACATGTGGCCACTGACATTCCTGGGGACGAACAGAATTTATTCCCACCTGGAATCAGATCATGCAATTTTATTCCCTGTGTATAAACAAAATCCCTTATTCTTAAAAAACCCAAGTACAATCCCAGACTTTTCAAATTGTGTGGAAGGATGGAGAGTGGATCCCTGTTACCAGGACATCAATCAAAGCCAGGCTCAGTTTAATGATGTTACCAGTCATGCTCAGCTTTCCAAATCATTCCAAGAGCTTCTCCTGGCACTGTTTGATCTCAAGCTTCTTGTTCAACTCCTCAGCACTATTTGAGAGAGCCGGTAAAGTCTAAGAAGCTCCATGTCCTGAAGAGGGAAGGAATTACAGCACTAACATTCCTATTTATTGCTTTTTTCCCCCTTACTCAAGCCAAGTGAAATGACATGCACAGAGATCTGGGCTGATGGGAGGCACATAAATGCCAGTATTTAGTGTCTGGATTAGTCACAGAAGAAAGCAAATCATGAGCCTGTCTCTCCGAGCTGCCAAGCTGCTGACAAAGTCTTTCAGAAATAAGTCTGGGAAATAATGAAGCTGAGTTTATGAATGAAGTTTGTGTCAAGGTAAGCCAAGATTCCCTTCAGCATCACAAACAGGGCTTTGATGAAACTTTCATAAACAGTTTAATTTTTCTCTTTTATCTTCTCCTGCACTCCCCTCTCTGTTCTTCGGAGCAGCATCCACCAGGAACAGCAGCTTCAGGAGATGGGAGACCCTCCTGAAGGCTTCAGGCTGAGGTTTCTCAGTGGTTTGGTGGAGGGGAAAGCTCAGTTCCAGCTGTTTGATGTGGGCAGAGAGAGAAGCTTGGCCTGGCATTGGGACAAGCAGCACCTTCCTTTGGGATGGAACCAGCCTGGGAAAAGCTCTGGGTCAGTGCAGACTCCTCCTGTGGGTCTCCTCTGCTCCCTGGGAGGGGCTGAGCATTCACTGAGGTTAAACCTCAAAGGAGGAGGAGCAAACCCTCCTCTGAAATGGGAATTATGGCCTTGAATTTTGGAGAGGACACTGAGTTCCAGCCCTTCCCTAATAATGTTTGTTCCTTGTGGAGCTCAGAGTCTGCCTGGCCACAGGAATCCACAGCTCAGGGGCTGCCTGGAGATCCCAGCACAGTCACTGCTGTCAGCTGCTGGGGGTTTTCAACTCCATAAACCCCTTTCCTCTACAGAGGCAACCTGGCCTGGACCCCTCTGGTCTTCAGCACCATCCATTTCTGCAGCCACAGCTTCTCTGGAAATTCTATCCCAGCCCCTCCACATCCTCCCAGTCAGGAATTCCTAATTCCCAATCTCCCATCCATCCCTGCCCTCTGGCAGTGGGAAGCCATTCCCTGTGTCCTCTCCCTCCATCCCTTGGAAATCCTCTTTCCATCTTTGTTCATGTAGGCTCAGAGCTGAGATTGTTCACCTGGAGAGAAGTTCCAGGGAGAGCTCAGAGCCTCTGCCAGGGCCTAAAGGGGCTTCAGGAGAGCGGGAGAGGGACTGGGGACACAGGATGGAGGAACAGGACACAGGGAATGGCTTCAAAATGGGAAAGGGGAGATTTGGGTGGGATTTTGGGAATTGGGAATTCCTGGCTGGGAGATGGGGAGGGGCTGAGCTGGAATTCCCAGAGCAGCTGTGGCTGCCCCTGGATCCCTGGCAGTGTCCAAGGCCAGGTTGGATATTGGGGCTTCCAGCAGCCTGGGACAGTGGGAGGTGTCCCTGCAGGGATGGCACTGGAAGGTTTTTAATGTTCCTCCCTTCCCACCCAAACCAGTCTGGGATTCCATGAAATCATGGAATCCAACAGCTCTTCAAGGGAGCAGCAGGCAAGGGGCACAGAAAGGGTCCTGCGTTGCAGGTTACCTCTGCTCAATGCTCATCCCTGGTAAATCCTGGCTATGGCCTAGAGAAAAAGCCCACAAAACTGCTTCCTCAGCCACACCAGCCTCCTTTCCATGAGTGTTTCAAAGCCTCCCAGTGCCGGCAGCCCCAGGAGGAGCAGCAGGGTCAGCTCTGTGGGGACTGAGCCTTGCAAGGAGCCAGGAGGCACGAGTGTGAAAAAATATGAAAGGGAAAGTCTGCAAAGCCTGCAAAGCCTCCCCCCTGCCCATCACAGCTGCCACTTCTTGCCCAGCTGAAGAGAAGAAGGAAAATGCACTTCAAGGGAAAGATTCCTTTGAAAAGAAAGGCAGAACGCAGGCACAGAGAGATGAAGACGTCGGCTCCTGAAAGGGGCACAGCCCGACAGGAGCAGGAACTTGGGGAACAATGGGAATTTCACAGAAATTAGATCAGAACACCAGTGAGGCAGCTGGAAACTTCAGCACAGGCAGAAGGGTGAAAAGTGCCAGACTTTGCTTGTTTTTTTTCTTTTCCTGTCGTTTTACTGAGAAGGAGGAGGGGGGAGAGCCAGCAGAAATAATCAAGAATATTCCAGTCAAACAGTGAAGCTACAGAAGTACAAAACAACCCTGTCATCCCTGTTTTCCCCAAGTCAGGCAGAACCTTCTGCTGAGCTGATTCCCAACAGGAATTTCATAACCCAGAGGTGTTTGGAGGTACAGGGGGTGACAGGCCATGGAGGATAAAACTTGGATTATGAGAGGATGGGACCCTGAGGGACACATTGGACACAGCGCTCTGGGGGACTTGGAGACTTCTAAAGCTCAATACAAAGATGACTTTTTTAATGTGAGATGTCTCTGCTCTGGAGCCAGGCTGGGAGAGCTGGGAATGTTCATCTGGAGAGGAGAAGGCCCCAGGGAGAGCTCAGAGCCCCTTGCAAGGCCTAAAGGGGCTCCAGGAGAGCTGGAGAGGGACTGGGGACAAGGGATGGAGGGACAGGACACAGGGAATGGCTTCAAACTGGGAAAGAGGAGATTTGGATGGGATAGTGGGAAGGGATTCCTGGCTGAGCTGGAATTCCCAGCGCAGCTGTGGCTGCCCCTGGACCCCTGGACCCCTGGAAGTGTCCAAGAGCAGGCTGCAGCCACCTGGGACAGTGGAAGGTGTCCCTGGCATGCACAGACAGACAAGAGCTTTGCACTGACCAGTGCCAGAGGCACCCCAGTCCTTCTCCCGGTAGGAAACAGACGGAGCAGCTTCCAGAGCAGTTAATTGGAGCAGTGTAATTAACCTGTCCTCGAGGGTGAATCTCCCAGGGCAGGGAAGGCAGGGTGAGCTCCAGCACCGATCTCAGTTTCCCTCCCCAGCAGAGCTCAGAGCTGTTCCAGCCTCTCCTGGAGCTGCAGTACAGGATCCCCGCCGGGGATCAGGATTGAGAGGTCAAGGACAAAGCACTCTCCCATTTCATTGTTTACATGCTCCAACAACCCCAAACAGGCTCCACTGGGAAGGGGAAGAGAGGAAAATCTCAAAATAGAAACAGTTTCTGCTTGGAATCACTCCCCCTTCGTGCTGCAGGAGCAGCATCTCTTTTTCCTTGTGTTTTTTATTGTTCTCCAGACACATTCTGCTTTTATTTAAAGACTCAGCAAAACAGGACTTCATCCATGTGGAAAGGAGGGAAAAAAAGGAGTGAACACATTTAAGCACTCTGAAAACTTCCGGATGTCTCTTCAACAATTATTTGGGATGGATTTGCTGGTGCAGAATCTCCTACCCCACCTTCCAAAATGTAATTAGAATTAGCTTCAGATAGTTTCATTAGATTTAATTTCAGACAACTGCTCCCTTTCAGAAGAAAATGGCTGGGAATGTTTGGCTGGGCCACCTCTTCCAGCAGGAACTCCACTGGAAGTCAAGGTAATGATGAAGCTGATTTTATACATCAAAAACTGGAATGAATTTACCTGGACACTCATTCCCCAGGTTCCTTCAATTCTACATTCTACCACGAGTTATTAATACTGGGGCTGATAGTTCTGTAGAATTTCTTAATTATGTATCAAAAGTCCCATAGAGTAAATTCCATCCTCACTCTGGATGCTGCAAAGGCAACAATTAAATCTATTTATGTGAAAATAAATTCATCCTCACACCCACAATTTGCTCCTTGTCCAGAGAAGCTGTGGCTGCCTCTAGACCCCTGGAAGTGTCCAAGGCTAGGTTAGATGGGGCTTGGGATTGTGGAAGGTGTCCCTGCCTGTGGATAATCCCTAAAATCCCTCCCAGCCCAAACCATTCTGGAGTTTCGTGAATGCTGGAAGGGAACTGAGGGGGCAAAAAGAAATATTTTATTGTTTTCTGGGAGTACAACCATTTCAGTCCATGGAAACTGATGCCAGAATTCCAGGCTGGAATTCCCTTGCAGGCTGAGGGGGTTTACTCAAAGTCATGGAAGCATAAGAGGGGTTTCAGTAATAAAATAAGAAAAACATCTGTGTTATTATAATACTCCAAAAAAGTGCAATTATGTCTTGATCACAGCTCAGGGATTACATGTCTTTAATGAAGTGAACATTGTCAGTGTGGGAAGCAATAAAGATTGGGAAAAAAAAAAGTTACAGAACCGAAAATTTAATATATATGATAATACACATAAATCTGTTAGAAAAAAAGTAAAGGAGAATTAATTATGTTTCAGTACCCAGAGGGGGAATAAAAACGGTAAAGAATTAAGCAATAAAAAATTCATACTGTAATTAGAATTTTGCATACTAAAATTAGAGAAGGTGTTTCCGATAACATCCAGAACCTTCTCCAACAAAAGCCCGGGATGGGAGCAGGGCATGGTAATTATGCACCGCAGCCTTAAGGTATGAAACCTGTACACAGGCTTGGAAAGGAGATTAAATATCCAGTGAGGATGCGAAACTTTTTAATTTCCCAACTTTTCATAGCCAAATTAACAGGAGAAAAAGGCTCCAGAGTAGCACAGCAGTGCATTATTTATTTAGACATTTAATGAATAACAAAAGAGTTGCTCTGTGGAAGCTGCAGGGGAGGCAAGGAACACTTTCCCCACAGCCTGAGGGATGCCAGCTTTAGTGACAAACAGGGACTTGAGCAGGGAATTGTTGGAGCCCTGGGCACTGAGAATTCCAGCCTTTCTGTGCTGACAGGCACTGACCCCCAAGCAAACACTGCATTGACCTGAGGCCGTGGAAAAGGATCCCAAAACTGAGTGACAGCACTGGGATTGTGGGTGTGGAGTTTGGATAGAAGTGTGTGATATCACAGGGGGGAAAACTTAGAGTTTAAGGGTTTAGAATACAGTAATATATATAAAGCAAGATGGAGGATTTAGGGCAGAGGCTGAGTCCTTCTTTTTCACCTTCTCCTCCATGGGTCTGGGTGGTGTTTTGTAATTGGGTAGAAAAATCCACATTGAGGGCCACGGGTGGTTGGTTGTTGGGATAAAAGTAAAAATAATTTAGGTATCATGTCATTATTGGACAGTTTGCTCTTAAGAGGCCTTGGAAAGAAAGAGAGATAGGGGCCATGTTTCACTTTGTTAGCTGGAACTCACAGCTTGTGAGACTGTGAAATAGATAAGAATTAATAAACATCTGAGTCCGAACACTAAAACTGCATCTCCTGAGCATTTAATCCCGGCTCTGACAGGAAAGAATTTGAGGTGCTCTGGAATAGAGGGAAATTTCCCTGGCCATGGGAAAAGCTTGGAAATGGAAGGGCTTTAATGCCCCTTCCACCCCAAACCACATTGGTATTGTGTGATGATTCCATGATTCCCCAGGACTCACCTCTTATGGAGTCTTGGAATGGTTTGGGTGGGAAGGGACCCAAAATCCCATCCAGTGCCACCCCTGCCATGGCAGGGACACCTCCCACTGTCCCAGGCTGCTCCAAGCTCCATCCAACCTGGCCTTGGGCATTTCAGTGTTTAATTCTGAGAACACAGATCCCATGGATTTCTCAACAAACTTGGATTTTCCCTCACACAGCCACAGGGCAGCACACAAAGGAAGCCAGGAACCACTTCCAGGGATCCTTGGAAGCAGCATCTTCCTGGTGCTCCTGAGTCAGGCACACGTCCTGAAAGGCTTCCAGAAATAAAAATCTGCAGATTTTAATGGGAAAGATGGGCCTTTAGCAACCCTTGGGAATCTCTGTGTCCTGCCAGGAGACAGGGCTGTGCATTATTCCCAAGAGTAACCAGGATTTGCAGAGCATTTCTGTTGCCCTAAGATAATGAAGGATTTGTTCAGTGGAAAAAACTGGGAGCCTAAAACTCACATCAGCCGAAGCAATTATTCCCAAATCTGCCTCATTTATTTCATGGCAGTGGAGAGCTGCAGAAATTAACACAAGATGCAACTTCAGGAGTTTATAGAAAATAGAAAACTGAGAAATGGAAACCAAGGGAGAGCCATCCATGGATCTCATGGAGCTGCTGTGCCCAGGAGTCGTCAGCACCTCATGACTCCTGTACAAGAAAACTTTGGATTGATATTTTTCCCAGTTTCTGGCCCTATTCCTGAAAAACTCGGTCTGTTGGATCCACTGCACAGCTACAGCAGGAACTGTGCTCAGTACAGATCCTGTCTATATATCCAGGGTTCACTTCCCACCTCTCCATGTTGGATGGCTCCTGATCTCACCAATATCCTCCTGGAAAAAGCTTTGGATAAGAGCTCACTCCGTACGGAAGCAGATCCAGCCAAGCCATGCTTTGCCAGAGGGGATTCTATCCCTGTTCCATATTTCCAGGTAGCCGACACCAGATATAGATGAATGCTGGATTACCAAAAGTTCTTCCAGGAGCTCTCCAGAGCCCTTCACTTAACCATGACAGCAGTGACACCTGGATTTTAACTTCCTAATGATCCCCAAAACATGTATTTCCTGACAGAAAATATTGTAAATATTTATAAGTGTTTTCTGAGCAGAGTGTAGGCAGTTTTTCTAGAGGTGGCTGCTCTCTTCAAAAACAGAATTTGCTGATCCAGCTTCAAGGAAGGGAGCCCTGCCTGCTGCACCTGCACACTGACAGCAGATCAAACACAAACCCTCGGTGTTGCCAGCCGCCTCCAAGAAATGGAAACGTGGGAATGAAATTCATAATTTAAATCAAACCAAGCAAAACATGGGGAATTCCCACCCAGAATCCCAGAGAGGAGCACTGTTTCTGTCCTCAGCATGCTCCACACTTTTCACTTGTTTTCCAAAGCAGAATTTTCAAACAGCCTATAAAAGAGGATGTCGCATCAAACTGCTGCTCTGGCAGGAAATCACAGAATTCCAGGATCCCTGAGGTTGGAAAACCCCTCCAAGATCAGAGTACCAGCTGTGCCCAGTGCCCACTCTGTCCCCAGCCCAGAGCTCTGAGTGCCACCTCCAGGAATTCCTTGGGCACCTCCAGGGATGGGCACTCCAAACCTCCCTGGGCAGCCCCTTCAACAGCAGGAACATTGCAGAGAATCCCAGAATCCTGGAATGGTTTGTGTAGGAAGGGACCTTAAAACCCATCCAGTCTCACCTTTCTAATTCCAAGGTTCTGGGTCCAAGTCCCAGCAGAGTTCACAGGGTGGAAGTGAAGCCTTAAGTTCCATCTCCCATGTATTCCAGGTTCTGTGCTGCCCAGGGCTGCAGCTCAGTGTCACTCAGCTCTGCACACAGCAGGGACACAAAACAAATCCTTCTCCTGCTGCACACCAAGGACAACTGGGACAAGTTTTCAGGCCCAAAAGCACCAACAAGGGTGGGCTGAAGGGAGAAAACAAGAGGATGGGACTGCATCACCTGCAGCTGGAATTGGATAATTCAACCCCAAGATGCAAATGGACCAAAACATAGAAAAGTGTGAGACCTCGTGACCGTTTGTCCATTTTGTGTCCATTTTGTACCCATTTTGTGTCCATTCTGTTTCCATTTTGTGACAATTTGGGTCGACCTTGGGTGTAGCCCTGGCCAGGCTCTTGTCCTGCCCAAGGTGCATCCATAATGGCCTTCTAATAAATATTTCCTTTATTCTTCAGCTCTGCCCAGTCTCTGTTCCAGGTCAGCCTTCCCAAGGCATCACCATGGGCAGGGACATGTTACACTATCCCAGGATGCTCCTGCCCAAGCTGTTCTGTAATTCTATGATTCCATGACATGAAACCCTGGGCACCTCTGGCCCCAGTAACACGGGTGACACCAGTACAGTGCACTGTTGACACCAGAACCCTCCCTGTGCGTGTGGTAGAACCAACCCCCTCCAGAAATGTTCCTCAAGCTGCTCACAGACACGACCAGCCCATCCCTCGGCTCCAGGGGTTTCAGTGCCGCCTTTTCCTGCTGCTGAATTCCCTTTGTGTGCTCCCAGGGCACGAAGAGTCTATCAAACCCCTCACTAGTGATCCAGGAATCGTGATGTCACCGAGGGGTCTGGCTCTGCCCTCTGCATCCCACGGGGCTTATTTGGGATTTTGGGATGCAAGCCCAGAGCTCATGCTGTGCCCTCAGAGTCCCCTGAGCCCTTCCCCTGCAGCTCCTGACACTCCCAGTGTCCCTGCCTGCTGTGACGGGACTTTCCATGACATCCATGGTCCCTGGGAGGTTCTGAGCACACAGAAACACCCCAGGGTTGCACGGGCATCACCCCACATGGCCCCTTCGCACTCCAAAGACAAGGCATTCCTACAAAACAGGCCATGGGAGGAGGCTGGGGTCCCTAACTGGTGCCATCATCCCATTAATGAAGATCTTGTGGCTCTGCACAAGTCCCTGACAGGAGGGGACAGCCGGGGGCGTCGGGCTCTGCTCCCAGGGAACAGGGACAGGAGGAGAGGGAATGGCCTCAGGCTGGGCCAGGGGAGGCTCAGGGTGGACAGCAGCAGGAATTTCGTCATGAAATCATGGAATGCTTTGGGAAGGGACCTTAAAGCCCATCTTGTTCCACTCCTGAAGTGCTCAAGGGGCACTTGGATGTGGCACATGGGGACATGGCCTAGGGGTGGCTGTGGTGGCACTGGTTTAATGGTGGGACCAAATGATCTTGGAGGTCTCTCACAACCTTGATTCTGTGGGAGGAAGGGCTGGACTCACTCTCTGGAAGAAACATGGAATCAGCCCTTTGCTGGAGGAAGAAACATCTGAAGAGAAGCTGCAACGCTGCCCTGAGCTACTCCAACATCTTCACCTCCTCAGCGCTGCTGCTGAACAGCACAGAGACACTGAAATCACAATTCCAGGAGCTTTGTCTTCACCCAGATGAATCCAAGCTCCCAGAAACAAGAAGTCACCACCCAGATGGACTGAGGGGCTCCTGAGCAAGCCAAGAAAGCTGGAAATTTTATCCTCATCCAAGGGAGGGAAGGAACAGGGAGCTCACATGAGAGGAGCACATCATCCTCTGCTCTTCAGCCCTCTGAGGAGCAGGATTTATTGCCAGCCATTTCCCAGGATTTCAGCTGTGCCCTCCACTCCCATGGCAGAGCAGAAACCAATTCATGCTGAACAATCAAAGTGCTCTCAGGTTCTGCTTTGATGCTGAGCCACTGAATTCAAGGACTAAAACAATGTGGCTGCAGTTCCCTGGCCTCCCCTTGGAAGGGCAGGATGTAAGGGAATTATTAATTCCCCCTCCTACTGTTCCCAGCACTTTAGGAGGTTATTGCCAGCAAGAGAGCACAAGGGTTTGGATTTGCTTCCAAAAATCTTCAGCTGTCAGGTTCCTCTGAAAGATGTGCGAAGAAGAAAAACTTCCCAGGAAAGCGAGGGAAACGTTTTGCGTGCAGAGACAGAATATATTTATTTTTCAATTAAAAAGCCCTAAACCAGTGACAAAGCCACAAGGGTCAGAATAAAGTGTTCCTCCACTAAAGAGAACAATGTTTCCTGTTTGATGTCTCTGAAGTCAGGACTGCATCTTCCCAGGCAATCCTTTGCAAGGAATTTTTTAATCAGTCATTGAAATCACAGGCAGAAGCCACAGCTCACTGTTTGCATGTACTGTGACTGGAAAAGCAAAATTCCAAAGCCACATGTGTCAGCATTAATTCATGTCACAGATCAGAAAAAAGGAGTATTAACTTCAGCAGTGATAGTTGCACTGGTTTCGTGGACCTCAGAGGAAAACAAGAGAGGCATTTTCAGGATCAGAGGAGGTTGATTTCCCCTATACAAGTTATTCCTTTCCCTTTAAAGTATTTCCTACCAGCAGCAGAGAGATTCATGGATTTACTCTTTGGAGTCCAGCTGCTCCTCACCTCATCAGCCCAAGGAATTGATGGCCACACATCCCTAAAAACCTGAGAGAGCTAAAGCTGTATCCAAAAATCCCAGAATCATGGAATGGTTGCGGTGGGAAGGATCTTAAATCCCACCCAGTGCCACCCTTGCCATGGCAGGGACACCTCCCACTGTCCCAGGCTGCTCCAACCCCAATGTCCAATCTGGTCTTGGGCACTGCCAGGGATCCAGGGGCAGCCACAGCTGCTCTGGGGACTCCATCCCAGCCCTCCCCACCCTCCCAGCCAGGAATTCCTAATTCCCAATTATTTGTGCCCAGCTGGAACAATGGGTCTGATCCCCATCATGAAGCTGCCAACAGGGAGATGTTCCCATGCCACGACCCCAAGGGACAAGAGGAAACCAGCAGCCCCCACCCCAGCATGGGGCAGGAAGAAAGGAACCCTTCCCCTCTCCCAAAACACGGAGCAAAGATTGATTTCTGAGGCATTTGAAGGAAGGAGGAGAAGCCCAGCCCGGTGGATGCAGCTCTGCCCAGAGAACCCCACCCTCAGCACCAGCTCTGGAGGCTGCTCTGGCCTTCAGTGGGATTTCATGAGCATTCCCAGAGCCCTCGGGAGTGTAAAGGAGCCTGAACAAACTAAGCCATTACAGGGAATTTGCTGCCTGCACAAGGGAAGTGCAGCCAAAAATGTGCCCAGGAGGAACTGTGCAGGGCTGAGGTGCTGCCCCAAGGAGGGATGGCACAGAAATGAATAAATGAGCTTCCCATACAGAAATTCCCTCATAAAAGAGACAACTTGGTGCTGGAGAGGGATATTTCATGTCCTTTGGATTATGGACATAAATCTTGTGGCTCTGTTCATGTTTGGAATGGGATGAAGATCAGGGCCTGCTGCAGGAGCAGCTGTGGTGCCCAAACACTCGAATCCCAAACTTTAATCCATCAGCAGCAATAGTCTGTGCTATCAAATGCTTTTTTGGGGATTGATTTAAACTATTTGAAGCTGCTGAAGAGCAGCTGAAAAGTTACTCAGGGTTTGGAAATGTTTTAGGACACCAAGAACTAGGTAAAGAAGCTGAGCACAACAGCTGAGCTCCTGTGCCCCTCCCAGAAATTCCTGGACAAAGGAGAAACCACCAAAGGAAGGAGGACCTTGTAAAAGATAAACTTAGGATATTTAGGATATTCCACAACCCTTTGAGATTCCTCCACCCCAAAGCCAGCAAGCCAAGGAAGCTGTTGGGTGCCAGGAGGGCCTTGCTGTTCCAAGGATGTCACACAAGGTACTTTCAGTCTTTTGAGATTTCAATTGAATTAAAGGAAAAGGATTTGAGTCCTGGTTAGAGAGGAACCCCCCTCACCTGTTTAATGGGAGAAATCAGGAAACTGAGCCCGGAGCATTCTTCTGACACAGAATTCCTGCTGCAGCGCCTGCAAGGATGGACACATCCAGGTCAGTTTGCACTCAGAGAAACCCCCAATAAACTCCACATTCCACAGGCTGTGCCAGCACAGATCGGTTTTATTGTCAGAACAAATCAAAAAGCCAATCCCACAAAGTAAATGCACATCTTCACTTCCCCAAAACTCACCTGAGCTCAGCCCCTCCCCTGTGCTCACCAGCACTAATGAAAGGCAAAGCAATATCCTTCAGAGCAATAATGAGGAGTGTTGGCTAAATTAGCTCAATTATTATTGCTGTCATTATGTGGGGGCTGGCAATAGCAGGGATGGCTCTGGGGTGCCAGGGCACAGATCTGGCTCCTCTCTGCAGACACCCAGAGCCTGCCTGCTATGGCCAGACTGCTCCAAGCAATTGTGATTTGGTGAAATTCCACGTGAGGCACATAAAGGGAGCCCACATCCATCATTTACAGAAGTCAGAGGATGAAGGAACAGCAGGAAACTCCCTGGGTGCTTTCCTGCAGGACCTCAGCACAGCACACACCCTGGCTGATGGATCAGCCTGGCTTTTCCCGGTTTTAGCCACTGGATCCACCTTGGCAGGACAAGAGCCTGGCCAGGGCTACACCCAAGGTCGACCCAAAATGGACCCAAAATAGTCACAAAATGGAGAAATGGTCACCAGGTCTCACACTTTTCTAAGTTTTGGTCCATTTGTATATTGGGGTTGAATTGTCCAGTCCCAACTGCAGGTGATGCAGTCCCATCCTTCTTGTTTTCTCCCTTCAGCCCACCCTTGTTGGTGCTTTGGGGCCTGAAAACTTGTCCCAGTTGTCCTTGGTGTGCAGCAGGAGAAGGATTTGTTTTGTGTCCCTGCTGTGTGCAGAGCTGAGTGACACTGACTGTGAGCTCAGAGCTGCACCCCTGGGCAGCACAGAACCTGGAATACATAGGAGAAAACTTAAGGCATCACCAGGACCTGCTCCAGGTTTTGCCACCAACGAGGGATGGAAAATGCAGCATTTTGGGGAGAGTCTCCTGGTTCTGTGAGGGTTTTGTACCTCCTGATCCTTCAGAATGCACAAGATGTGCTAATATTTGTACATCTTCCCCTTATTCTGGGGAAATTATTCAGAAAAAAATGAAACGTTCAGAGCAGCTGTGGCTGCCCCTGGATCCCTGGCAGTGCCCAAGGCCAGGTTGGACATTGGGCTTGGAGCAGCCTGGGACAGTGAGAGGTGTCCCTGCCATGGTAAGCGTGGGAATGGGATTTAAGGTCCTTCCCACCCAAACCAGTCTGGAATTCCATGAAACTACTGAAGCTGGAGGTGTCCAAGCACCATGGGAGTCATTCCTTAGGATTTGCACAGACCTTTTAGCTTTGCTAAAAGCTTTTGGTTGCACTAAATGAGCTGCCAGAGCAAGAAAAAAAAAAAAATAAAAGAAAGTAAATTAAAATAAGCTGCTGCAGCCTGAGCTGTAACTTTATACCCAACAATGCCCTCTGTCTCCTTGGGACCTGATTGAGGACTCTTTTCTTCCTTTTATTGCAATGTATTTGCCTGGCAGAGGAATTCCAAGAGAAGGAAGGCAGAGTATACGAAGCATGATCCTCTGTTAATGATTTTGGATTTGATTTAAGTGAAGTCATCTCAGACAGGACCAGAAAGTATCTCCTCCAGCAGTGTAGATAATTGTCTTAAGAAGCTCCTAATATCCAAAAGAAAAGTATAAATTATTCTTGTTTTATGGAGTTACTGAAGGGTTTGGGGTGAGAGGGACCTTAAAGCCCATCAAGCTCCAAACCCTGCCCTGGGGTTTATTTGGGGAAGCTCAAAAAAAGATTTTTCATAGTTTTCTCTCATCCAGCTGTAATTATAATGTGAATTTTACCTCGCCCAGTTAAATGACATGATTGAAACATGCAGAGAGGAGCTGTGAGATGGAAGTTCTCCTATTTCTCTTTCCCACTCTCATTAATTTATGGATATTCAGAACTTTAGGATATCACAGGCTGGCTTTCAAGTGTGTGGGATCAAACCAACCCAGCACAATCCTTAGGTTACAAAAGCAGCTGAGGACAGACAGATTCCACGGAGAGAACGCCTGGAATCTTTTCCCCGCCTAAGGAAGAGCAAGTGATTGACAGCAAACCACAGTCAACAGAGGCGGAAAAAGCCTTGGTGCATCATGATTCTGAGTTTCCTTTGTTGATCCATGTGCTGCCAATCATCCCCAGCGCTGCTGGCTCCTTCTTCCCCAGCAAGCTCTGGGATCGCTGCCGGGCTCTTCCTCACGAGGCACGGAAATGTTCTCATCTGGTCCTTTACAGAAATCCATCAGAAACCTCTCCCTCACTCCCACCCTGGGAAATGTCACACCAATCACAGGGCTGAAAGGGGGAAATTAAAGCCTATTTGGAGCGGAGCACAGTCACTGCTCTGCTCCTGACCTTCAGGAGGATAGTCTGGAACGCAGCTGGGTCAGTGCTGGATTCCAGCCCACAGGATGGAGTCACGAATGCGGGATCCGTGGCAAAAATCAATATCTCCTCAGATTTAATTCAGGTGTGAACCTAAAACTGCCCCATCTGATGAATCCTGGTTTCAGTGGCAGCTCTGTGGCTTTGCTGAGCTCTGAGATCATTTTGTCTGGGAGGAGCAAAGGGACGATTTCCAACACAGTGAACTGGGAATTCATCTGCTTCCTCCTCCCCTGACAAAGAGGGGCCATGTGAGACTTGATAAATTCCCCAGAAGGGACCTTAAATCCCATCCAGTGCCACCCCTGCCATGGCAGGAACATCTCCCACTGTCCCAGGCTGCTCCAGCCTGACCTTGGGCACTGCCAGGGATCCAGGGGCAGCCACAGTTGCTCTGGGCACCCCGTGCCGGGGCCTCTCCCAGGGAAGGATGAATTCCACAGGAACAGAACAAGGATAAATCAGAGCTGATTGAACCATTTGTACAACCCCAGAAATCAACAGCGATGGATGCTTTGGAAATCCACTCAGATTTCCTCTCCTGAGTGAGGCAATCACAGAGTGCCAGAATATCCTGAGCTGGAAGGGGCTCACAGGGATTATCCCAACCCCTGTCCCTGCACAACCCCCCCAAAAATCTCACCCTGGGTATCCCTGGGAGCTCCTGGAGCTCTGGCAGCCTCGGGGCCGTGCCCATTCCCTGGGGAGCTTTTCCAGAGCTCATTCCACCCTCTGGGGGAAGAACCTTTCCCTGAGATCTCCTGCTCTCCTTAGGCATCCACATTTGTTCCTCTGTGCAGTTTCTCCCCGTGCCAGAACACAGCACTTTGTGCCACTGAGGAACTGGAAACCCCCTGAGTTCCACCTACAGGCAGCTCCAGCTCCGGGAAGGGAACCCAGGCAACATTCCTGCCTGAGGGAGGGCACAGACAGCCCCGAGTGTGTCCATCAGGCTCAGCCTCGGGGCCCAGCTAAGCTGGAGGGGTGAATCCAATGCTGGCAGGAAGTTTTACACAAGTGACAAGGTTTTTAATCCCCACGGATTTGTTATGGCATGGGAAGGCATCAGAACAGCTTCCGTGGAGAAGGGGATTATTTCCCGAATCGCTCCTGCCCTTCATTTCCATCTTCTCCTGGGGGGAAAAAAAACCACAAACAAACAACCCAAAAAACAAAAACCAAAAGAACCAAACCCAAACAACAAAACCATTCAGGTTTTTTCCCCCTAAAGAAACCCTTCAGCTGTGACAGTTTCTTTCCCAGATCCCTCTCTAGCCTGGCGGGGCAGTAAGGTGACAGGGATCTGGCAAAGCCAGGGAAGAGCAGCTGGAAAAAGGGAGCAGGCACTGGATCTCAGCCTTTCCAGAGCCCTGTCCCAAGGCCTTGGCATCCCTCGTGCCTCAGTTTCCCCAGCTGGAAACACACGGCTGAGCTCTCAGAGCACCTGGGGATGATTCCTGACTGCCAGGAAGGAGTTTCCTCCTGTTATCCCAGGTACATTTTTCCTCATCCATCGCCCTGAGCAGCTGTGGCTGCCCCTGGATCCCTGGAAGTGTCCAAGGCCAGGTGGGAGCAGCCTGGGACAGCCCCTGCCCATGGAACATTCCAACGAAATCACCCTTTGATATTTAAGCCAATTTCAATTAACCTTATCAATTACCACTTAAAATAATAATCTGAGGAAGCAAAGCTGATTTTAATGGCAAAATCATGAAGTCTCCTTGGAGCTCTCCAGCAGTATTTACCTGATTAGAAGAATATTGGTAATGATTATGGTAACAAAATCAATTTGGGATAATTACTTACCTCGCACCGCTCTCGGAATTAGAGTTTTGTGTTATATTTTCTTCTAAATCAAGCCATTGATCCTGCCATGAATTAGAATTACACCAGCTCGAAGAACAGCTAGACTAATTGAATAGTTAACCAAGTGCTCAATAAGCTTCACACCTCAGTGTCCCGCCCGTTAAAGTGCTTAATTAGATCTTGCTCCTTGCAAACGAGCTGTAAATGAGGTCTCTTGCTTTCCCTTTTTATTTAACTTCACCTTCCAAGCACCTGACCAAACCAAGGAAGAGTTTGGCAGATTTCTTTATGTTTTTCACGATATGGAGCCGATGGCAACAGCTGAAAGATTCTAAAATATTTTTAAGCGTTTATCAATCAGCTTTAGTGCAATGAAATTCAGCACAAGCCTGGATCTGTGAGCCCCGGCTCGGCAAAGCTTAAACTGCTCAGCCCGGCTCAAGCCACTCCGGGAGCTCTGCTGAATCCCAGCTTCCCACATTTGCACCCTTGTGTTGGGAAAATTAATCCACAAACGCCAGATGTTTATGTCCAAAAAGGAGACAGAGGAGTCCTGTAACTTTATTAGAATAAAGGGATAGGCCATGGGGCATTTCCCCTGGGGTCTCTCCAATTTTTAGAGGATGCAGCCTCCTATTTACCCCAATTTCCTGGCCACATTTCCCTCTCTCTTTCCCCACTGCCTGAGGTACTTCAGAGGTACAGACTTCCCAGAGTGCCCAATACCTAAAATTCCCCTTTAATGTATAACTCTGCTTTTAATTTTTAATTCTTATGGAATTTATGGATTTTCCCCGTTGCTCCTTTCATCTTTCAATATCCAATTTCATTTATCAGCAAATCTACAGTTTGTCTGCAAATATCTTCTTTTTCCATTCATCCATCAGTGGGATCCTTCTCATGGTTTCTATTATCTCTCAGTGCTGGTTTTATCCACCAGCAGACCCACGGCTTGTTTGTAAAGACAAATCTGTCATTCTTCTCACTTGGGAATTGCAGGGGGTTTAATTCATAGAATCCCAGACTGGTTTGGGTTTGGAGGGACCTTAAATCCCATCCAGTGCCACTCCTACGATGGCAGGGACACCTCCCACTGTACCAGGCTGCTCGAAGTCCAGTGTCCAGCCTGACTTTAGACACTTCCAGGGATCCAGGGGCTTCTCTGGGCAGCCCCAGAAGAAGCCAGAGATACCCACAAGGTGCTTCCCACCTCGGGCAGGATCCCGAGGAATTTCCTTATGCCAGGGCTGGGATCCCTGTCAGGGGCTGCTCCCAGAGCTCTGGAGCCATTCATGGAATCAGCTCCTGCCTCAAGAGAGCAGGGAAAGCTGCAGGCACACTCCAAGGTCGGATGTGTTCCATGATTAATCACTGCCTGGGAGACCTCTGCCTCTCTGAAGTGCTGATTAACCCGAGCCTCCAGCTCTGGAGGAAGTTCCTGACCCAGAGAATGCCCCTGGGCTGGCAGAGTCCTTGTGGCACTCCCAGCTGGGTCACCTGGGCATGGCAGGGATGCGGGCACAGCCGGGAGAAACACATCCTGATGCTGCATTCGGGTACTTTGGGCTCAAGGTGTTTCTTTTGATAACACTGCGAATTGCAGAAATCCCTGCCCATGGCAGGAGGCTGGAAGGAGACGGGATTTAAGGTCCTTTCCAACCCAAATCAGTCTGGGATCCCATAACAGAGGAGAATAACGCTGGGGATGTGTTGGAACCCTGGGCACTGAGAATTCCAGCCTTTCTGTGCTGGCAGGCACTGACCCCCAAGCAAACACTGCATTGACCTGAGGCCGTGGAAAAGGCTCCAAAATTGAGTGACAGCACTGGGATTGTGGGTGTGGAGTTTGGATAGAAGTGTGTGATATCACAGGGGGAAAACTTGGAGTTTAAGGGTTTAGAATACAGTAATATATATAAAGCAAGATGGAGGATTTAGGGCAGAGGCTGAGTCCTTCTTTTTCACCTTCTCCTCCATGGGTCTGGGTGGTGTTTTGTAATTGGGTAGAAAAATCCACATTGAGGGCCACGGGTGGTTGGTTATTGGGTTATAAGTCAAAATAATTTAGGTGTCATCTCATTATTGGGTAATTATCATTTAAACAGCCTTAGAAAGAGTTACAGGCAACCATTTCATTGCCATTTCTACCTTGTTAGCTAGAACTCATAACTGTTGTACTTTAGATAAGAATTAATAAACATCTGAGTCCAAACAAAAACAGCATCCCTTGCATTAATCCCAGCTCTAACAGGAAGAAAAGACAATAAGAATCCTCACAGGAAGTACCATCAGCGATGGACTCCACCTGGTCCAGGCTCCCCAAGGCAGCTGCAGCCAGATGTGAACCTTTCCCAAGGCAGGCTGTTCCTTTCCAGCAGCCCGGGACACTCCAAGGCTCCAGACGAGTTGTAGAATTAACGACTTTACAATTAGAAATTGTAAAGCACGTATGTTTTATTCCATCTGGGACACATGGGGAATTTTGCAGCATACCCGTGTGCCTGGTTGAGACAGGTTCCAGGTTTAAATACACATAGATAAAAAACCTCATACCTCCAAAGTTTAAATCTACATTGATCCCACAAACCCACACCTGCCAGGTTTAAATACACCTTCATCCCACAAACTCACACATCCCAGGTTTAAATATACACTGATCCCACAAATTCAAACCTCCCAGGTTTTGATCCCACAAACCCACACCTCCCTGCCCACCCATTCCTCACCCATTCTCTGCCTCCTTATAATTGAACCAATTATTATATTTGAACCAAATATTATAATTTGTTTTCTGTGGTGCCAAACCTGGTGGTCACAGGCAGGGGTCTTCTGATGAAGAAAGAAGTCTTCCTCCATCTCTGAGCAGGCCCAGTGAAGGTTTGGTCAGTTTGTCCTGGCCAAAACCAGGAGCTGGTTCTTGGTTGTTTCCTGATCAACCGGTTCTGTCTTATGGGGTCTTCACAGTACCTAAGTCCTGCTTTACTGAATTTTAACAATATTCATCTTATCTCTTCGGCCTTTACCTAGCAACTCAATTCCTGTGTGCTCTGTTAATTGTTTCTACCTAGCAAATTACACTCCTGTGTGTTCTGGCACAAGTTGTTTCTCTACTTTTACAAAACTGCTGAATAAGCTCTACATATTTCTGTTCTCCCCTTCATCTGCTTAAGCACATTCTAGGCTTCTAAAATTCTGAATTTTCATATGCATGCATGTTTCCCGTATCACAGCACTCTCCTCCTTTTTCCCTTCCCAACTCAGCCCCAGGAGAACAGAACACATATGACCATTTAAAACAAAACAAAACAAACAGCTCGAAAGGGGCCCTAAACCTCCACCCCAGTTGCTCCCAGATTTACGCACCAGCACAGCAGGGGGATGATTTCCAGGGAAAGCTTTCAGCAGTCAGGACCTGCAACCACTTAAAACTTTTCCTTGGCAAAAGCAATGGAGCTGCCAGCGTTAAGCACGAGGTATTTAACAGCATTAACCACCCATTATCCCCTTCCTCACTTCTCAGCTCGCTCCTGTCTCAATTTTTATTGTGCTTTTGCTTCCAGCTCCATTAAATGCTGCAGGAATCACTGTCTGTGAGACGATGGAAAGTACCAGGCTGCCGAGGGCAGAGGCAAAAGGAACCCAGATGATATTTAACTCACTTACAAATGTGTCATTTCGGCTGCTAAGGCCATTAATTGGAAGCCATGATATGCTCATCATTTTAATTTTGGGTTCACTTAAGCTACGTGCACATAAAAGCAGCAATTGCCAGCTTTTCTTTCCTGCTCTCACAAATCCACAGCAGAGGCAGTGCTGGAAGGAGATGGGAGCTGACACTCCTCAACTTTGCTGCAATTTAGCAGGGTGATAATTAAACTCAATCTCGTGGCATTAGGTGGCTCCTATGTGACACGGGATAAATCCTGAGAGCAGAATTTCTTTTAAAGGAAATGACTGTAAAAGCCTGAAATGGGTTTTGTCAGTGCAACAGCCACTTTGTGCTGATCCCTCAGATGGCATCCACAGCGATCCAGGGGCAGCCACAGCTGCTCTGGGAATTCTATTCCAGGGCTTTCCCACCCTCCCAGCCAGGAATTCTTTCCGAAGATCCCACCCAAATCTCCCCTTTTCCAATTTGAAGCCATTCCCTGTGTCCTGTCCCTCCATCCCTTGTCCCCAGTCCCTCTCCAGCTCTCCTGGAGCCCCTTTAGGCCTTGGCAGGGGCTTTGAGCTCTCCCTGGAGCCTTCTCCTCTCCAGGTGAACATTCCCAGCTCTCCCAGCCTTTCCTCCTTTATTTCAGGTGATGGAATCACCCCCTGACTTCCCAACAATTCAGCTCTGACTGTCACTGGAGGTACCATTCCCTCCTCAGAGCCCACTGCCAGGAGCTTTTACTGAAATGAATCCTTTGATCACATTCAAACTTTTCTCCCTGTGTGGATCATTTTTTAATTAAGTTTAAAATGAGGTAATTGCCCACTTCGGTTGTTTGGATTCTCCAAGGGCTGCTGGCAATGATAACAGTGATTATCAGCACAGACGCTTCCAAAGGCAGCATTCCAGAGATCCACAGATTCCAGATCCACAACCGGGCACATTAAACACAAAATCCAAGGAGAGATTAGCATTCCTTGGGCAGTTTCAAATCTTGGAATGTCTCTTTGGGAAGTTTTAAGGGCAGAATGGGACACGAGTGTTGTGGCTGGGGAAGTGAAAACTGAGAGAAGTTGTTAGAGAGAAGGAGGAGAGAATGAGGAAAAACCCCCTGGATCATATTCCTGCCCAGCAAACAGGCCAGGGAGATACAGGTTAACATGTGGCCAGAGTGTTATTAGCCACATGTAAATGCATCAATCTCTGAGAGTCCAGCCCTTGCAGATTGGCTTAAAATAATTTCAGCAGACTGCTCTTCAGAGGTGCTTTGTAAAGCAAAAGGTTTAATAAGTGAAAAATAACAAATGTTACAGAAAACAACAGAAATGCCGCTCAGAGGTGTCCAAGAAAACCTCCAACACCCTGCTAGAAATACTCCAAAAAGCCCTTTAGTTCCTTTGTACTCCTTCCTAAATACTGAATGTTTTAGAAGGGACAATTTGGCCTGCTGCCAATAGGGAGAGGTGCAAGATCTGAAGAACAGTGACAAGGTCCAACAGGCTCTTCTCTCTTGGCCATGACCCAAATACAATGAGAAGGGCACAGAACTTTCCAGTTACACTTCCTAAAATGCCTAAAGGTAAACTGGAACTCTTTCCTCATACAGAGATGCCCACTCGGGGGTGCAGGATGCTTTACTACACAAGGGGTAAGAAAGTCCTCCAAGATCAGAGTTCCAGCTGTGCGCAAAGCCCACCCTGCCACCAGCCCAGAGCTCTGAGTGCCATCTGCAGGAATTCCTTGGACACCTCCAGGGATGAGAGAACTCCCAGCTCCATTTCATCAGGATCCAGGAATGGTGCAAAAATGGCAGTGTCTGGAGTCATCTCCTCCAAATGCTCAAGAAGAAATGAATCACCAAAATGAATATTTAAATAAATCCCAATAAACAAACTTGTGCTGACCCCAAGATGTTTACACACAATTAATGAACAATCAGGAAAAAAAAGAAAAGAATAAAAGCAAGCAGAACGTCTCTCATTAACTTCAACAGCCTCTAGACTGGAGAATGAGTTGAGTATTCCAAAGTTAACTGAATCCCAGGAACATTTAGGTTAAAAAAGAGCTCCAGGAAAAACCTGTGCCTGATGCTCACCCTGTTCCCAGCCCAGAGCTCTGAGTGCCACTTCCAGGAATTCCTTGGACACCTCCAGGAATGGGCATTCCAAACCTCCCTGGCCACTTCCAAGGCCTCAGCACCCTTTCCATGGGGAAATTCCTGCTGCTGTCCACCCTGAGCCTCCCCTGGCCCAGCCTGAGGCCGTTCCCTCTCCTCCTGTCCCTGTTCCCTGGGAGCAGAGCCCGACCCCCCCGGCTGTCCCCTCCTGTCAGGGACTTGTGCAGAGCCACAGGGTTCCCCTGAGCCTCCTTTTCTCCAGGCTGAGCCCCTTTCCCAGCTCCCTCAGGAATTCTCCAGCCCTTTTCTCAGGTCCGTTCCCTTCCCTGCTCCATCCCCTCCCTGTCTTGGCCCTAAGAAATCCTTATTTTCACAAATATTATCACAGAAATTGAGATCTTCACAGGCAAGAGAGAATCCAAAGGCTACAAGCTGGGTTCCAAAGTGGGAGAGATTCCTTGGATCCTGGACACCTCCCCAGGTTTCCCAGATCCAGTGGAGAAGTTCATCCAGCCAGCATCAACTTGTGGATAAAGAACCTGGTAGATATTTAGGGCAGCAATTCCTCCTGCTCCTGTCAACAGCAATTCCAGATAAAAACCTGCCTTCGTTTAGATAGACAGGTATCTGCCAGGGAAGATTGGAATTTCCCTTGGAATGTAAACCCTTCTTCTCCCCTTTTCCAAATTACTATAAATTTGCAATTAAAAGGCTGTCAGGCAAAGATTTTGGGAATAGGTAAAGCAGTTCTTTACTAGGGATATTAAAAGCACAAATGTTGTAGTACAGAAGAATAAGCAAGCGAACAAATAAGAAATCCTAGAAAACCCTGACAGAGTGAAAAATACAACCTGACACCCTGTTGGTCAGGGTATTGGGAACAGTCCAAAAGTAAACCCTGCTGGAGTGGCAAATGTGGTCCTGCTGGAAGCAGAGATGGTCCTGTAGAGAAAAGGGTCCAGAGATGGGCCCAGTCTTCCTTCGGGAGTCCCATGGGAACACTGGATGTCTGGTGACACTTGTGGCTCCTTTTTATCTGGGTGGAAATGGTTTGGCTCCTCCTCCCTGGGTGGAGCATCTCACACTGGGATGATGTAATGTGTGATGTCATTGGTGAGCCTTGATGGCCCATTAACAGAAGATATTCCCATGGGAGCAGTGGAAGAATGAACAGAGATAAGCAACAGTGCACCACCCAGTTTTAACAGCTGGCTTCTTATCAGAGAAGACAGTTAACCCCTCCCTAACAAATAAAGAAAAAAAAACCAACCAAACAAACAAAAACTCCCCAACTGGATTCACCCAACTCTTTGTTTGAGTTAAGTACTCTTCAGTATTCAACACTTGGTCTCCTTGGTAACTTATGGGGATAAAATTCTTTAGAGTGAACAAGGGACAAACCTAACCCCCAACAAAACCACAGCCCTAGCAGTTTTTACTGGAATGGATTTAGTGAGTGGTAGCATGGACGGAAAGAAAAACCCAGACCCCAGTGCGCTGTGGGAGCAGAAGGAGCTGTGCTGGGACTGGGACCCATAGGATTTTCAGGGAATAAAGGGAATTATCCCCTCCAAGGCTCTCCTGCTGGGCTTTTTGCTACAGCGCAAGGCTGGAACTGTGTGTATGGAGACAAGGAAAAGCGGCGCCTGTTCCAGGGAGCAATTAAACAGGGAGCTCACCCTGATTTACAGCAATGCAGCCAACAAAGCTCAGAACGGCTCCACTGCAGAATTCCTGCTCGCAGGAATGGCTGTTCCTGCATCTCTAAAATCCTGGAGACGGAAGAGAATGGGATGGAATCACACCTAGATGTGCCCACAGCTGAGAATAAAGAAGCCAATGGAATGCAAGGCACTAGAAAGCACCAGGAAAAAAAAGGAATTTTGCAGCTATTTTAAAGGAATTTTTCAGGAATTTTAAACACAATTTACAAGTATTTTATAGGAATTTTACAGGTGATTTTAGGGAATTTTACAAGAATTTTGCAAGTATTTTAAAGGAATTTTGCAGGTATTTTAAAAGAATTTTACAGGTATTTTAAATGAATTTTATAGGAATTTTACTCAATCTGTCGTGTAGCTTTTGTGTCCAAAATAATTGAACTTTTTTTGCTGTGCTTTTAGATTTTCATGTTTCTTAGGTTTTCCTTTCGTAACACCTTGTTTGAAACTTAATCCATCTGCAGCACTTCTGGCACTGCAGAACTCAGAGCCAGGATTTGTCACTTGCTCCCCAAAGTCTTCCCTGTCCTCCAGCACAACCCCAAATCTGCTACAGAATCCCAGAATCCCAGGATGGGTCACGCTGGAAGGGACCTCGGGGGGTCACTGGTGCTCCAGCAGGGCCATCCCAGAGCTCAGGGCACAGGATTGTGTCCAGATGGCTCTGGAATATCCCCAGGTGTGGGAAATGGATTTTGTAGAGCTTTGCAAAATAGGTTTATATGCACTGATAGTTACAGTGACAATGTTATAGTGCCTTGTGTACTTCACTGTGTGCAGCAAATGGTGAACAAAGCCATCAAAGAAGTTTTTTGCCCTTCAAGAGAGAGGGGGAAATGTGGGAAATGGATTTGTAGGGAATTCCCAAAGCCTGGAAGACAGCACACACAGCCTTGTGTATCTGTGTGCAAACTCTGAGATAAGAAATGCTGACTTAGAAATGCCATGGGACAGGACAGACATTGCTGAGAGAGAAATGGAACTGGAAACAAGTTTAAAGGATGGCCTGGCAAACAAGACTGGATACTTTGGAGAAATAGAACAGTTGGGAAGAGTTCCATTCTTCCAATAGAATGGAAGGTGCATTGTAGTAGGACCCATGAGGGGTAATTTTAGATGTTTGGCTTTAAGGCATTTACAGCATTGTGTGGCAAAAGCTGACTGGCCAAAAACGCTTCTAATGGATTGTAATGAGGAAATAGTTTGGCTTCTGATTGTGATGGTGTGAATTGTAACATCTGTACTGTCTCACCCTTCACATGAGACTGAAAATGGAACAAAAGTCTTTCAAACATCTCTCAGTTGCCCCGTCTCTGGGTCAGAAAAAGGGATAATCTGACAGTCAGGGAGGAGACTCAGCCCCTCTCTGAGGTCTGCCTCCTGTGCCAGGGAAATTCCTGAGCTCAATCTGGAGCAGAGCCTGCTCCATCCATTCAGATCCATGTGCTTGGCTTTATCCCATGGAAATCAGAGGCATTTCTAAGCATGGATATTGTAGGAATAGGGTAAAAAGCTGGCCTCTACTTTTTTATAAGGGCAGCTAACAAGCAATTTTTAAGTTCCCAGATGAAGCTATTTTGAGAATAAAAAGTTCCTTTAACACAACAATCTATTCTGCGGATGAAAAACAAATCCACCTGCAATAACAAGGGATTTGTCCCATGAGAATCAGTAAACAAAATACGTGAACAATCCGAACACAGACCGATTTGATGGATAAGTAAAACACCTTTTACTAACCAGTAGAATAATTGACAAGAAAGCTATTAACCAATTAGAAGTTGCCCTCGAGGTTTGTAAAAACTGTATAAAAGACAGCATGGGGCTATAATAAAGCCTTCTGAAATTTTATGGTGTCACTCTGCGTGTTGTGGCTGCCTCAACAAAGACAGGATATAAAATGAAAAGTCTGTGTTTGTCCCCTGAAGCCCCAGCACACAAACTCCTTCCTTCTGGCACCTGGAAGCCGAGTTCATCTGCAGATCTCCAGGGAAAGCACTTCCACTGCACCCAGCATATGGGAAACATTTCATTACACCAGACACAACATCATCATTAACATCCAAACCATCAGATGCAAATTCCCCCATGTGTCTGGAAACTGTGCACCGCTGTAATTAAAATAGAAACGGAGAATGTGAAGAATAAAAAGATGGCAAAAAATGTTCTTTTTCCCTCTCTTTTGTTCTGCTGAAATCTGGGCTGCAGCTTCTCAAGCAGAGGAGTCTTTGCAGTCAATGGGGTAAAAACACAACCAAAGGAGCAGCAAATGTCACCTGTAAGGAGGAATTTAATTTTTCCATCTCCAGATATGCAAGAGAACAAGTGCTCCATCCAAACTTATCTATGGAAATGGAAGTTTACCCTGGCACGGCCTTGATTATTTTGGAATTAATTCATCGTCCCCCAGCACAGGGAGGACGTGGAGCTGCTGGAGAGAGTCCAGAAGAGGCACCAGGGTGGTCAGAGGGCTGGAGCAGCTCTGCTGTGGGAAAGGCTGGGAGAGCTGGGAATGTTCACCTGGAGAGGAGAAGCTTTGGGGTGACCTCAGTGTGGCCTGAAGGAGCTACAGGAAAGATGGAGAGAGAGGATTTCCAAGGGATGGAGGGACAGGACACAGGGAATGGCTTCCCACTGCCAGAGGGCAGGGATGGATGAGAGATTGGGAATTGGGAATGCCTGGCTGGGAGGGTGGAGAAGGGCTGGGCTGGAATTCCCAGAGCAGCTGTGGCTGCTCCTGGATCCTGTGCAGTGTCCAAGGTCAGGTTGGACATGGGGGCTTGGAGCAGCTTGGGACAGTGGGAGGTGTCCTGTTGGAATTCTGGAAACTGAGAATTTGGGGTTTTAGTATATAGTAATATATGGAGGATTTAAAGCGTTGCCGAAGTCCTTCTTCATCTTCTTCCTCCTTCTTCTCTCTGGCTTTGGGTGGTTTTCTGTAATTGGTTGGTAAAGTCCAGATTGAGGACTTCAAATGGTTGGTTATTTGGTTTAAAGTAAAAAACAAAATTAGGTGGCATTTCATAATTGGACAGATTATCCTTGGAAAGACCTTCTAGAGATAGAGAAACTCTCCATTTTACCTCATTTCTCTAACTTGCTAGTTAGAGCTCACAGCTGGTGAGACTGTAAATAGATAAGACACCATAAACATCTAAGTCCAAATGCGAACTTTGTCTCTCATGCTCTTAATCCCGACCTTGGCAGAAAAAAAAGCCAGAACCATCATGGTGTCCCTGCCATGGCAGGGGTGGGATGGGATTGAGACATAGACTTCAAAGAAGCTAAGATTTTAGTTAGAGACAAGCTTTGCTGGAATTAATTAAAATAGATAGATAGGCTTTGCTGAAATTAAAAGTTTGTAGTTAGTTGAGAGAAACCGGATTTGGGTTAACTCTCCCAGACCTGAATAACTGATTGCTTGTCAATTTTATGTTTGTTTAGCTCTGTTTAGGAACAGAGAATTGATAAATAGATTTTAGGAACACAAGACAATTACAGAACCTTCCATGCCCAGAAACCCATTGAAAGTCATGCAGTCAGGAAACAGGAATTCTACCAAGGGTTCATTTGACACATTTGCACGGAAAAAGTAGAAAGGTACGAGGAAGACTTCCCTTACTTCTTCATCCCTGATCCCCTGCCCATGAAAAAGACCACTGACCCATTTCAAAGGACAAACTATTATATATATATATATATAAAGCATGCTTAATTGCTTTTTAGCTAATTACCATACGAAGTGCAGAATGGGATGTACTGGGGTTATGAATATGCATTTATGTTTTGGGTATTCAATACTTTTGTAAATAAAAGGACTCTGTGATCATCTGTAAATTGCGGTGTGTATTTGGGAACTATCCCTCACACTGCCCAGCGTCATAATAAACATACACTTTCTAACTTCACACTGTTAGAGAGTTTTTGTCTCTCACAGTTGGGTATCAATATTAGATCGATATCCCATATTTTTTAATAAATCAGGATAAACTTTGAAATCCCTTCCCACCTAAACCAGTCAGGGATTTTATGATAGTTTTTGCCTTGTGGCCTTCTGGAACACCCAGAGGCAGGGAGCCAGCAGCTCCCACAGCTGCTCTGTGCTGGAGCTCCTGGCCAGGTGTGTCCCTGCTTGGCCACGGGGGTTTTTAAAGCCCAGGGAGACCCAGCTGGGGCTGGCACAGACCCTGCACTCACTCCAGGCCTCTCATTAAAAATCAGTTGAAATATAAATTCCATTTCAGTGCCGCTGCTTTTGATTGCTGCTTGCAGAAAACCATAAATAATTAATTGCATTAGGGAAACGTCACTCAAGCCTAGTTTTGCTTCACCTGATGTGAAAAATGACCACTTGAAAGACAAAAAATCGTCAGGCTCTTCATCTTCCTGCCCTGCTGTCTGTTCCCCTGCTTTATAAAAACCCAGTGTCTCCATGTAACCAAGTAATTATGTTTGAAGCCATCCTCGGGCACGGTGATTTATCCATGGGAGGAGGATTTATGCTAGTCTGACCCTGCAGAGGAGGAGGAGGTCACAGAGTCTCTTAGGAGTGATGTCAGGTCCCTGAAGATCCACAGAACTTTTGCCAGGAGTCACCCACTCCCAGAACAACTTCAAGACTATTTTTGAAGGGCACAGAAAAGCTTCGAGCATCAAGAAAGCCCCAAGACATGGAGTGATCACAGGAGAATTGGTTAAATACAATCCCATCCCCATCTCCACTGGTTCCTTGGGATCACTCCTGGAGCAGCAGCGATGAGATCAAGTGGAGCTGGTTCCAACCCTTCTCAGCAGGAGTACACAAGGGTGGAGAGTTCCAGGAATTGGGAGGAAATTCATATTTTTATGTAACAACAGCTTTGGTGTGTCACCCCTATGGAGGAACACACTGGTGAGGTCTCCTACCCGAGAAAAAAAAGAGTTTTAGACCCAAAATTTGCAGGTTTAAACTCAAAGAAGCCCAGAGCTAAAGTGAAAAGCTGGAGATCACTGTGCTGAGTTCAGCTCTTGTGGCTCTGGTGCTTAAAGAGCCTCCTAGAGCATCAGGAGGAGGCTTCTCACAGGGAAAAGCTCAGGGATGCACCTGCAACTGCATTTTTGGGTGGAAGAAGAGCTGGCAAACTCAAAAGGGAATAATTCTGATGAAGATGCTGTGCCAAGAGGCACCGAGGTGCCGGTGATTTGCAGTGTCTGTAAACACAGCGTGGGCCGAGCCTCCGAGTTCATTAATTCCCATCACCCCTCCGTGCATGTCCTGCAGGGAATTATTATTGATCAGCCAGGATGAAACCCAGCATTAAACTGCAGGAGGAGCTTTATCATCCTCACAGATGGAAAACCAATACACTGCAGAAAGGCACTTTGAGCTGGAGACACTTTCAAAGGAGGATCTTTATTCAGCTGTCCCTTTTCACAGCCAGCTGTAACTTCATGGAAAAACCGTTCCCCTCTGAGTGCCTGAGGACAAGAGGAGCCAGCAGCCTGTGCTACCCTGGTAACCACCAGCCCTAACCCAGTGTCAGCTGAGGATGATGCTGCAAGGATCTTTAGTCCAGCCTGGCATCACTTCTGCTTTCTGACCTGACAAATGGGGCTCCCTGCACCTTTCATCTCCACAGAAATTAAACTCTTCAGCCTCTCTGCGCTGCCACAAATAAATTACATGTTTGTTTGAATGACTTGGAAATTTCCCTCTGACAAATTCTGGAGGTATAAATAAGCCCTGAAGCCTTGCAGGAAGATGAACAGCCTCATTTTTATCCTTCATAACTCGCCAAGCAAACAGTGCCCGGGTTTAAATCCCAGCTCAAAGGAGTGGGAGAAGCAATTGGGTTGATGTTGTCCTAAGCAAGCTGGGCTCTGCTGGGTGCCAGGGCGTGCAGCAGTTACTCTGAGAGGTCTGGATCCATTAAAAATTCCCAAAAGGAAGATCCTCAGGCAGTTCCTTTCATGCCAAAGCCTTTGCATCCCAGCTGAAGGGACAGAGCCCCACCCAGCCTGGGGTCAGAGCCAGCCTGGCAAAACCCACCTTCCCACCAGGAACCATCACTGTGAGTCTGGGGTTCTGGGATTGTGGAATTGTTTCTCTCTCTTGGAAACACCCCCAAATCAGTGAGAAATGTCTCTCCCCCCCTGCTTCCCCTACAGACACAAACAGCAACTCCCTCCCCATCTCCAGGCTCCTTTGGCTGTGGAAAGGGACAAATTGCTCTGAAGGATCAGGGTTTTCTTGCCCAAGAAGCAAAGCAGGGCACCTACAGTGATACTCCTGGTTTTATCCCCATCCTGCATGGACCAGGAGTGAGGGCTGAGACAAGGAACTGCAGAACTGAGGCCTCAATAATGTGCAGGAGTCAGTCAGGGGCTGCGGGACCTAAGAGTTGTTTCTGGCAAAAACCAGCAATTCCATCATCACTTTCCTTTTCCTGAGTCTCCTACCAGTCTTTTTTCACTCTTCCATTCCCTGAAGAACTTGTAAGCAGCCAAAATCAACCTTTGGCTTCAGTGAGAATAGGTCAGTCCTGCTAACAAAGGCAGGCTCACATTCCACACCAAATAAAAGCATTCATATTTCAACTGGCAATAAATTCAATTTCCCTGAAGGACTGATTTTCACCAAGTTATGAGATCTGACACTTGTGGTATTAGATAACTCTGTTGCCTTTTATTTCTGGGTTTGAGACATCAAGTGGCAAAAGGGGGAAATAAAAATGGCAGAAAAGACAAACTGTTCTGAGGACAGAATGGTCCATTAAGCAAAAATTTAAACCAACTCATCTTTGGCTCTCTGCGGCGCAAATGCAATCCTGCTCCTTCCCTTCAGGCTGCTATTAACACTGTTATAATGAGTAACTAAAATCAAACTCCAGTGAATAAATATGCTCCAAGGCATTTTGGTATTTCTGCAATTAGAGACAAACAGCACGGTAGAGCTAAAAAGCTTTTGGGAAATCACATCCAAGGAAACTCTGCCAGGACTGCAATCCTTGGGCTGCTCTTAGCAGGTGCAGTCAATGCTGGGAAGGGGCTGGAACCCCAAACCTGTTTATTCCTTGTATCTGCTCAGGTGGGAAGTGCTTCTGGAAGGGGAGAGCCCAGTGGCCAGGTCACCTGTGTCTCCTGGCAAAATTCCCATTGGATGTGTCCAAGGAAGGGAATGGAGCTGGGAAGGGGCTGGAGAATTCCTGAGGGAGCTGGGAAAGGGGCAAAGGAGGCTCAGGGGGGACCTTGTGACTCTGCACAAGTCCCTGACAGGAGGGGACAGCTGGAGGGGACAGGGTCTGGGACAAGGGGAAAAGGCCTCAAGCTGGGCCAGGGGAGGTTCAGGTTGGATATTGGGAAAATTCTTTCCTAGAAAGGGCTGTGCAGCCCTCCAGGGTAGCACTGGAGTCCCTATCCCTGGAGGGATTTAAAGCCCTGTGGATGTGGCACTTGGGGACATGGTCAGTGTGGCCTTGGCTGGGCTGGGGAGCAACTGGACTCAGTCTTGCAGGGCTTTTCCAACCCAGACAATTCACTGATCCCAAGGAGCCTGAAGACTTTAGGACCTGGCCCTGGCAATGAGGGAGCTCTCAGGAGTCCCCTCCAGGACTTGGGGTGAGGCTCCCAGTCTCCAGTAGTGCTGTCCTGGTGCCCCTGGGTGAAAAAGGTTTGTATCAGAGGGTAGAGCTCTGATTCAGCACCTCCTGCCCACAGGGCCCCGTGCCCAGCGCTACAGACAACAATTACATTGACTTAACCATTATTTATCCCAGCAAAACTCAAAGGGGATTTATCCTTGGAAGAGACATGGTAATAAAAGGGAAAGGATCAGGCAGGCAGGGTTTAAAAACCCCTCATTTCCTCCTATGACTGGCTAACAGGCTTTTGGAAAGCAGGAGACAGTAAATGTCATTTATTTTGACTTTAATAATGCTTCTGAGGCTCTTTGGCGTGACATTTCTGAGCGAGCCAGGGCAACAGGGATAAAACAAAGCAGAGGTAGGAAATCAGAACATCCTACTGAGAGAGCAGCTGCCCATGACCAGGGGACAGCTGAGTGTGCCCCTGCATCTCCCTGCCTCTGTCTGGCTTTTCCCTGAGCAGCCTGGGTGAGGAAAAGCACCACAGGCATGGCCCACACTGACCTGAGCTGGTCTCTGAGCAGCTGGGGCAACCAGGCTGAGAATTCAAATGGTTTGTGACAAGTGGAAAACAGATTGGAAAAAACGATTTCAGTTTATACTGAGAAGAGCCAAGTAATGCACGGAGAAGGAGCTGCTGCCCCAGCACAGCCTGGGGACACGGGGGAAGGGAAAAAGGGGCTGTAGGTGCCCCTGGAAGAGTCCAAAGCCAGGTTGGACACTGGGCTTGGAGCAGCCTGGGACAGTGGGAGGTGTCCCTGCCATGGCAGGGGTGGCACTGGGTGGGATTTCAGGTCCTTCCAATGCAAATGCTTCTGGGATTCTATAATTAAAACTGATGCACACAGGTCTGAAGGCATCACACCAGACCAGCAGGAAAAGTCACACGGAGAGGAACTGAGCTGCTTCTTCCCACTGAACTTCCACAAGTGACCTGAGTGATCGACCCCCAGCTGGCAGCAGGACAGGGTTAGAGCAGCTGGCATAAAATCATGGAATGTCTTGACCTGGGAGGGCCCCAAAGGGATCATCCCAACCCCTGTCCCTGCCCAGACTCCCCAACAATCCCACCCTGGGCATCCCTGGCAGGGCTGCCCAAAGGCCCCTGGAGCTCTGGCAGCCTCGGGGCTGTGCCCATTCCCTGGGGAGCTTTTCCAGGGCTTATTCCACCCTCTGGGAGAAGAACCTTCCCTGAAATTCAGCCTGACCCTCCCTGGTACAGCTCCAGCATTAATTTCATTATGTACCATTAATTCCAGTAATAAATCCACACCATTGTTGCTGGATTTAGGGATTCCTCTGGACCATGGGGAGGGTGTAACTGGTCACTGCTTGGCAGCCAGGTTCGGTTTGTGTCTCTTTCAGACAGTGAGGCCTGGACAGGCACTGCTGTGCCCTTTGTGGTGTCAGGGGATGCAGATCCATCCTGCTGCATTCCTAGAGCAGAATAGGCTGCTCCAGGCTCTGGAGCCTTCCCTCCTCCCAGCTGGGACTTTGCAGGGAGTCACTGCAAGGTGTCTGTGAGTGCAGCAGAGGCAGCTCTGTTCTGATGTGATGTGACACATCAGCTGACACCTTTTGTCTGGTGTGGCACAGCCTGGCCTGCGGAGCCACAAATGAAATCCCAGCTGTCAACCACCCAAATTAAAAATAAATCACTGCACTGACCCCCGAACCCCGGCTGACAACTCCTCCCCCCCACGGCATTGTGTCTCTCTCCCCTCCCATCCTGTGCCATCATTTCTGCCTTCAGTTATTTTCCAGGCCTGGCTTGGCAAAGCTCTGCCCACCTTAAACTGCTGAGGGCTGGGGGGTGATGGGATGGATGGGATGGAGGGATGGGACCAGGTTTGGGGAGCCTTCCCTGTATCAGCTGAAGCTGGGCATGACTCTTGCTCCCTGGGGATGTGGATATGGATGTGCTGTTCAGGCAGCACTCTGGGCAGGTGAACAATGGCATCATCAGTGCCAGCTGAGTCTCAGCCAGGTGCCCATGGATCCAGGGGTGAATTCCTGCCTGGAATGATTCCCCACAGATGGGCCCTGGTGCCCCTGGGCAGCTTTAACCATCTCAGTGCCTGCCAGAGGGGCTCTACCATAGAGTAGAAGCCCAGAATGGTTTGGGTTGAAGGGACCTTAAATCCCACCCAGTGCCACCCCTGCCATGGCAGAGACACCTCCCACTGTCCCAGGCTGCTCCAACCCCAATGTCCAACCTGGCCTTGAGCACTGCCAGGGATCCAGGGGCAGCCATAGCTGCTCTGGGCACCCTGTGCCAGGCTGGATTCAGGTAATCCAGGGAATTTCCAGAGTGTATAAGGATGATTTCTTGATGCAGGTGATTGCTGAAATGAGCAGGAGAGATGCCATGTTGGATGTGTACTCCCAGCAGGAAGAAAACTCGTGGATGGTGCAGCCTTGGACACAGTGACTGTGGGAAAATGTGGAGTTCAAGACCCTCAGAGCACAGAGTGAGATAAACAGTGGAAATACAGCTGTGGGCCCCAGAATGAAGTAATTTTAGCCTTTTTGTGGGCTTCACTGATGAAAACATGTCCCTGGGGAGTGAAGGGGCCCAGGAGGGCTGGGTGATGCTAAGGACAGCTCCTGGATGCCGTGTCCAGCTCCAGGTTCCTGGCACATGAGGGATGAGGATGTCCCTGCTGCTGACATCTACCCCAAGTTAATTTCATTTATCTCACTTTTTCTACATCTGTCCTGCAGAATGACGCTGAACCCAGACCTCTCCACAAATCCCGTGGTCAGTTCCCCCTCCAAATCAAGGCAAGAAGAACCATACTCTAACAGAACTCTCTCAGCCTGTACCCACTGAAGGTGGGATCGTGGCTGCAGCTGAGAGCTCTGAACTCGGTTTTCCATTTCCAGACACATCCTCTGAGCAAGAAAAGAAACTCCTTTATATATATTAATAATGAAACTCATCAAGAACTCCTGTTTCCAGGTAAATTCTGTTAGGATGTTTGGCAGCATCAGAAAGACCTTCAAATAGACTATTTAGCAAATAGCCTTGTCTATGAGAGCTGAAAGATTTGGCAACGCTTCGTAATTTATGTCCTGCTTTTCTTAAAGAGAGGTAATAAATCACAGAGGGTGTTTTACCTAGGGAGAGGGAGAGAGAGGGTGCTTTCTGTTCTGCACCTTCATTATTTGTCTTCAGCTTCAAAGCCCAGAGCTGGGTGAGAGCTCTGAGAGGGACAGATAATGATGCCCCGTAATCAGCAGAGTAATCACGAGATGGCTCTGTTACATTCCTCTCCCCGGAATATTAATGGAGTGAGGACGCTGCAGACTGATGTGCAACAGGGCTTTCAAATCCTTCCAAATGGCTCCTCAGTCCATTACTTCTGCTGCTCTGTTCTCGAGGCTGGGGGAGGGAGGTGTAGCAGCAAGGAGCAGTGCAGCCTCACCTCCTGTTCTCTACAACACAGAGAAGCAGCATTGTGTGCTGAGAACAGCGTGGGTTTAACCTCCAGAACTAATCCTGGGCTTGCTCAGGCTGCCCTGAGAGATACCAAAGAGCCAGAAAAAGAATTTCACCCAGGTGGAGCCACACCAGCCGTGCTTTCTGTGGACACCCTCAGCACACCCAGAGGATCCCCGTGGTGTTGTCCCCTTGTCCCAGTGCCTTGTCTGTCCCCCCAGAAGGACTGTCATGTGGCTCAGCACACAGGGACAGCCCAGGCTATGCCCTGAGGAGGTGGCACGGAGGGCAGAGGGGCTCTCACCACACTGACCACGCTTGGTGGGGCACTGCCAGGAAATCAGCACTCTGCTCTTGCAATCACAGAATCCTAGAGGTTGGAAAAGCCCTCCAAGATCAAGTCCAACCATTCCCTGAGAGCTCCCAGCCCAGGGCCAGGCACAGCCCTGTCCTCATCGCTAGTGCCAGCTCCAAAATCTTTAGGCTCCTTAGGATCACTGAACTGTTTAGGTTGGAAAAGCCCTGCAAGACTGAATCCAGCTGCTCCCCACCTGTGCCAAGGTGACACTGTCCCATGTCCCAAGTGCCACATCTACAGGGCTCTGAAATTCCTCCAGGGATAGGGACTCCAGCCCTGCCCTGGGCAGCTCCTGCTTAACCACCCCTTCAGTGAAGAAATTTTCCCAATATCCAAAATAAACCACCTTTGTCCTGTCTCTGTTCCCTGGGAGCAGAACCCAATTCCCCCCCGCTGTCCCCTCCTGTCAGGGACTAGTGCAGAGCCACGAGGTCCTCCCTGAGCCTCATTTTCTCCAGGCTGAGCCCCCTTCCCAGCTCCCTCAGCTGCTCCTCACAGGATTTGTGCTCAGAGCAGAGTAATTCTGTGCACAAGTGTCAGGGCATGTCTGTTTCTCTTGGGGAGCATCAGTGCTCTCACAGAGGACTTCAGGTGTTTGGTGTATTGAGCAGGAACCCACAGAATTCTTCTGGGAGCAGGAGATGTGTTCCAGTGCTGGGCTAATCAGGGACACAGGATGGACACAGACAAGCACTCCTTGGAAAGGCTCTTTCCAGGCCCAGATCCAGCACTCCAAAACACATTCCTGTTGCAGCAGCCCTCTTGTTAGAGGGTAGAAATAAACCAAGATACAGACTTCCTGTTTATCACAGCATGAAAAGGGTCCTGGTTTATTCCTCTTCACAGCTCAGCAATCCTGACTCCAAACACTCAATGGCTCTGGCTGCAGCAGCTCCTGCTGTAGGTTTCCCTTGCAGCCTCTGGCTGCTGGTTATTTCCTGCTGAGCTCTGACTGCAGGGATTAGTGTGCAGCCTCTGACTGCAGGCTTTTACCTGGCTAGACTGTGACTGCAGGTTCCAACAGCAGGCTCTAACTGCGGAGCCAGACTGAGCTCACAGCAGGGATTCTCTCTCCCCAGGATCCTTCTTCTTCATGATTCTCTCATTCCCTCCTCCTCAAAGTTCCACTTCCTTCACAATCCCCTCCTCACCAGCTAACTCAGTCCCTTTTATCACACTTGTCTTTATTGGATATAGCTGTGACTCAGGAGTGACGCTGTATTGGATAATTAACACAGCTGGTATTTATCAGGGGTGAGGTCACCTGTATTCCCTTCTACACATTCCATCATGGATATCACTATCTTGGCACAACAACCTAAATTCCTGCCAAGGCCACCCCACCTGTGCTCCAGTCCCACATCGATGTCCCACAGAGGAAGGGATGCCATGCAATCCTACTGAGACGAATGCACAGAACATCATGGGAGAGTGTTCCGACCCAAATCCTGCTCTTAATCCTGGAATATCCTGAGTGGGAAGGGACACCCAAGGATCATCCAGCCCAGCTCCTGGTCCTGTACAGACACCCTGACAATCCCCCATGTGCATCCCTGAGAGCACTGTCCAAACACTCAGAAGGACTTAATGCCCTGGCAGCACTTCCAGCCTTATTCAAAATATTCAGGTTTTCCCAGGAAGTGTCAAGGTCATCCTTTGCCACATTCTGCAAATTTTTTTTTTTCAATTTGCCCCCTGAAGTAACTACAGAAAAATAGAAATTATTCTGCAACTTAATTCAAATTAATTTGTCCAAGATAGGTTTATTGTGCTGTGTCTGTTATTTATTTCAGTTAAACTGAATAACTCCAATTTTAACCAACTTCTTTCTTCCCTGAGGGCAAGGAGGGTTGTGAACAGGTCTCACAGATCTGAAGGGACAGTCCCTGACCTCTTTATCTTCCCTGTAACCACATCTCCTACCTGAGCTAATTTATTATCCACAGACTGATAAAAAATATGAAAAACAGCAAGTCATATCACTGGAGAGGTTTAATGTAGCTGAAAACTCCAAGGACTCCCTGGCAATTCATCGTTCCAATGTCTGAAGGGGCCTAAAAAGAACCTGGAGAGGGATTTTGGACAAGCACTGGAGGGACAGGACAAGGGTGGATGGGTTCAAACTGACAGAGGGGAAATTTAGGTGAGATATAGGGAAGGAATCGTTCCTGGGAGGGTGGGAAGGGCTGGGCTGGAATTCCCAGAGCAGCTGTGGCTGCCCCTGGATCCCTGGCAGTGCCCAAGGCCAGGCTGGACATTGGGGCATGGAGCAGCCTGGGACAGTGGGAGGTGTCCCTGCCATGGCAGGGGTGGCACTGGGAGGGATTTAGGGTCCCTTTCAACCTAAACTCTTGGATTATGTGAATTCCAAACCCTGCCCCAGACTTTAGGCCATGAGGTGAAGCAGTTGGAGCAAAACATTCATCAAAAGCTCCCCCACTCAGCTGAGAACATTCACTGCTAGTGCTGATTTTAATTGATTTTATCCCGGTCCTTGGCAGGAATGTTCCCTCCCAAGGTGGAAAAGGCTGGGAAGTCCGTTAAGAGAGGCAAATGCGAGGAAAGTGTTTGGATCAGGAGCACAGGAGGGGCTGTTCCCTCCTGTCCCATCGTTGGCGCCAGGGGCAGACACACCCATTGGAACAGCAGTTCCAGGGCTACCGTGCTGATGTTCCCGGGTTATTCCTGCGGCTGGGAGCAGGAATGAAATCCAGGCTGAGCCCGCCACCTGCTGCTCCTGCTGGTAATTGCAAGAGAGCGGGATGAGATGGTCCCGGTCTGCCTCACCTGCTGTCCCTGGGATCTGCACCTGGAACAGAGCTGTTGTCACTGCCACCAACAGAACTGGATGGCCCTGAGCCCTGATCCACATGGGAACGATGAGAGAATAACCTTGCTCCAGTGCAGTCCTGGGAGAGGACTCAGAACAGCTGCTCTTTGCTCCCCTGGGGAAGGAGCGAATGGCAGGGACACCTCCCACTGTCCCAGGCTGCTCCAAGCCTCAGTGTCCAACCTGGCCTTGGGCATTGCCAGGGATCCAGGGGCAGCCATAGCTGCTCTGGGCACCCTGTGCCAGGACCTCCCCACCCTCCCTGCCAGGAATTCCTAATTCCCAGTATCCCATCTTTCCCAGCCCTCTGGCGGTGGGAAGCCATTCCTGTGTCCATCGCCTCCTAAAGTCACCAATGACCACCTGAAGTTCCCTGTCCTCCCCCAAATGCCTCTCCCCAAGCTTCCCACAGTGCCCACAAACCCCAGAGATCTCCATAGGGAGCTTCACACAGGGACCTCTCCACATCAACCCTATGTGCACTGGGGTGACAGTGACATCCCGAGGATTTCACCAGTTCCCTGTTCCCAAGGATGTTTTCATTCCAGTGTCCATGAGCTCAGTGCTGTGACTGCACAGCTGGGACATGACCCCAGGGCTCCTGTTCCACACATCCCAGAGGGCTGTGAGCTGGGAACCTGCACCAGCTGTGGCCTCAGGCCCCTCTCTGTCCATGTGGGATCTGCCCCTGGAGCATTCACCACCAGGCAGGGAGCAGCACTGGGCTTGGGCATCAGGCCCTGGTCGAGTTTCACAAGAAGAAAGCAGCAGCCAGCCAAGAGGGCAGAATCAGCATCTGGAGCAATTCAATTTGAAATTAATTACATAAATTATGTCATGAGAAAAGATGAGCTGAATTAGTGTTCCAGCATGAACTCGGAGAGCATGAGCAGAGCCTGAGCCTTGAGCTCCACATCCCTGCCCACAGATCCTTTGGTGCACTGGCTGGGAAGCACTTCAGCTTCCAGACAGGGAATTGATGCGTGCAGCACCTGCTGGAATCCTTGCTGGCACCTGGGTGACCCCAGCATGGCACTGCCAGTCCCAGCAGGGCTCCAGGCTCAGCCAGTGCCAGCGCTGGGTCACAGCTGACCTTGGGCTCTGCCGAAGGGACAGCTCCGCCCGCGGGGGCAGCCAAGTGGAAAGCTGAAACCATCATTTTCCAAAGAGACTGGAGGTAAAAAAGCCTCAGGGACAATCTTTTGTCAGTTCCTGAGACTTGATTAACTGCCTTAATTCCACATGATTAATGGCTCTCAGATCTCGGGAGGCCGAGTCTCCGTGCATGTGCTGCGACTGGAGAGTCTTCCTTCCCAAAAACTCCTACAGCTGCTCCAGAGCCACATTCCCTGACTCTGCCATTCCCGTTCCTTCTGCTCTCCAGTGGGAATGGGTGTGAGCACGGTGCTCAGAGCATGGCTGTTATTTCCATGTCCTTTCAACTGTGCTGGCAGGGGACTGTCACTGCTGCCACCCTGCCCCTGGTGCTCCTCAGAGCCACAGATGAGCCTTGGGTGTCCCCTGAGCTGGGACTGCTGGGGCACCTCGAGTCCCCCTGTCAGTTCTGGGCTCCTCACAGCAAGAGACCTGGAGGGAGGGGATGGAGAAGGGCAGGGAGGGAATGGAGCTGGGAAGGGTCTGGAGAATTCCTGAGGGAGCTGGGAAAGGGGCTGAGCCTGGAGAAGAGGAGGCTCAGGGGGGACCCAAGGCTCCCCTTGGGAGCACAAGTCCCTGACAGGAGGGGACAGCTGGGGGGGTCGGGCTCTGCTCCCAGGGAACAGGGACAGGAGGAGAGGGAATGGCCTCAGGATGGGCCAGGGGAGGCTCAGGGTGGACAACAGCAGGAATTTCCCCATGGAAAGGGTGCTGAGGCCTTGGAAGTGGCCAGGGAGGTTTGGAGTGCCCATCCCTGGAGGTGTCCAAGGAATTCCTGGAGGTGGCACTCAGAGCTCTGGGCTGGGAACAGGGTGGGCATTGGGCACAGCTGGGACTTGGTGACATTGGAGCTCTTTTCCAACCTCAGACATCCTGAGACTCTGTGACACTTAAGAGATGTGTGACACAGCAGAACAACCTGTGGGAAGAGCCTCCAAAAAGTTCACAGATCTCTACTGAACAGTCAGCAGAACTCTGCTGCCCATGAGGGCAAGAACCAAATCCATTCCACTGTGCAGTGTTCATCACCCAGGGATGCTCCTGAGGGCAGCAGTGAGGAAAGCCCAGGCAGATCCTTCCAGCCCTGCAACCTCAATCTGTGGCCAAAATAGAGATGAGAACAGGAGAAGAAGGAAGCCTTGGCCTCATGCCCTTGCAGGATCTGCTGCTGCAGACACGTTCTCCAGATGAACAAGGCTGGTTTCACAGCTCTTGGCAAATGTGGAGATGCTGAACATTTGGCCTAATTATTATAAACAAGATTAAATTAATGTACTGAAGGAGCAGGAGGTGGTTGAGCACACAAGTTCCACACAGGCCCTACTGACAGCGATTGAGAGACAATCCTACTGCAGCAATCAGTGACCCTCTGGTAGCTGAATCATTAATCACCTGGCACAGGGAAAACCAGTGGGGAATTCAGAAAAAATCCACAGCATTGGACCAAGAATCCATCTCATTCCTGCCCTGGTTAATAGAATGCAAGGACTGTGCATCTCCAGGATCTATAAATAAACTCCCAGGGCTGACTTGCTGCTCTTGTGCTTAATGGTGGGAAATTGCATCCTGAAGTTTCTGGGGCAGGCAGTGACCTGGAGGATGTGGAAGGAATACCCAGGGGTGACTGTGCTCCCCTGGGGTGGAATAAGAGAGGTCATGGCAGCAAATCCCAGCCCAGCTGAACCCTAAGGTGAGCTGTGGGAAGGTAGAAGGGAGCTGAGTTTCACACGCATCATATTATTGTTTATATTTCTTTATAGATAAAATGGAAGTGCTGCTGGATCAATGGGGTTTGGATTCACTCTGGATTCTCAGAGTGAAACACAAAACAAGGGTCAGTGAAAACAATGACTGAACTGCACTGGGCACCCACTCCCACATTCACTCCTACCATTTTCCATGAAATGTCTTCAAGGTTTTCCTGTGGAATAGATTCCTGCTAAGGCCAGGAGCAGCCAGGTCTGGTTAACACCCAGGCTCATCTCTGGAGTGCTGCAGTGTTCTCCCCATGCCCCTGGGCTCAGGATCCTGGGAAAGAGAGTTTGAATTGTAATTTCGGATCCCTGCCTGGACATTTCCACAGCCCCACAGTGCCTGACCCTCCTCCCTGGAAGGGAGAATGACTGAAAAAAAGGAGGATACTAGTAGATTTAAGGTGTTTCTCATTGTAGGACCTTTTCAGTGCTTATAAGTTGGACAAGGTTTACATTTTCTGTGTCAGGTCAGTCCCAAGCTGATCCTTGTGGAACATTTTCCCTGCAATAAGCAGCTTACTGCAGTATTCCCATCCCTGGAAGTGTCCAAGGCCAGGCTGGACATTGGGGCTTGCAGCAATAAATTGCACATTACCTTGTGCCATTCCCAAAAGCACTGCTCTTTTCCAGGCAATATGGAGATCATGGAGAGAGAGATGCCTGGCAGTGTCCATTTACAGCCTGGAGTTCTCACAGGCTTTTTATGATCCTTGTTTCATTGTGAATTTTAGTGCCAGCCCAAATTAAATTCATTTTACAATATGTATTTATTTCTCAGTTTCTTAACAGAACAATTTGGAAACATCCCAGAGCCTTTAAACAACAAATCTGCTTTTCCTTTATGGCAAAAAAAAAAAAAAAGGCGTTTTTGCCTTTCTTTTCCCAGGGAGAGCAGCCAGCAAAGGCCCCCCTCCAGCTTGCACAAGGATGGGTTTTTTTCCATACATAACTTCAGCAGTTTAGCACTTCCAAACTGTCACTGTCACACCACAGTCAGTTAATTACATTTATAATTCCAGAAACATGGGTGGTAGAAATTGAATCTCAAGTAAAAAGACTTTGTCTCCCAGACAGTGGGCAAATAAAACTTTGCTTATCTCGCTGTAATTTCACGATACACAGCATGGGGTGGTGAAAAAAATCCCTCAATAATGTAATTTATCACTAACAGGGAGTACTGCACTCCTTTTCATTTTTATCCTGGCCAAGGCTGTGAAAGGCTCCAGCTGAGTGAAGCTCCCCATTCCCTCCCCCCACACCACCAGCCAAGCTGTGCCTCCTCTTCCCTAAGCACTGTTTTCCAGCTGCTTCCCAGTCCTGCCTGCTAAACTCACTTGTGGCACTCCAATGATCTCCAGGCATCCCAAACGACTTGGGAAAGAAAACACCCTGAGATGAGGATGAAACAACCTTCTTATCCTGCCAGATGCCACCACGAATAAAGAGCTTGGGAGTGTCATTAATGCAGCTCAGGTGCTGTTCCTGCAGGTGTGCCAGGAGTGGGGGATACACCATGGGGAAGGGTGGTTTTCCCTGCTGTTGGAAGGACTGACAGGAGATCCTGGGGAAATACCCGTTTGGTTTGGAAAAGGCTCAGTTCCCTCAGGAGCAGTGCAGGGCCTGGCATGGTTCAGACAGGTCAACAAGGCATGACTCCAGAGCTGAGTGGAGACACAAAAAGGCAGGGATTTGTCCTATTATCTCATCATTATCCCACCCCAAGGCACATTTCCTGTCACTCAGCAGAGCTCTGGGGCACTGAGAACACACAAACAAAGCCAGGTTTGCAAAACAAAAATAAAAATGGGATTCTTGGCTTTGTTTTCCAAAACACAGAAAAGCAGGAATCATCCCAAAGCCACTTGGGTTCATGCTTTAGGTTCCTGCCCCTGTCTTACAGGATGCACTGAGTATATCCCACAGAAAGAGGGATTGGACTCCAAAATCCCACAACTGCCCAGGGAGCAGTCACAAAACCACATGGATGGTTTGGATTGGAAGGGAAGGGTCAGGTTGGACACTGGGGCTTGGAGCAGCCTGGGACAGTGGGAGGAGTGGCAGGAGTGGAATGGGATGGGATTTAGGGTCCTTTCCCAGCCCAAAGCATTCCAGGACTGTAAGGAATGGAAGTTATCCTCAGGAGGATCAGCAACACCCACCCAGTGTCAAACTCTGCCAGTGCACTGTGACAGAAATAAAAATCACCCCCTTGGCAGCAGCCAGCACTGCCCAGGTGAAGCAGTGCCGGAATCCCACATTTTAGGGCTGGCAATGGGGAAAAATGGCACATTTCTGCCTCCTCAGCTCTGCTCCTGCTGCTCTTCGTGTTCTAGAGGAACACTGCCAGTGAGAGCTGAGGTAAATACATCCCAGGGAGTCACAGAGCAATAATTCCAGTGAAAAGCACAGACCATGAAGCTGTAACGCTCTGAAATCCTTCCCAGCTCTGGAGGAAAGGAACTGTTTGCCCAATTTAACCCATCAACCCCGAGGAAAGAGACCTTCCAAGGGCTGCTTTCCCCTAAGCAGGCAAACAGAGATTCGATCTGGCAGCATCTATATCAATCGAGGCAGAGCTCAAGCCCTGCTGTGGCCAGGAGCCATCACCGGGAGGAGCTCAAAGGGCAGCACCAGGCGAGGTGCAAGTGCCTGTGAGAAGGGAGGGCTTGGCTTTATTGCACCCGACACCTCGAGAGAATCAAAGCACTTAGCAAAGGAGCACCATCCATCACCTCCTAACACAGAAACCTCCCCTCCTGCAGCCTCTGAAAGGCTAAAATGTCACAGTGTCTTTTTAGGCCCGCTGCTAATGCTTCAAAAAGAAGACAGAATATTCCAGTAATTTCCTACAGTTAGCCTAGAATCCAAATTCTGCTCCTTCCCTTTTTCTTGATTATCTGCTCATTGGCAAAGCTGATTTTCTTAGAATCCCACACTGGTTTGGGTTGGAAAGGATATTAAAACTCAGCCAGTGTCACCTCAGGATGGGCAGGGGCACGTTCTGCTGTCCCAGGCTGCTCCAAACCCCAATGTCCGACCTGAGATGGGGGAAGAGAAGGATGAAACAACCTCCTTATCCTGCCAGATATCACCATGAAGAAAGAGCTTGAGAGAGTCATTTAACGCAGCTCAGGTGCTGTTCCTGACACTTCCAGGGATCCAGGAGCAGCCACAGCTGCTCTGGCAATTCCAGCCCAGCCCCTCCCGACCCTCCCAGAGAGGAATTTATTCCTAATATCCCACCTAAACTCCTATTTTGTCTAATTACTCCAACTCCTGGGAGCATCTCTTCCCAAACTTTTTAAGCACCAGACCCTTGTGGAAGCCTCAGGACTCTCTTGTGGAGCACAGAACAGAGGAGAGGGATCAGTGACAGCATCACTGCAGTAACAGATGTGTACAAATCCTGCAGGAAGAATGCATCAAGGGAACTTAATTCCCTGAAAAGTGAAGGTTCCAGGAATCACCTCTTCTTCCCTAGGGAAATATGTCAGTGCTGGGCAGCAGCCCCGACTCAGGGACCCTTCCCACGTCCCACTGAGCTGCTCCTCATTCTCACCAGCATCTCCAAACCCCACCCTGCCCTCCTGGACACTCCCAGTGCCCTGCCTGCTTCTCCCAGCCCCCACTGGTGGCACTAAGGGCACCTTAAGTGCTGTGTCCAGCTCTGGGAGTCTCAGTTTAGGAAGGACATTGAGTGCTGTGTCCAGCTCTGGGAGTCTCAGTTTAGAAGGATGTTGAGATGCTCAAACACATCCAGAGGCCACGGGGCTGGTGAGTGGCTTGGAGCACAAACCCTGGGAGGAATGGCTGAGGGAGCTGGGGTTGTTCAGCCTGGAGAAAAGGAGACTCAGCAGTGACCTTGTCACTCTCTGCAACTCCCTGAAAGGTGGCTGTGCTCAGGTGGGGTTGGGCTCTTTCTCCAGGCAGCAACTGGCAGAATGAGAGGACACAGTCTTAACCTGTGCCAAGGGAAATATAGGCTGGGTATTAGGGAAAAGTTTTTTACAGAAAAGGTAATTAAGTATTGGAATGGCCTGCCTGGGGAGGTGGTAGAGTCACCATCCTTGGATGTGTTTAAGGAAAAACTGGATGTGGCACTGGGTGCCAGGGTTTAGTTGAGGTGTCAGGGCTGGGCTGGACTTGATGAGCCTGGAGGTCTCTTCCAACCTGGTGATTCTGATTCTAATGTGTCAGTGCCAGCAGTGCCCCAGCTCTGGAATGAAGCCATCCAAAGGGACACGGGAGCCACACGCTGGAGTAGCCATGGCAACCCACAGTGGCTCCCTGCTTCCCTTCTCATTGCATCACTGCTTCCCTCTCGGCTCCTGGATAATTCCCAGGCCCAGCTGGGACACCAATGCTCTCAAAAAACAGTTTTATTGACAAGTTTTGCTTCTTTGCATCTTGAAAGTGCTGCAGTAAAATCAGATTTTCTCAACATAAGAGGGAGAGGAAGGAAAACGATGTCACCAGTGCTGAGTCTCAGTGGATGAAAAGCTGGGATAGCCATAAAAGTGTGAAGTAAAAACTCAACACCTGACACTAAATTTCACCATAAATGGACTGATGAACTTCAGCCTCACAAGAGAAGGGGCAGATCTGGCTGCCTCCCACAGAGTCTTAATGGCTCATTTATTTATTAATTACTGTTTTTGCAGTATGTGAGGAAGAAAAGCAAGAAATGTATATGAAATCTATAATGACATGTACTCCTAGTAATCCTACACGGAAGTTTTGCCAGGAGAAAACTGAATCGGGAATGTTGGAATTACTGAGGTTGGAAAAGAGCTCCAAGGCCATTGACTCCAAGCATTGACTGCCTGATGCCCACCCTGTTCCCAGCCCAGAGCCCCGAGTGCCACCTCCAGGAATTCCTTGGACACCTCCAGGGATGGGCACTCCAAACCTTCTGGCCACTTCCAAGGCCTCAGCACCCTTTCCATGGGGAAATTCCTGCTGCTGTCCACCCTGAGCCTCCCCTGGCTCAGCCTGAGGCCGTTCCCTCTCCTCCTGTCCTTGTTCCCTGGGAGCAGAGCCTGACCCCCCCGGCTGTCCCCTCCTGTCAGGGACTTGTGCAGAGCCACGAGGTCCCCCCTGAGCCTCCTTTTCTCCAGGCTGAGCCCCTTTCCCAACTCCCTCAGGAATTCTCCAGCCCCTTCCCAGCTCCCTCAGCTGCTCCTCCTCATCGCCTAAACAGGGTCATGAATTCTCTTTGGGATCTTGTCAGACCTTCCCATTTTTGTGACTTTAGGGGAGGAGAAGCCTGGAATTTCCTTAAATTCTAACAAGAAAGGAGAGGATCAGCTCTACACCCCAGAATCACCATGTTGGTGTCCCTGATGGGTTGGTGACTTAGGCCTGCAGGGTTTGAATCCCCTGGGATAATCCATTACTGAGCTTCTCCTTGCAGCACCAACAATAAACTACCCATGTGACTCTGGAGCCCCAGAAATCCAAAATGCAAACACATCCACGTGGCCTCCACATCCCTGCGGCATGAACAGTAACTTGCCCAAGAACCCACGAATGCAGTCAGTTAAAAGCCTTGTTTGCAGGGACTCCCTGCAGGAATCTGAACGTGTTCCCTCTCCCTTCCCTTGGAAATTAGTATGCCATTGTGAGGATCAAGGCCATTTGCAGGAATATAAAATATTCAATTAATAAGGCTCTGGAATATTTAATCATGACATTGAAATGCTAAGGAGTACATTAACATTTATTATTGCCTATAAAGGATGGAGCTCCAGCTCTGTGCCTGTTCCAGAACAGCCCCGTGGAGCTCCAGGTGGGGTTTTGGGCTCCTTCAGAAAGCAATGCTAAAAGGCAGCATTAATGCAGATTAGGCTAAATCTCATCACCACTGGAGTAACACTCCAGGAGAGAATGAAATTACCAGCTCTTAGTTTCAAGAACTGAGGAGAACATTTTTTTTTCCCTGTTTCCAGTTAGCAGGGAATTACACAGGGAGCATTTCCAGCAGCAGCTTTGGCCTTGGTGAAGGAAAAAACGAAAATAAACAGGAAAAGCAGAGGGCTCTGCCTTAAGCACTGCCCTATTTTAAACCATTTTAGCTCAAGGCTTGCTCAGATGCACTAGTTTGATCTGTTTGTTATTTCTGAGCTGATTTCTCTTCCCTAAGTGAAAAGACTGCAATTTCACTGCTGGAAAATGACCATCAGAAAAAAAAATACTCATTAAAACAGCCCAAATTATGAGCCACAAGAATTTTTTATTTCCTTTGTTACTTCTGCATAACTTCTTGCCAAATCTTGGGGCAGATTATGGCACTAGGAGAACATCTCACCTTGCAGGGAAATAATGTCAGCCTCTGGTTTAACCCCAGCTGCCCGTTATCCTCATCCTGAATCCAAATCTGTCCCAGCTCCTGGGAAGGAGTTGAACTCTATCCCAGCCCAAACCAGGACACTCCATCATCACAACGTGCTGTGTATCAGTAACAGGCACAAGAAATCCGCCTTTAAATAAAAATCAGCCTTGCAACCAATGGAGATTACTCAAAGGGATCATTTGGCAAAAACACTCAAAAGATTAGGAAAGTTACAGAGGTCAGTAAAAATGAAACTTTACCAATAAGGGAAAAAACAACAAGGATGTTTTAAAAGAATAGCAGGGGAAATCATTGTAATAGCTTGGATCTGTTATTGGGAATCAATACAGTAACTCTCAGAGAATGCATAAAACAAATATTTATCTTTTGTGCTGGTAAAGATGCTGAGAGGAATATTTGTTTCTGATGATAGTAACTAAATATTTTCTACTCGATCACCGTTTAAATAAGATTATGAACTTACTACAGCCTGAACGTATCAGAGACAATTTTCACAAAACTTGTGAGCAACCCCCAGAAGTTCCAGCATATTTAATGGGACAGACCAGCCAGGCAACACGAGCTAGCTGATAGTGAGGGAGCTTGGGGTCCAACATTAATTACCAGGATGGTGTGATTGGATTTTAGAAAAATTACACTTGAATTGCCCTATAGAAACATCTCGACCCAGAATTGTAATTAATAACCAAACCGGAAATTCTCATTCTGAGGAGATGCAGGGGAAGATGTCCAGCAGGAGGACAGGGAATTCCTCCTGCCCCTGTGCAGGCAAAGCTCCAAAGCCCAGACTCAGAGAGAAACTGGTCCAGAAGCAGCAGCAGTGCCTGGCTCAGGGCTTCCAGGGCTGGGATTGTTCTCCTGGGACAACCAGGGAAAGAATCTCTGGGAAAAGAGAGAATCAGTGGGGTGAAGGGCAGGGCCAGCATGAGAACCAGGGGTTAGGAACTAGCCAGGAACACTTGTGCGCTGAAACAAGAAAGTAGCAGCCAAGCAATACAGGGAATATTAAAGAATGCATTCCAGCAGCAGTGGGAAAATAAGAGGTGAGATAAAAATGAGCTCAGGTTATGACAGCTGTGGGACAGGCCTGAAGGCAGTGCTGAGAGTCCATGTTCCTAAGGAGGGCTGCTCCTCACTCCAGCTGAGGAGGGGAGCAGCTGGAAACTCATAAAGCAAAACCATTCCAGGCAGGAGGGAGGGAGGGAAGGCAGGCAGGCACATGGAGGTGACAGTCACCACAACAGCTGCCTAAGAGTTGGGACTGGTTCCTTTTCAAATCAGAAATCATTCACAGAATCCAAGAATATCCTGAGCTGGGAGGGACCCACAGGGATCATCCCAACCCCTGTCCCTGCACAGACCCCCGCAACAATCCGACCCTGGGCATCCCTGGCAGGGCTGTCCAAAGGCTCCTGGAGCTCTGGCAGCCTCGAGGCCGTGCCCATTCCCTGGAGAGCTTTTCCAGTGCTTATTCCACCCTCTGGGGGAAGAACCTTTCCCTGCTCTCCAGCCGTTCCCTGGGTCCTGTCCCTGGCAAAGTAATTCCTGTGCCCCACGTGGCAGCAGAACTCAGCCAAAAAGCTCCTGTGGTGTGTGGGGATCCACGAGCAGCAGCTGCTCCGTGTTAGCGATGAGCAACCACAGCTTTCCCGAGCCACATCCAGGGAATGCTCAGCTCAGCTGTGCCCCACACAGGTCCCTTTCCCGCAGCCTCACTCCAGCTCCTGTTTCCGAGCATCCCAGCCGGGCACAGCTAGGGATAAGGATGTGGGAAGGCGGCTCGGGATAAGGATGCTCAGGCACAGCTCGGGATAAGGATGTGGGAAGGCGGCTCGGGATAAGGATGCTCAGGCACAGCTCGGGATAAGGATGTGGGAAGGCAGCCTGGGAGAAAGATGCTCGGGCACAGCTCGGGGTAAGGATGCTCGGGAAGGCAGCTCCTGCCACCTCGTGGGGACGCAGCGCTGCTCTTCCATCACACCTCGGTGCTTTTCCTTCCCTCTGGAATGTTGGGCAGCCCCAGCTTCCCCCGGGATGTAGAAATGTTCCCTCACAAGGAAGAAGCTGCTCCGAGAGTGATTTTTGTTCATTATTTTTCTGCTGTTCCTAAAGCACAGCCTCCTTTCCCACTCCCTCCTTCCACCCCGAGCTGCTGGCTGAGAACAGAAATAATCCTAAACCAGAGGAGGAAAAGAAGAAGTAAGAATAAAACACCCCAAGCACAGTGTGAGTTGTTCTCTCAGTCAATACAATCAAATCCAGCAGGAATTTGCAGCAGGAATTTCCTTAGGTTTAATGTAGATTATTCTGTATTTTTGCATTTTGAAGCCACCAATAAACCAAACCTAGATATGTATAAATATATGAAATCCAAATATTTTCTTCCAGCTACCCCAAAAAATAAGCATTAGGGTTTTGCTTCCAGACACACAATTAATTAAGATCTCAAAAAGCTGAATGAACATTTATTTTTATACCTCTAACCCTAATATATATAACTTACCTAACCTTATATATATAACTTACAGGATTAATAGACAAGACCTGTCAAAGGAATCGCCCATAAAAAGGGAAAAAATTTAAATATTTCCATGAAAAAATATGGAAAAGCACAGAGCCCTCAGCCAAACAGCATGCAAGGGGTGTTATGGGTTTTGTTTTTTTTTTTTCCCCGGTTTAACCCCACACTGCAGATCTCACTGAGGTGTCTGGGCTGTACCATCCACACCCCAGACTTTTGGGATTGTGTTTCTGCAGCTGCTGCCAAAACAGCTGATCTGCCCACGGCAGGAAAGTTCAGCTGCACGGGCTGCACCTCCACTCAGAACCAAAGAGTCAAAAGTCTGGAAGGGAGGCTTGTAAAACTGTTTATAATGCAATTATCATCCATATCCCATGATTAATTCTTTTTTTTTCCATGAAGATTTTGATTGGCATCAGCCACCCTCCCAAAGAGAAGCAGCAGGACTCCCAATTTTAGGTTCTTTCTGGTGACTGCTGAGATCCACATGGATTAATCCCAATAAAATCCACTTTTCTGCTTTTAAGCCCATGGCACAAGCAACTGATGAGACTGAGAAGTCACTCAGAGGCCTCGAGGTACATTTGCATTTATTGTCTCCAGGTGCACCTGCTCTTCCCCAGAGCCACCCACAGCTGCTGGGCCAACCACGCTCAACAAAAATCAAATTAACTCCTTTATCCTTAACAGCTTTTTCCTGCTTAGTCTGGATTAGTCTTTCTTCTCTGAATAACGGACCTGATCTCTTCCTTTGTGGAACAAACAGCAAACAAGCTTAAAAACTATTCAAGAAATGCTATTTATGAAAAAAAAAAAAATTCTGCCAGAGGGAAAATTTAGATGGATATTGGGAATTAGGAATTCCTGGCTGGGCTGGAATTCCCAGAGAAGCTGTGGCTGCCCGTGGAAGTGCCCAAGACCAGCTTGGACACTGGGGCTTGGAGCAGCCTGGGATGGTGGAACGTGTCCCTGCCATGGCAGGGGTGGGATGGGATTTAAGGTCCCTTCCTACCCAAACCAGTCTGGGATTCCATTTGGGAAGCTCCACTGGCATCTGGTGACAAAAATAAGAGGAGATCTGCTCAGCCATGCTAACAGATCTTAAGAATTAAAAAAAAACAAACAACTTGTATGAATTCCTCCAATGCTCAAATGACACCCACAAATCTCACACACACATTTGCTCCTTGAAAAAAGAAATTTCCCCTCACTTGACTTCCTGTGGATTCTTTTTTTGTTCCTGAAATGAAGCACAATGGTGGCTTCTGCAACTAGCTGGAGCAAAACGATTTTTCTTTGCTTTTGACGATTTAAGCAAAAGCTCAGCAGATAAGGAGTTCAGAAACTGTGGGAGCACTAAGATGCCGTTAAATATAAGGAGCAAATTATGGATTGAATGGGGTTTTTGTGCTTTTTAAGGACAAATTAACCAAATGAAGCCTTGCCATCTGTATGAAGTCGGTGCATCAGGAACCACGGATATTTAACTGATGTAACACCCGAACACAGCTGTTTCTTGCTATTCCCGGTGTAACTTTTCCATGTTCTCCTTCCCTATTGCACCCACAGATCTGCCAGCCTCGTTCCTTCCTTCCCGGGGAGGCTCCAGCAGAGCCAGCACAGGAGCCAAGGCCAGGGGCAGACGCCAGAAGAGGAAACGCAGAGATCCCTTGCGTTTTCTGACCAGCTCAGGGCTCCTTCCCCCGACACCCGCCTGCCTCCGAGCCTGTCCCCGCTTCCCCGCGGCTTTTTCTCCTGAGTTCTTTGGCAGCCTGGGGGGCAGCAACCACAGCTCCCTGTCTGCCCTATTAACTGGGCTGCTAATTAGCACAGGCATTTCCCGTAATTAACCAAAGCCTTTCGTTATTGTAACAAGCTGCGAAGTAGCAAACAGCACCCCAAAATAACAACGCAGGGTTTTTTAGCGCAGCTGTTTATTGCTAACAGGCACACGCTGAAGTAATTTCTTGCCCAAAACTGAGTTTCTAACCCACCTGCTGGGACAATTTAGGAATCAGACATACCTGATCACACTAGGTACAGCTGGCCACACCTGTGATTCCGATTTACCGTGTATTTTTTATGCATTACTCAAGTAACTTCCCCTGTTTCCCGTTTGAACTGTGAACCCCTACGACAGAATCTTCCAGCCAGGACAGACCAGAGCCTGCCAGGCCTCCAGAGCTTTAATTATATCCACTATTTATCAGTTAATAGCATACACTAATGGCTCTTTTCACAGCCCTGCACACTGACTGGGGGCTTGACCCCTCGCACCTCTCGTTATTCACCCGCGGCGGCTCCTTCGAGCCCGTCGGGCCGCGCTCGGGGCTGAGGCAGCCGGGCTGTGCCTCCGCCCGGCCCCGCTCCATCCCTGCCGCGACCCAGACGCCTCCTGCCCATGTCGGGAAGGCTCCAGCATATAACCAACTACACCCCAGGGCGCTCTCTAGGCTCCGACCACTCCTGCGAGCCCCTCCCCGGCCGCAGCCCGGCCCCGCCTCGCCGCTCCCGCCTCTGCGCCAACGGCCGCGGAGCCCGCCCGGGGCGGACCGAACCACCGCGCCGAGGAGAGGGGAGCTCAGGCACATAGCCCCGGCCTGCGCCGCCTGCCTCAAGGCCGCTCTGTTCCTTAACACCCCTCGTGGCAGTGCGCGATGGTCTCGGCCCGCAGTTGCGCTCTCTCCCGCCAATCAGCGGGCGCGGCGGCTGCGCTCAAATCTGAGCGCGGGGCGCTGTGAGGGGAGTGGAGCCGGTGCGGGGGTGTCGCTGGTCGTAGCTATGAGGGGGCCGGGACCCTCCCGGGACTGCCGCGACAAAGTCTGCGACATCATCACGACCCCCAGCCGCCGCTGCTTCTCGGGAGAGCCGCCGTTCCGCTCGGTGTACCTCAACAGCATTCCCGCGGGGTCGCTCACGCCGCTGAAGCAGCTCCTGCGGGAGCAGGGCAGCCGCGCGTTGGGCCCGCAGTTTGTGGGGCCGGAGTGTCCGGCTGGCCCCAGTACCCAGCCTGGGCCCGACAACTGGCCTGGCCCCGGCGCCGAGCAGCGGCCGAACCTCCGGAATAGCCCCGACCCCCGGGCCTGCCCCGGCGCCGAGCAGCGGCCGAGCCTCCGGAATAGCCCCGACCCCCGGGCCTGCCCCGGCGCCGAGCAGCGGCCGAGCCTCCGGAATAGCCCCGACCCCCGGGCCTGCCCCGGCGCCGAGCAGCGGCCGAGCCTCCGCGATGGCCCCTGTGCCCGGCCCGGCCCCGGCGCAGAGCAGCGGCCGCCGAAGCGCTGCGCTCTGGAGCCGCCCGGGCAGGATTCGCCGGCCAAGATCTTCCAGCGGATGAAGGCGCGGGCGGAGCAGCAGCAAAGGGTCCGCACTGACGTGATCCTGAGCCCCGCGGCCTGGCAGCATTGTCCCGGCACGGCCCGGGCGGAGGGCAGCGCCCAGCCGACCCGAGGTGAATTCCACGGGGCCCTCGGTGAGTCTGTGAGAATGGTTTGTTTGCCTTCAGAACACCTGGAATAAAAAGTACAGAGATGTAAATCTGAATTTGGTTCAACTTTCAGGCATCTTCGTGCTGCAGTAAGTGATGTCTCTGATTTTTACGTTGTCCTAAACCTTTTAATTCTTTGTTTACACCAGCCCACAATCTCAAATGACAGGAATTGTTAATAGTTGCTTTTCCCAAGTGGTTTTGGAACACGCTGGAGCTACCTGTTGATAGGAAAGAGCTCTTAGTCCTCCTGCCGATTGCCTTGGAAGGCCCACGGAGAGGGCAAAGCTCCCTGACACCAATACCCACCAGTCCAGAACCTGGGCACACTTGGGAAGCTATGATTGTTCCACAGCTTCTCTGGGAGAGCTGTATCTGGTGTGAACATTCTCCCTCTGTGCCCTACTCAGGGTTCTTTCAGGATCTGCAAAAAGCAGCCAGAGCACCTTGGCGGGTGTAAAACACACTGGCACCGACACTGGTGGCACCCCAGGTGGCTGAGATTAAAAAAAAATGGTTGGTGAGGTTTTTTTAGTGCTGAAATGTGTCTGTAGCAGTGCTGATACCTCTTCTCTGCTCTGTATCAGAGAGGATTTCCTCCCTTTGGGTTTCTTTCCCTCCGCCTCAGTCTGGTTCTGACTGTTCCCTCTGTGGTGTTCATGAGTGGGCTTGACCCTTGCAACACCTTCAAAACCACTTTGTAACTAAAATAAAAAAATCAAAACAAATTACTGTGGCTGTTCCATACAGTCTGTGCAGAGAAGGAAAAGGTTCATGGAACCTTGCTTTGGGTTTGAAATCCCACTGGATTTTCTGGTTATTTTCCAGAGGCAGTTTGGCCTCAGGTTCCCAGGACTGAGCCCCCAGCAGTGCTCCCTGCAGAGCCTCCCGTGCTGGAAACCCCCCAGAAGTTCTTCCTGAGGATGAAGTGGCAGCAGCAGCAGCACAAAGGTACTGGGTTTGCTTTGGAGAACACAAACTTCCTCCAGTCAGAGAACCCTGGCGTTGCTGAGCTTGGGAAAGCCCAAGAGACCATCCAGCTGTTCCCCAATCCAGCTGTTCCCCAAGTGCCATATCCAGAGGGATTTGAATCTCTCCTGGCATGGGGACTCCTCCACCCCTGGGCAGCCTGCCTCTGTTCTTAAATATCCCTAATTTCTTTTTTTTTTTTTTTTTTTTTTTTTTTTTTTTTTTTTTTCTTTGAATGAGCAGCTAGACCACCTCCAACCCAAACCCAGCAGAATATTCCTCCTCCCACAGCTACAAAGAATCCTTTAGTCAGGGCTGCTTGTGCTGAGCAGCCAGGGATGAAGCCTGCAGAGAATTTGGATGCTGATAAGGATGATATGGATGATTTCTTTGTGGAAACTATAGAGGTAGATGCTGATGAAGAAATGTCTCAAAGTACAGTGGCTACTGATTTGCAAGTAAACTCCAGGCCTTGGAAAAATGGAGGCGCAAAACCTACAGAGCTTTGTGAGGACAGGAGAGAGTTGGAGCCTAGTGACAAACAAGCTGTTCCAGCAGTGGGAAAGGCACAAGAGACTAATCCTGAAAAGCCCTCACAGCGCTTGTGTAGAATCATGCTCTCTCCAATCCAATTCCCAAGGAAGCAGAAACTGGCAGAAGACCCCAAGGTCCCTTTGGATAAGGCTCCTGCTGACAAAGCACACAAAGAGGTGGGAGAAAATAATCCTTTAGGGGAAATGAGAAATTCCTCTGAGCTGATAGCTTGAGGTTATTATTTTTCTTGTCAAAAGCAGAGCGTTCAGAAGAGAATAAACTGTTCTTCTAGTAGATTTTACCAGTATATTTCCCCATGCAAAGGGTTTCTTTTTTGCCATACTCAAAGATGACAAGTGTTCAGTGTTTGGGTTGGTTTTTTTTTTTTTTTTTGTGTAAAAGAAGCACTTTTGGTTTAGTGTGTAGAAAGCATGGTGTAATCATGCATCCTGCTCAGATCCAGGGAGGAGAGACCTTTCCCAGCTGGGCATGAATCCATCCAGAAATGTGCCCTGCTGATGGGGAGGGGAAAGGCTTGGCTTGGAACATCCACACTCCTGTTCAATTTAACTGGAGCAGAATCTTTTCCTAGGAGAGCACGGAGCAGCCTGCAGCATTCCTCCCTTTGTGAAGAAATCCTAGGAAAGCAGTGCTGCATCCCTGGAGTTCCCTGGGAGCCTGGCACAAGCACACCTGCCTAAGGCTTGAGTTTCCCTTGTTCCCTGGGGAAGTCTGGGATTGCAAGGGACTTGTTCTGTTCTCCCTCATCGTGGCCAAGAGTGTTTGTTGTGTCTCCTGAATTAAACCTAGTTACCTTCAGGACTGAGCCAAGGATCAGATCACCTTTAATATTCCAGATTTGTAGCTTAGAAGATGCTGAAAGAGATGGTTTTGTTACTGCATCTGATCATTGAGAGGTGCTGGCAAATAAATACATCTAAATTTGTTGGTTTTTTTTTTTTTTTCTGGAACAGCCAAACATCTGCCTGAACAGCTGGAGCATTAGTGTGCTGTCTGGAAACACTGCAATCTGTGTGGAAGGCAAAAGGAAGTAAGAACCAGTTTATTACTTAAATGCAAAGTAAGCCATGGACACTGAGCACCAGTAATGGTGCAGCTTCTTTATCAAGGAAGAGAATTCCTTTGTCTGGGCAAGAGGGGGAGAGCCAGAATCCAGGGAACTGCTGGTGAAATCATTTCAGAGTTCTGTGCTGAGATAATCAGAAAGCTTCAGAGAAATAAATATCAAATAGCTCCGGACAGTTTGGGTTGGGAGGCACCTTAAAGCCCCTCTAGTGCCACCCCTGCCATGCCGGGGATGCCTCACACTGTCCCAGGCTTCTCCAAGCCCCATCCAAGCTGGGCTGCTGTACTGAGCTGCCTTCAGTCCAGCTGATGTCCCATGAGTGACACCTGCAGCAGTGACATGTTCAGTTTGTCCCCTGCCCCAGTGTCAGGTGAGGCAGAGCTGTGCCACTTCCAGGCTGAGAGAGGAAAACTGAGCCCAGAGCATATCCTGCCAGCACCTGAACCCCCTCAGCAACCAGGGATCACCACTGCTCCTCCATGGTGTCACCATTGCAGAGTGGGATCCCTGCTGGCAGTAATTCCGCTGGTTTGTTCTGTCTTTTGCCAGGGACATGAGGCAGCAGCTGTGGCACAGCAGCGCCATCATGGAGCGCCTCACTCGCAGCCAGGTGAAAACCTCCACTGGCACTGTGTACCAGCTGCAGGGCAAGATAAACTCAGCTGCCATGAGGAGTGAAGGTGAGCTGCTGATTCTGAGCACCTTACAAACCACAAACTGCTTCAGCTTGGTTTGGGGCATGTGGGATTTGTAAGGAAATGGGGTTTGCCTGCAGATGGAAATACAGGATTTGTTCTCTTCTTGCTCTGTGTGTGCTGCTTGTCAGTGCTCACAGGCAGCTCTGAGGACGCTCTGGCATAGGTGGGATAAATACTTGGGATCATGGAATGTCCTGATCTGGGAGGGACCCACAGGGATCAGCCCAGCCCCTGTCCCTGCCCAGACCCCCCAACAATCCCACCCTGGGCATCCCTGGCAGGGCTGTCCAAAGGCTCCTGGAGCTCTGGCAGCCTCGGGGCCATGCCCGTTCCCTGGGGAGCTTTTCCAGTGCTTATTCCACCCTCTGGGGGAAGAACCTTTCCCTGAAATCCAGCCTGACTCCCCATTCCCCTTCCAGCTCCAGCCATTCCCTCAGCATTACTTCCCCTAACACGGGTGTGTTACACCATTTTTCACCCAACACACCTTCACTGTTGGCTCTTCCAGGCCCAAAGATGTGTCTGTAGCTTCTGTGTTTCCTTCTCACTTGAAGCCCTGGGGTCCCTGCTGATAAATACCTGACCTGGCTGCTCTCTGACTTGAAGGTTTTATTTACTTCCTTTGCTAAGAACTCATATTGTTTCTATTTTAACATCCTGAGAAGGAAAAGTAGCACCATAAGTCTTGAGCAGAGTGGCTCTAGTGCTGCAGAGTTTTCCTAGGCCTGAGAGTGACTGGAGTGTGCTGGATGGAGTTGTGTGGGTCAGTTCCTCTGATGTTTGGGTTTAACAGGCTCTGGGGGGTTCTTTTGTGCCCTGAGGGGATCCCAGCCCTGCTGAGCTGCTGTTCATGCCTCCTGTGCTCCCCTCAGGCTTCCCCTACCGCTTCATCAAGAGATTCAACTTTGGCTTCCCCAGAAGGTGGAGGGAGTACGTGGAGGAGTTCCTTGGGGACAGGAGGAGGAGGTAACTTCTTTGGAGATTCTCTTTCGTGGTGGAGTTCGAAGTGTTCATTGAGACTTTGCTGCTTTGGGGAATATTGCACCAGAGGAGTGTGAAGTTTTAGATGTGGGCATGAAGCCACTCTGCTGTGCTGGGCTAGTGGGCTCCTGCCCGCCAGGGCTTCACATCTTCACTGTTTGTTAAAGAGCAGCTTCCTCAGTGGAAGGTTTTTATTTCTTGTCTCAAACTCAAACCATCAGGAAAAAACAAATTCAAGATAGTGGTGTGGAAGAAAATGAGGCAAGTGACTCTGTGGAGGGACCTGATGTGGTAGAAACTTCAGAAGGCTCAGCCAGGAATGCAAAGAAACCTGCACTGAGGAACTCCACTTATGAGGTATCACCAGGGAATGAGGAGAACATCTGTGAGTATTTAACAATTTTCCTTTGGAAAAGACACATGGAGGTGGCTGGAGTGGGTTGTGGAAAAGTTCATTTTGTTTGATGTAGTTCCAGGAAATAGCTGTAAAAGCCCCCTGGTTTGGCTCAGTCCCTGCCTTGCCACAGGCACTGACAGCTTTGAGGTTTAACTCATATTTTTTCTGGGCTCTTTGTCCAGTGGGCTTTTTTCAAACCTGTGTTTGTTACTGCTGGAATCGGATTTCCTTGCTAGCATGGTAAAAGCTTTTGTTTTCTTCTCATCACTCCCATTTATTTTTCACTCTCATTTGTCTCTGTGCAGCTGTTAATGTGACAACTTTCTTTATCATTCTCCCTCATCAAACGACTGTCACAGTATTTATAACCTTCTAAACAAAGTAAAAGTAAGAAGTTCCCCACAGCAAATTTTATAACTTGTGAAGATTCTTACTTCAGTCGTGCTATTTCTATCACAATGCTTTGAAAAGAACAACTTGGGGTATATTTTACATTTCCCTTGTAGCACTGTTTAAACACAACATTGTGAAATCTGCAAAACTGAATTTTCCATGCAATATTTGGGACAAAACTTCTTTGTTTGGGCTTTTTTTTTTCCCTTGCAGTCGTGACACCAAAACACAACTCCAGGAATGACTCGAGCAGGGTCTACACTCGCAGTGGGCGCCTCGTCAAACCCCCCCTGAACTTCTGGTGTGGGCAGAGGGAGTTTGTGGATCAGAACCTGAATGTCACCGTAGAAAATGGGGGAGTGGATTATCTGAGTCTGGTAAGATCCTCTTCTTTCAGTGGGACTGAAATACAATTATTAAACTTGGCCAGGTAGGGAACAGAACAGGTGCAGCTCTTAGAGGCACCTGAAGAGGAAGGAAATCTTGGAAACAGGATGAAAATATTAGAAAACACACCAAAAAATAGTCTTGTGTCCATATTGTCAGATAATTGTGGTCTCTAAATCTGACATAATGGGGAATTGTTTCTGGGGGAAAAATTGGGGATTTTTGAAAGATAATTGTGTCAGACAGGAATTTGTGAGGACCCACCTCAGATCATGGGGTCAGTTCTGGGCCTTTCCCTGCAAGGGAGACCCTGAGGGGTGGGAGTATTTCCAGGGAAGGAGACAGAGCTGAAGCCCCAGGAGCAGCTGGGGGAGCTGGGAAAGGGGCTCAGCCTGGAGAAAAGGAGATTAATATAAATTTTAGAGTCAATTGTTTTATTTTGAAGATGCTTAGTAGTGAAAAACCCAAAAGACAGACCAGTTTCATCTCCAAGAAGGATAAACCAAAGGAAGATATGCAGATAAGAGAGGAAATGCCAAAAAGCCAAAGTAAAGGTAATTTTTTTTTTTCTCCTATTTTGAAGTTATTGAAGGAATCAGTGGGATTGTGAGCTGGGTGCTGGAGCAGTAGGGTTGGGTCTGTTAATGCAAAGAAACTATTTAAATATTTTCATGATCCACTGCTTTTTCTCTGAAGAATCATCAGAGTAGCCTTCATGTGGAGTTTCAGCTCCAAACAAGACCTGTGTTTGTAAATCACTTGGTTAATTGCATAAGGGGAGCACAGGGATTTCATTCTGGAAATTGAAATTAAAGGATTTGGACTTTTTGGAGTTCACTAAGCCAGTGACCTGGGGGCCTCGCTTTGCTTTTTAATGTGCATGTTAGAAATAAAATGCTGGCCAAAAACTCTGTTAATAGAGTTTTTAATAAAAATTTTGGTTTTAGTAGAATTTGGGACGTGATAGAAGCCTGAGAAGAATGTGCAATATAAAGCAGAAGTTTCTCTCTTAAAGCGGCTGCAATGTTTCCTGCAGAAAAGCTCTCTGGAGCACGAGCAGAGCTTTGGCGATGTGCCTGCTCAGTCTGTAGAGTTTTGGAGAGCCTCTGAGAGCAGCTCTGAGTTTGTAGTTTGGCAGGTAAAGCTCTGCGAGGGGGTGCAGATCCCTGTGCTGCAGGTGCAGCAGGGCCCACCCTGCACCTCCTGAGGGGCTCTGGCTCTTGCAGGGAAAAGCACGGACAGAGGACCCACTTCCAGAGGAGCCTCCAGATCTGCCGGCAGCAGGAAGGGCAGGCACTCCCTTTCTGATGAGGAGGAAAATGATCCTGGGATCAGGAGCATAAAAAAGAATTCCCAGCTCCCTGCCAGGGGGAATTCCTTAAACACCAGAGCCCCGGGGGCAGCCAAGAGAGCAGCAGGCTCTGGGGAGCTCAGTGTGTGTGAGCAGGGCTACAGGAACTGCCTCAGGTCAGCCAAGCAGCACCTCCAGGGAAAGGAGAGAGTTCTCCTTACCCAGAAATCCTCAGATGAGGATGAGGGGGAGCAGTCCAGTGAGGACACCCCACTGCTGATCAAGAGGAAAAATAAATCCATATTAAAACCAGAGTCTCAGAACTGGAAACCTTGCTCTGGCTCTGGAAGTTCCAGGGATGATGCAAACAAGCCCTGCGGCCAAAGGACAGGAAAGCCTTCCCAGAAAGTGCTGGTGAAGCTGAGTAGGCCCAAGTCCAGTGATGAGTCTGAGCTTTCTCCTGAAGGGAAAACATCCTCTGGGCCCAGAGCTTCCCTTGTGCCTGCTCAAGCCAGGAGGGCATGGGACAGAGCCAAGCCTCCCAGACGCTGGCTGGATTCTGACACTGAGTCCGAAACTGGGGAGGAGGAATTGCACAGGAAGGACAGGAATGCCAGAGAATCCCGGGTTAAAAGCAGCGGTAGAGCCTCCAACAATACCAGGCCTTCAGCAGCCAAACAGAGACAGCATGAGAGGCCAAAGGGGCAGAAATCTCTGGAACTTTTTCCAAGGACAGCTGATAGTTGGTCTGAGAAGGAATTGCAGAAGCTTCACAGGTAAGGGCTCGTTCTGTGTTCAGAGGAAAGGTTTCACTCGGGCACCAGGAGGGGTTGAATGGTCTGGATTGGGAGTTTTCAGATTAATGATTTCCCAGGTTTCCTTTATGTTTTAATTCCCTAATTAGAAATAAGAAATTGAAATAGGGAAATAAGAAATGAAATAGGAAATATTTCTAGTTTTAATTAGAAATATTCCTCATTTAATTTTTTATTTCCCTATTTTTCCCCTATTATTCCCTAATAATAACCAGAATTATTCCCTATTAATTTTCCTTACAAATGAAACATCAGTACAATATGGTGAAGGCCACAGGTGAGAGGGAGCAGGTTCCCTCCCCAGGTTACAGTAACAGGTTAAACATGAGATTTTTTTTTTTTGAACAGGTTTGGTGAGGGGAGCTTAACTTACAAGGATGTTTAATTAATCCATCATTAAATTACCTAATATTTAATAGACACTTTGAGTGTAAAATGGCCGTGTTTGGGTTTAGCTCTTTTCAACGGGCAGGAGTTCAGGTCTGAGGGGACTTGAGCAAGTGAGCAGGAAATTTATCTTGTGACACATCTGTCAGCTGAAGGTGTTTAAATAAATTTGCCTATTCTAAAGAAGATACCAGAGGATCACAGAATGGTTTGGGCTGGAAGGGATTTTAAGGATCATCTGGTGCCACCCCTGCCTTGGCAGGGCCACCTCCCACTGTCCCAGACTGCTCCAACCCCAGTGTCCAACCTGGCCTTGGACACTGCCAGGGATCCAGGGGCAGCCACAGCTGCTCTGGGCAACAAAAGCAGATCCCAGATGCCCTCAATCCATGGGCCGGGTGTTTCCCAGGCAGATTGTGCCCCACATGTCCCTGCCTGGTGACACAAGTGGCCGTGCTGTCCTGGCAGGGCCATCGCGGCGCTCCCCAAGCACAGGAGCGGCTTCTGGCAGGACGTGGCCATGGCCGTGGGCTCCCGCTCGGCCCAGGAGTGCCGCGGGAGGTACCTGGAGGAGCAGCAGCAGCAGGGGAAAGGCTCCAAACAGCAGCCCAAGAAAACCACATCAGGAAAATCGGAGCAGAAAGGTACCAGCATCTTGTTTCTGAGGGTTGGGTGGTTGGTAAATGATTCAGATTCAGACACTGAGGGGTTGGAGCCTCAGGAGAGGCTGAGGGAGCTGGGAAAGGGGCTGAGCCTGGAGAAAAGGAGGCTCAGACGGGACCTTGTGACTCTGCACAAGTCCCTGACAGGAGGGGACAGCTGTGGGGTCGGGCTCTGCTCCCAGGGAACAGGGACAGGAGGAGAGGGAATGGCCTCAGGCTGGGCCAGGGGAGGCTCAGGGTGGACAGCAGCAGGAATTTCCCTCCTTGGGTCTTGGAACTCCCCAGGGCAGTGCTGGAATGCCCTTTCCTGGAGGAATTTAGATCCCTGTGGATGTGGCACTTGGGGACATGGGGCCGTGATGGCCTGGGCAGTGCTGGGGAAGAGTTGGACTCAATGGGCTGGAGGGGCTTTTCCAGCCTCACCAATTCTGGTTCCATGGGATAAATCCACAAGGGCGCATCAGGGTGTGACAGTGAGCCAGGTCAGCTTTTGGTGTGCAGGCTGGAGGATGTAATAAATGACGGAAGTGATGAGAAGAGAAAGGTTCTTTGTAAAGTTTTCCTGTTGTTGGCTGTCACGGGTCTTGACCTCCCAGGCCGAAGAGCTCTTGACATCCTGAGAGGCTCCCGGAGGCCCAGCAGGTCAAGAGCTCCTTGCAGAGCTCTGTCCAAATGAGATTTGGGTCCTTGGACACCCAAGGGCAGTGTGGAGTCAGCACAGCCCACTGCCATTCTCTGGTGTTTGCCATCCCCACAATTCAGCTGGATTGGATTAAGGTTTGCTATGGATACAAGTTGAGCTGAGCATTCCCTGAGCTTGGCTTCAGTGAAAGTGTCTCTGGTGACCTTGCAGTGGCTGTGGGAGGCTCTGCAGTGACCCACCCCTTAGGATGGAGTGGGGAAAAGCAAAAACTGTATGAGAACTCAAAAGGATCCTAAAGCAGCTCTAAAGAGATTTCCCCAGAGAACAGCCACAGCTGTGGCACTGATTACAGGCAGTGAATTTTAACCCCATAGCTGCTGTCTCAGACAATTCCTGTTTAGGTCCTGCAGCTAAGAAGGAGGCAGCGATCACTGCCAAGGTGGGCACCCTCAAAAGGAAGCAGCAGATGAGGGAATTCCTGGAGCAGCTGCCCAAGGACAACTATGATGACATCTTCACCACCACGCCCTTCCAGAGCAGGAGAGTCCGGGTAAACCTGGGACTACAGCACCTGTGGGACTTTCACCAATAAAATCCTTGGGGATCTGTGGGAAGAGGCTTCTGTAGCAGCCCTGGACTGGTGGCAGTGAGAAGGTTGGACAGGGTGGAAGAAGCCTCTGAATGGTGACAGCAGCCCCTGGGTAATCGTCCTGGGCAGCCTGGAGCTTGGGATTGTCACCAGAAATGACTTTTTGAGGGTGTGGCAGCACCAAAACCCCTCAGCCAAGTGCTGGAAAGGTCTGGAGGGGCTCTCAGAGCAAGGTGGAGGTGTGGGGCTGTGTCCAGTTGGGGGCCCAGGGCTGGGGCTGTGCCTCAGCAGGGACAGGGGCAGTCAGGCGCAGAGCAGGGAGGAATGGAGGGAGTGCTGAGAGGGGAGAGAGGCACTCCAGGCTCAGGTGACTGACACTTTTGGGTGGCTCTGCAGCTGCCAACACTGCGAGGGAGCCAGGACGAGGACATCGAGGATTTCACTCTCTCAGAATTCCCATTCAACCCATCCCCAGGCCTCTTTCCCCCTGTGAAAACCCCACAGTGTGAGCACATCAGCCCAGGAATGCTGGCTCCCATTGACAGGTAGGAGCTCCTCCACCAGCCCTGGCATTGCCCCAGGATCCCCATTTGTCTCTGAGAGGTAGGTGACTCTTGGAGCTGGGACAGCAGCTCCCTTCCAGCCACTCCTGCAGCCTTGCTTGGGGAGAGCTCTTCCCTGCAGCCCTGTGTGAGCACCAAGACCAGCAGCTCGTGCTCCCAGCTCCCTGGTCACCCAGGGCTTTTCAGGCTCTGCTCAAATACCTGGAACCCTCTGGGAACCTGGAGCCAGCGGACAGGGGCTGGCCCTGGGGAAGGGGAGGAGGCTTTGTGTGATCCCTGCACTGGGATTTGCAGCCCATGACCCAGCTCAGCTCCTCCTTGTGCTGCCAGAGCAGCTGCTGCGTTCAGTTGTCCCCCGGCAGTTCCCTGTGGGGTCTGTGGGACATCCAGAAGGTTCCATGGCAGATTGCGTCCCCTCTGACCCCTGCTCTGCTGTGTCCCAGGAACGTCTACGACCGGCACGTGTTCCGCATGCAGAAGAACACACGGGGCGGCAGAGGCACCTGGGACAAGATCAAGAAGTCGGTAATGCTGCTTTCCTTGGGCACTGCTCACTTCCACCTGAGCCCTCAGGCATAGCTTGGAATCCTTGGAATCCCGGGATCACAGCCCCGTGTGTGCACTGGATGGAAAAAGGGAACCCTCCCTGGCTTTGGGAGCTGCTGCTAGGGAGAGAAGTTCCTTTGTGAGAAAGGAATCATTGTCAGGATTGACTCCAGGGCTTTTGGTCAGGATTTGGAATTGCTTTGGCATTCCATGATTTTTAGGGTCTTGTTAAATTCCTTTTTGAACAGTGGAAAATGGAACAATAACCACAGAGCCACAGAATATCCCGAGGGTACCCATAAGGGCCCCACAAGGATCATCCAGTCCAGCTCCAAATGGTGACCATAAGTCACCTTGGATCCCAGTCCCTGAATTTAGGTCTCCATTCCTCCACTCGCAGGCTCTGCAGCTCCTTTGGCTTTTCCATAACCCTCTGTGATCCTGGGAGCAGCTTGTGCCTGTGGTTCAGGGAAAGCAGCTGTGGAAATCCTAGGGACTGGGGACCCTGAGCTGCTGCTAGCCCTGGCTGAGCATCTTTCCTTTCTTCCCTCCCTCAGGCCAGAGCTGTGACTGGGACTCCAGCTTCCTGCAGGACCAAGAGTGAGTATTCCCAGTGCCTCCTCCTCATTCCTAGCTCCTTCCCTTCCTTCTCCATCACCCTGAGCTGTGTCCCATCAGCCCTTTGCTCTCTGTCCCATTTCTCACTCTGGATAATCCCTGTTTTTATTGCAGGAATGACCCCAACCCCACTGGTGGAGAAGCTCTTTGCAGCTGAGACTCCAAACTCATCCAGTGAGGAGCAGGATTCCTACTTTTCCATGTGATGGACTTGCTGTATGTGTTGTTCAGCACTTACTGATCAGAGCATGAGGGCTCTGCTGTCCCTTTGGGAGGGAAGGCTGGAATGATGAGCTCAGTTTGGAAAATCTTCCCTGCTGTGGATACTTTACCCATTCCCAGCCTGCAGTAATGCTTGGCTTTTCCATGTATACAGAGTGGCACTTCCTTGGCCAGGCTCCTCTTCTCCATGTCTTGTTTCTCCTGGGAAGGAGAAATGTACATAGATCCCACTGACTGCCAAGTTGTGATTCATTTTAAGCTAAAATATCTTCTGGGATATATGGTGGTACAATAAATTCAGGTTTTATTGAAATTGTTTTTTAATTTACTCTAGAGAGAGCTTGAATTTTTACATTTGCTTAATGTAATAAATCTAAGGATTTTTTAAACTCAGATTACTCAGAGTTGCTGTGACGCAGCAGCATCCAGGAGCTGTCCACCTTGGAATGGTGCCTGCAAGGCTTCCTCCTCTTGGTTTTGAATCATGGAATGATTTGGGTGGGAAGGGACCTTAAATCCCACCCAGTGCCACCCCTTTCCATGGGCAGGGACACCTCCCCACTGTCCCAGGCTCCACCAATCCCGATGTCCAACCTGGTCTTGGCCACTGCCAGGGATCCAGGGGCAGCCACAGCTGCTCTGGGAATTCCAGCCCAGCCAGGATTTCCCAATATCCCGTCCATCCCTGCCTGCTGGCAGTGGGAAGCCATTCCCTGTGTCCTGTCTCTCCATCCCTTGTCCCCAGTCCCTCTCCAGCTCTCCTGGAGCCCCTTTAGGCCATGGCAGGGGCTCTGAGCTCTCCCTGGAGCTTCTCCTCTCCAGGTGAACATTGCCAGCTCTCCCAGCCTGGCTCCAGGGCTGGGGCAGCTCTGCAGGTGTGCTCTCACCGGAGCAGAGCAGACCTTGGCTACCTAGGACAGCTCCTCTCCCCAAGGATTTATTTTTCCCTGTCCCGGCCTCTTCTCAGGAAGTTTTGCCCGCAGGGATTCCCGATCCTGATCCTTTTCCAGGTGGGGGCAGCAAAGGCTGCGGAAGGATCTGACACCCGAGCCCGGGCCGAGGCACCAAGGAACGGGAAAGGGGCTGCCCCGGAGCCTCCAGAATCCCACCGCTGTCCCGGGGACACGGGGCTCAGTGGTGCAGTGATGGCAGTGATGCTGCGTCCCCTCCCCAAAGCTTTGCCAAAGTACTGGAGCCATTATTGTGGTTTTTATAGGCATTTCGGGATGATGGCCCCCAGCCCTGCCCCAGAGCTGTACTATCCCCCAGCCCGGGGACGCTGGGGACACATGGGGCAGTGCCAGGCAGAGCAGCGCAGCTCCCATACGCTGAGGTTTGACAAATGTTTATTTATATCATTTACATTCAATCCCCACTGGGTAAAGTGCAGTGCAGGGTCCGCAGTGCCAGGCTCAGCTCTTCCCCTTGGACAGGGGCTCAGGCAGCAGCTGGAAGTCGAAGTCGTGGCGCAGGAAACGATGGAGCTCCTCGGCCTGGGGCCGGCTCAGGCGCGCCCCCGCCGCCAGCTCCGGGACCGAACTGCAAGAGAGGGAACGGGAGGAGCCCTGGATGGGGCAGCCCCGGGAGCCCCTGGAGTTCGGGATGGGGCAGCACCGGGAGCTGCTGCAGTCACCTCTACAAAGGTGCCCGAGGGCTGGCAGCACACCTGAGCAGTGAAAAGAGGGAATGCCAATGGTAAAGAGAAGTTGGGGCAGCAGGAGGGAGGGTGGAAGCAAAGCCGGTGTCAGTGCCCTGGGCTGCTCAGCCGGGAGGGATTGGAATGTGCGAAGAGCTGAGATGGGACAGGAAAGCTCCTGGGAGAGGGTGGGAAAGGCTCTTCCTGAGTAGCTGTCCCAGCAGGAAAGGTGCAGATAGTAATTCCCTGGTTCCAGGGGAGGAGAAGGAGAAGGCTGGGCCCTGGAGCCCCTGGCAGCCCATGGAACCCCTGGCAGGCCCTGTGCTGGCATTACCTGTTGGCCACGGCTGTGATGGAGCTGAAGGAGTGGCAGAGGTTGAGGGCAGCTCCGTAGCTGAGGTTGGGAATGCTCAGGTAGAAGCTGAGGATGTCACGCTGGTGCCCCTCTGGCTCTGTGGCCACCTGGAGGGCAGCGTCCTTCCTGTGCTCCAGCAGAGCCAGGTCCTTCAGCAGAGCTGCAGTTTCCTCCTGGCAGGAGCTGAAGAGGATCCTTATTCCAGCCTGGACCAAGGCTGAGAGGACTCCATCATAGTGCTGAGTCCTCTGGAAAAACCGGGATGTTTCTCCTGAGGAGTGGAAGGGCAGGAAACCCTGTTATTGTCTAGTAGTCATTTCATGGCAGAGTTTGGATTTTTGGATTAAAACAAATGTCTGTGAATGGATAAAACTGTGCTTGTTCCTGACATGGAATTCCACAATGGTTTGGGTTGGGAGGGACCTTAAATCCCATCCCATCTCATCATGTAAGGGACACCTCCCACTGTCCCAGACTGCTCCAACCCCAATGTCCACCCTGGCCTTGGACACTGCTAGGGATCCAGGGGCAGCCACAGCTGCTCTGGGAATTCCAGCCCCTTCCCACCCTCCCAGGCAGGAATTCCTTATTCCCAGTCTCCCATCCAGCCCTTCCCTCTGGCAGTGGGAAGCCAGTCCCTGTGTCCCACCTGGCCTGACCCTGTCAGTCTCCACGATGAGACAGATCCTCTCGAAGACGTCCTGCAGGCGCCGCAGCCTCTGGCCGAGTTTATTCCTGTTCCCGGGGCTCTGCAGCTCCGACTGGAACACCCTGTCCACGGCCAGGCGGTTGCTGACGATGTAATCGCTGGTGCCCAGGGGGCAAACCTGCACCCGGAGCCCGTGCACGGCCCGCAGGCACGAGATCACCGCCTGGCCCGAGCTGATCTCCCGGCTGTCGGCCAGGATGCACGGGGAGGGGCTGGGCTGCACCGGAATTCGGGAAATCCCGGGCAGGGAAGGGCTGTGCTCCCCAGGATTACAGGAAATCCCAACTGAGGCTGAGGAAGGATTTGGGACAGCAGGACACACTGAGCCTGAGCTGCTCCTGTGGGTCTTCAAAGAGCTGCACACCTGTGAGGGTTGAAAATCACAGGTCATGGGGGTTTTACATCAAGTCATCAATAAAAGGATGTTTTGCAATATCAACACTTTCAGGTTGACACTTTAATCCCTGTATCAGTCTCCCCATTGAACTGAGCTGATTATCCCAGAGTTTGGATGACAAAAGCAGCAGCTTTCACTAAGAAGTTCAACAAAACCTGGATGGTGTAAAGGACAGAGATCATGATGTGTGATCACACTGGGAAGTGTGAGAGATCAGGAACTCAACCTCAGGGAGGTGCTGAAAGCACTGAGTTCAGACAGATTTTCTACCTACAAACCCAAAGAATCAGTGGACACTGCTGTTCCACACACATCCACAATCCTCCAGGACTGTCAGACCCAAGGGAGAAGATAATCCCAGTATTCATTTGTTCCCTCCTAAAATACTCCAGGTTTCTCTGGGAGTACAGAGCTTCTAGCACGAAAGGAAAGGGAAATGCGCCCTGGAAGTGTCCAAGGCCAGGTTGGAGCAACGTGGGCTTTAAGAGCTACTATAATATAATAATGTATCATTGTTACTTAACTGATAATATAAAAGAAAGGTCTTATAAAATATGGTTTAGGCCTTGCTACTCTAGCTAAACTAGCAGTAGCTTGTAAGTTCCCATAAGGAAAAATCATAAGAATGAAGGCAGTTAACATAACAAACTATTCTAGTAAGAAAAAAGAAGTTTGCACCTGCATAAACAATAGATCTGTGCCATGAGAATCAGTGAAGGAAATAAGTAAACAATCCAAGAAAAGAGAGGTTTGATGGAAAGGTAAAAAGCCAGTTAGTAGCCAGGGAACTCAGTGGGAAGAAAACCAGTGGCCAATTAAAGAGTTGCACACAAGGTCTGTAAAAACTGTATAAAAATGAGTTCTGTGAATGAAGAATTGGTTTTTCCTGCATGAAGAAACTGAGTCCTGGCTGCTTTGTTATTGCAACACCTTCCAACCCAAACCATTCCATGACTCCCTGACTCCTGCTGCTGACAGCCCTCAGAACAGCCCAGGAATTCTTTCCCACAAGGATCTCCCTGCTTTCCTTGAGCACTGACCTCAGCAGCAGCCTGCAGATCTGTGTTCTTGCAGCTGGGGGGGATGGATGTGCTCCTGCCTGGCTGCTCTGGGGGCAGATCCTGCACCCCAGAGACTGAAGCTCCCAAGGCCAGCAGGCTCTGTGTGTCTTGAGGAGCTGCGGCTGCCCCAGCCCCGCTCCTGTGCTGGGCAGGGGAGGCAGAGGCCTTGGGGAGCTGCCCCTTGCCCTGCCCTGCTCCCAGGGGCTTCTCCCTGCTGGCTGCCATCTCCTCCTCGCTGGAGTCACTCAGGACGATAATTCTGGATGGCTTCTTCTTCTGCACAGGGGCAGGAGAGTTGCCTGCCAGCCTGGCCTGGTTCAGCCTCTTCCTGCGGCGGGTCAGGTACCTCTTCCTGCTGCTGCTGAAACCCTCGCTGGTGAGCAGGTCAAAATTCACACACACTTCCTCCTCACTGCAGACACTCTGAGCCTCCTCCTCCTCATCTCCCACACAGAAACTGTCCTCAGTATAAGATTCATCTTGCTCGGGAATCTGGGGGCAAAACATAGCCAGGGAGTTTTGAGAACTGAAATGGTTTTGCTGCTCCTCATCTTTGGTTTATCCAGCCCTGCCCACACACAGATACTGGGGCTGAGGGGTTTAAATCCCACCCAGTGCCATCCCTGCCCTGGCAGGGACACCTCCCACTGTCCCAGGCTGCTCCAACCCCAATGTCCAACCTGGCCTTGGGCACTGCCAGGGGTCCAGGGGCAGCCACAGCTGCTCTGGAAATTCCAGCCCAGCCAAGAATTCTTTCCCAAGATCCTACCCAAATCTCCTCTTTTCCAATTTGAAGCCATTCCCTGTGTCCTGTCCCTCCATCCCCCATCCCTCTCCAGCTCTCCTGGAGCCCCTTCAGGCCCTGGCAGGGGCTCTGAGGTTTTCCTGGATTTTTCCCTTCTCTGGGCTGAAGTTTTGTGTTGGGACTTGTAATTTACCAAAAAAAAGCAGGCCAAAACCCTCATTGTGGTCCCCCAAGGGGAACTCCTCAAGGAGAGGAGGCCCTGCCCTTCCCACCTGGGAGAAAACAGTCTCGGGGTTGAATTCCCGATGGACCATTTTGTATCTGCTGCCAAGGGCAGGGCTGCGCACAGAGCTCAGGTAAATTCCCCTCATGGCAGAGTCTGGAATAAAATGGAGAAAAAAGAATTCAGGATTAATACAGAGAGAACTGTTAATTCATAGCTGGTACACTGTGTTCTCCATATTTCTTTACAGTTTCCCAAAACCCTGTATTTTCCAAAGGAAAAATCTGCAATTCTCCAGCCATCTCTGGAAATCTCAAAGCCCAGGCCCAAGGTCTTATGAGGATAGAGGGCAGGGATGGATGGGAGACTGGAAAAGAATTTCCTGGCTGGGCTGGAATTCCCAGAGCAGCTGTGGCTGCCCCTGGATCCCTGGCAGTGCCCAAGGCCAGGTTGGACATTGGGGTTGGAGCAGCCTGGGACAGTGGAAGGTAACCCTGCCATGGTAAGGGTGGCATTAGGTGGGATTTAAGATCACTTCCAACCCAGACCATTCTGGGATTCCAGGTGTACCCAGCCTGTACCATGAAAGCTGCCATTCTATCCCAGAATATCCTGAGCTGGAAGGGATCCACAGGGATTGTCATCCCAGCCCCTGTGCCTGCACAGACCCCCCAACAATTCCACCCTGGGCATCCCTGGCAGGGCTGTCCAAAGGCTCCTGGAGCTCTAGCAGCCTCGGGGCCATGCCCGTTCCCTGCGGAGCTTTTCCAGTGCTTATTCCACCCTCTGGGGGAAGAATCTTTCCCTGATCTCCATCCTGACCCTCCCTGGCACAGCTCCCTCAGGATGCAGGAGGTTTTCCAGGCAGGCAGAGCCCTGAATGTCGTGGCAGGAGCAGCTCCTGAGCCCAGGTGAGGAGGTCACTGCTCCCAGCTCCCACCCCAGGAATCCGCTGTGATTTAACAGATTCCCATCTGTTGAAACCAGTTGAAGAGGTGTTTTCTTTATCCCGTAACTCCAGGGGGGAAGGGGTGGGTGCCTTCTGTTAATGGCGCAGCTGTTAAACCAGGTGGGGCTGTGATCTTTATCCCTTCCAGGACCCACCCTCCCTCCAGGGGATATCTGCTGTTCATGGGCCATCCAGGCTCACTCCATGGCTGATACAATTCCAGCATCCCACTGGGAGAGGCTCCAGCCAGGGGGAGGAGCCCAGCATTCCTACCTGGATCAAACCTGGCATTCAGAACACCAGCACAGCCTGTTTGCACTGGATTCCCAGAGGGAGACCGGACCCATCTCAGCACCACTGGACCCTTCTCCAGGATCATCTCTGCTCCAACAGAACCACATCTGTCACTGCAGGAGGACTGGATTGGGCTGACACCAACCCCCTGACCAACAGGGGGTCAGCTCGTGTTCTCACTCTGGCAGGGCTTGCTTTTCTTTGTTAGTTTTTTTTTTTTGGTACTATTGCATTTGTATTTTTAATATTCCTAGTAAAAAAATGTTATTTCTATTCCTATATCTTTATCTGAAAGCCCCTTAATTTCAAAATTATTATAATTCAAAGGGAGGGGGTTTATATTCTCCATTCCAAGGGAAGTTTCAGCTTTCCCTGCCAGACACCTGTCTTTCCAAAGAAGACACCCTGGCTCTTGGATCCCCTGGGAATTCCCACTCACCATTGACGGCCTGTGTGGGTTCCCCATCATCGTTCAGGAACTGGGCCAGGCTCGGGCTCAGCTCATCCTCAGCCCCATCACTCTCATCTGATGAGATCCCCTCAGCATCCAGCTGGGACAGCTCAGCCTCCTCCTCCAGGAACTGCCTCCCTGCAGCCTGCACACAGGCACAAGGAAGTGTTTAACAGGATTCAAAAGTGTGCTGTGTTATACCTGTGGGAAATGGATTTGTAGGGAATTCCCAAAGCCTGGCAGAAGGCTCACAGAGACTCATGCATCTGTGTGCAAACTCTGAGATAAGAAATGCTGACTTAGAAATGCCATGGGACAGGACAGACATTGCTGAGAGAGAAATGGAACTGGAAACAAGTTTAAAGGATGGCCTGGCAAACAAGACTGGATACTTTGGAGAAATAGAACTGTGGAAGGTGCATTGTAGTAAAACCCATGAGTAATTTTAGATGTTTGGCTTTAAGGCATTTACAGCACTGTGTGGCAAAAGCTGACAGACCAAAAATGCTTCTAATGGATTGTTATTAGGAAATAGTTTGGCTTCTGATTGTGATGATGTGAATTGTAACATCTGTACTGTCTCAGCCTTCACATGAGACTGAAAATGGAACAAAAGTCTCTAAAACTCCTCTCAGTTGCCCCATCTCTGGGTCAGAAAAAGGGATAATCTGACAATACTGAAGAATAATGATGTACTTATCCTGACAGATAAAAATTGCTGCAGTAAAATATTCTCATCAGTGTGGTGACCCCCCTCCCCATTTTTTCAGGGTAATTAAAACTCAGCCTCTAATTAACCTCTAATTAACCGGCACTGCCCTGAGACTTCTGCCTGGGTCACCCCATGGCTCCAAGTGCAGAGATCTATCTTGGGAAGGGAATCCATCTACTAGATGAATTTCATCTGATTTAGTATTTCTGATATAAGATTTAGGATTCATCAAACAATGAATCCCTTCCAAGGGTGCAGCTCAGTCCAGGGAAGATGAGGCACTTCCCATGTGACTGCAGTGCAGGAGACTTGATTCTAAATTCCATCCAAACCAGGCAAGAAAACATTCTCAAGGTCATGGAAACAAAACAAGTTAACTCAGGAGCATGTTTTCTCCAAGATATTTTATATTGAGTTCATTTTTCTCCTGTAATTTCAGCTATAAAGTATTAAAGTAAAACAACAAATTAGACCCAAAATAATTATATGTCTCCATGACTCCAAGAGAATGGTCTGTTTGCCTCCAGAATACCTGGAATAAAAAGCACAGCGATGTAAATCTGAGTTTAGTTCATGGAACTCTCAGGTATCTTGTACTGCAGTACTGATTTTCATGTTCACCTAAACATTTTAATTCTTAGTTTACACAAATTTCCTAAACACGCATACTTTTCTTCCTTTTGGTTTCACTATTAAAAAAAAAGTCTAAATGAAACTGGAAAATGGATTATCCATTTGTACTCCAGAACATAAAATAGATACCATAAGAGAAGTCTTAATAATGAAGATTGTTGTTAAAAGAAATAAAAAATGTCCAACATACTGTGCCCTGGAGCTCTGCTTATGGCAATTTCTGCCCAGTGCAACCACAGTCATGAATATTTAAGAGTTTTTAGCCTCAATAAGTCTGGTGCTGCCTCCATCCCTGCTGAAGTTAAATACTGAGCTGAGATTTAACATTTTGGGTGAGGGATCATTGCTGCATTAAATGTCCAGGGGTGAGGCCACTAGTGGGGATCATTCATAGGAGCAAGCAGCCCAGTACTGACGATGATACTACCACTAATGCATTTTTATTGTAGTTACTGTTGTTATGATAATATTAATAATATTTTGTTATTATGTTTTGTTACAAGATATTAATATCATATAATTATTATTATGACATACAATCCCAGAATACCGTGAGCTGGAAGGGATTCACAGGGAATATATTATTAATAAATATAATATAATAACATGATAATATAATGCAATAAAATGTAATATAATATAATATACATTATATTATATATGATATACCACATGATTGTTATATTTTATTATAATTTTTTACTAAAATTTGTTCTATTCTGTTATTATTAGAGTGTTGTTATTATTACTGTATTACTATTATTATTATTATTACTACTACTATTATTACTGGTGGTGGTGGTGGTGTTTTTATATTACTATTACTAGAGCCCCAGCACCACATTCCAGCTGCTCCAGACCTGAGCTGGGTGTCCCCAGAGGGTCACAGTGTCACCCACCTTGGCTGTCACCCTGCTCCTGACCCGCGGCCGTTTGGCTCCTCCTGCCTGGGGCTTGTTCCAGGCTCTGGAGCTGCTCCTGCCCCGCTGGAAATCCCCACTGTCCTCACTGGATGTGTCTGACTGCAACACGGAACACACACAGTAAGCAGGGCTACAGCAAGACACAATTCCATCAGATCATTGAACCCCAGGCTGGTGTGAATCTCATTTAGCATCCTCAGGCCAGTGGGGACATGGGATATCTTAACTGAGTTTTTACAAGTTGGTTATCTAGGAACGAAGTTCTGGAAATCACTGGCTATGCATTTGTATTTGTAAAAACAAGTAGGAAATTTTGTGTGTTAGGAGCCAGAGGGAAGGAGTATGCCAGTGTCGTGCAGAGAGAAATTTACATTTGAGACAGGGAATAAAGTGTAGTCATAATTACAGAAAAAAAAAGTTTTGGCACTGAAGGATGTTTTGATTTCACTGATTTCAGAGAGAATAGAATTTCATCAACATAAAGCTCCTCCAGTGCCAGCCCAGCCATGGGCAAGGACATCTCCCACTAACTAACAGGACAGAAAAATGGGATTTGGGAGAAAAATCAAGTCAAATGTGCCATGAATTTGCTTTGTTGGGTTCAAAGCTTTGTGGCAGGCAAGTTATTTCACCCTTCCTGGTTGTTGCAATGTTTCACTGCCAAACAAGAACTCCAAAGTAATCCAAGCCCCAGCCCTGTCAGTGCCCAAGGCCAGGTTGGACAGACTTGGAGCAGGCTGGGACAGTGAGAGGTATCCCTGCCATGGCACTGGATGGGCTTTGAGGTCCCTACAACCCAAACCATTCTGTGATCCTGGGATCTGTGGAGACCCTGGGGAGGAGCTGAAGTGAAGCAGGATGAGTTTCCATCCTTTCTGCCCCCTTTCATTGCTGACCACGTTCAGAGGGCGCCGGCGTTTCCTGGTGACCCGAACTGGAGACTCCAAGTCGCTCTCATCCATCCCCTGTGGAAACAGGATGAACATCAGTGCACAGAGCATTTGTGTTTTGCTGTTTAAATTGTCATTTTGCTTCTCTTGCCTATTATTTTTCTCTAAAACTCACATCAGGAGACTTCAAAACATTCTTTTTTATCTTGTTTTTTCTCTGGAAAACGATCTCTTCCTCGCTGTCACTGCTGCATCCTGCAGAAAACAGAATAAACAACTTTCACCAGAATTGCAGTTACCAACACAATTTTGTTATAGCTGAGCAATCAAACCCTGCCTGTCTCAAAAAAGCACCTCCAAAGGAGATTATTTATTGATCTACAGGGCAAATATTGTTCTCTTCAGCCTTGTTAATCAAGAGATAATCTCCAGCTGGGATGGACAATAAATCCTGCGTCCCTGGAAAGCCCCAGGGGGAGGTGACTACCCCAGGCAGCAGAGAGGCAGAGAAAGGGAAGAGAAGCAGGAAACCAGAAGAAGCTGTTAAAAGTTGATAGAGGCAGAGTTGTGGCAGCACTTTCTGACACAAATCCCTGTGACAGCACCCAGAGGAGCCTGAAAATGTCACTGCCAGAGAGGCCACAGAGATGCTCCAGGGCTGGAGCCAGGCTGGGAGAGCTGGGAATGTTCACCTGAAGAGGAGAAGGCTCCACGGAGAGCTCAGAGCCCCTGCCAGGGCCTAAAGGGACTCCAGGAGAGCTGGAGAGGGACTGGGGACAAGGGATGGAGGGACAGAACACAGGGAATGTCCCCTCATTGACCCAACTTCCAGCATCATTATTTCTCTTCCTTTGAACCTTCCCAGCTCAGTCATGAAACCGAAGTGAAGATCCAAAAGATCCTATTTCCTGACCATGAAAGTCTAATCTGTCCCACCAAATTTCCTACCTGCAGCAGGAGACCCACGGGATCCATGGAGTTTGGTGTCTTCCAGGCTTTCAGTCCTTCCTGAAGGAGAGTCCATGGCTGATCTCCCAAAGTTCTGTCTCTGTGGGTCTTCTTGGACTTGATCTACAGGAGGCACCTCTAGAATTTGCTCCCTGGCATTGGAGAAGACTTTCATAGGAATTCTTTTGACAGCTTTGATATTCACACCCTTCCTGCTTTTTGGGGTCAGAAGTGCTGAAGGCAAAGGTTCAGGGGGTTCCCTTCCCATTCTGCTGCCCCCTGACTTGAGGCCAGGCCCTGCAGCAGGAGCACCCTCAGTCCCTTTACTGTCATTCCTGCCCCTGCTCTGCAATGACAGTGGTGTGGACATGTTCTTTCTCTCCAGCCTTCTGCAGTCCCATCCTGGTGAGGTTTCCAGCCTGGAGCCATCCCTCAGGGATATTTTTGCACCCTCAGTGGATTCAGCCCCTGGGGCACTCACTTTGGGGTTATCAGCATTCCTGATCTCCTCAGAGGTTTCATCCCCGCTGTCCTCGATGGAGAAGCCCAGGTCAAAGGTCACGGAGAACAGGTCCTGGGAGCAGTCGTAGGGATCATCCTTCTGCAGGGATGTTCCCATGGATTCCCTGCAGGACTGGATGGGGCTCACACAGGGGAATTCCCTGCCTGGCTCCCCCTCTGCCCTAGGGATGGTCCTAGCTGGAGGCTCAGTGCTTACAGGGTTGCCCTCATCCTCACCAGCCTCATCCTCAAACAAATGGAGACTCTTCTCACCTGGAGCTTCCAGGGCAGCCTCTCCTGTGTCCTTGGGAGTGAAAGGCTCCTCTGAAAGGACGTTTGTCAGGGGTTGGTTCACACTGGGAATGTTGTTGTCAGGGAATTCCTCACTGTCAAACAGCCCATCAAAGCTCTCATCCCAGAGCTGCTCCTCTTCAACAGCAGCAGCCTGGGTAGATGACAGAGTTTTGGACAAATGGGGACTTCTTGAGGCACAGAATTCCCTGGGAACTGTCACTTTGGGATTTTCCAGGAGCAGCAGTGAAGGATCAGTTTTTGGGGACACAGAGGAACTGCTGTCCTGCAGTGCCTCTGAGTGACCATCGGGGAGAACTTCTGGGGAAGGAGATCTTGTTCCCTCATCCCTCATCATGCTTTCCAAACCCTCCAGCTCATGCTCAGAGGGAGGGGACTGTGACAGAAGCCTTTGCACCTGGGAAAATATTTGTTCCAGCCCCGAGGGCTCCTGGGGCTGTCCCAGGAATGTGAAGGAATCCCTGCAGGATTCGGGGAGATAAAACAGCTCCGAGGCCACAGGGGATGTCTCATACCCTGAATCCCTGTGGATGCTCCCCAGGGACCCACAGGCTTTACCTGCAGGGCTGTTTTTCTGTGCTACTGGACTGGCAGGAGCTTCAGGGCTGTCACTATTGTCACATAGGTCAATAAATGCATTTAAATCAAATGTCACCTCCAGCCCCTCATCCTGGTCAGAGTGTCCAGCCACAGCAAGCCTTGTTCCTGAGGAAGAGGCTGAAGGATCCTGAGGCAACACAGGCATTTCCTCATTGAGTCCAGGAGCTCCTTTGGGAGCTTTGGGTCTGGTTATTTTAAAGGTGGTAAAGAGCTCACTGCCATTAGCATCATCTGCATCAGGCGGGAACGGTTTTGGCTTTGGTTTTGATTTTGCCAGGTCTTTCCTGGAGCAGTGACCTCTCTGATCCCAAGGAGGTTTGGCCATGGAGAGATTCCTTTTGTTCCCTGGAATATTCACATCTTCCATCCGTAGGTGAGGCTGGAGCTCCTGTTCATAGCTGCACTCTCCCTGGGGACACAAGGCAGGGGTTACCAGAGACACACCCAGGCCCCCAGGGCTGCTCACAGCCGGATTTAAAACAAGTGACAAAGGTTTTGTCCTCCTGAAGAACTTCCCACAGACTCTGGATTAATTTTACTCTGGATTAATTTTTCTATAAATCTGCAGTTCAAAAAGCAATCAGCTCTGTTAAACACACACTTGGGAAAAGCACAGTGGACCTGGACATGTAGGATGTGAGCAGAACAATGATTTTTTTGGCAGTTCAGGCAGATGAATCCCTGGATTCCTTAATCCCTGAAATTACGCAAGGTACCTTTATAGAGGGTGAAAAAAATTACTTTTACAATCAGAGACTGACTTGTCTGAAGGTATTTCAGGATCCAAAGCCACCTCTCACGAATTTTAAGACTGATCCCTAACAGGGTTGGGGCAACAAGCAAAGAAAACTGCACTAGTAACAGATTTTGTCATTAATCATCATCATCACCATTTCAACACCAATTTCACACAGATCCAGATGCTTACTCCATCCATTTGTAAAGATATCCAAAGAAACTCCAAGTCTGGCTTTTTTAACTAAAGTTCTCTAAGGAGATTCCCCAGACTACACCAGCTGCCTTAGAAGAAGGCTTAACAAAAACAGGGAGGAAAAGAATTGTCACAAGTGGGTTAAAGGATGATTTCGATCTGGCAGGTTGTAAAGAATTCCTTTTCCTCAAGCCTGGGTAGAACACAGACTGAGGACATAGAATTCTTTCTCTGAAATCCAAGAGGAACAACAAATCTGGGTTCAATTCACTGCCCAGGTGTCATCTGAGCAGAGGGATTGTTGGGTGACAATAACAGGGCTCATAAGGGTCTGTTTGGGTTTATCTAAGGAACAACCGCCCCTTGCACAACAGCTCAATTCAAGCATTTCAGCATTACACAAACAAGGCAGAAAATAAATGGATTAAGGATTAATTAGCTGCCAAGCCACTGAACATGAGTGAAATGGGAGGAGGTGATGTCTCTGCCCACCCTACACAGTTCTGAGAGGGCAGCGCTGATCAGGCTTGGCCTAATATTGTCCTGTAACCCAAAATTAACCCAAGTACAACCCCCAAAACCTACAAACCCAAACCAAAATTACAACCCTTTAAACCTCCAAACCCAAACCAAATCAAACTGCAACTCCCAAAATCTACAAATCCAAATCCAATCAAAATACAAATCCAAAACCTCCAGACTCAAACTAAACCCCCAAACCCCCCAAAAATACAACCCCCAAAGCCTACAAATCAGAAACTACTCAAATACAACCCCTAAAACCTACAAACCAAATCAAACTACAACCCTCAAACCCAAAACTAACCAAGCTTCAAACCCCAAACCCTACAAACCCAAAACAAAACTACAGCCCCTAAAATCTCCAAACCCAAGCCTAATCAAACAATTCTCAAAATCTACAAACCCAAACTCACTCAAATACAACCCCTAAAACCTCCAAACATAAGCCAAATCAAACTAAAACTCACAAAATCTACAAATTCAAACCCATCAAAATACAACCTCCAAAGCCAAAACTCAAACTAAACCCCCAAAACCAATCAAAATGCAACCCCCAAAACAAAACTACAGCCCTTAAAACTTTCAAACCCAAGCCAAATTGAACTACAACTCCCAAAGTCTACAAACCCAAATCCAATCAAAATACAACCTCCAAAACCTTCAAACCGAAAACTCCAACTAAAACATCAAAACCAATCAAAATACAACCCACAAAACCTTTGAATCAAAAACCACTCAAATACAACCCCTAAAACCTACAAACCAAATCAAGCTACAAGCCCCAAGCTTCAACCCCCCAAACCTGCAAACCCAAAACAAAACTACACAATGCCTAAAATCTCCAAACCTAAGCCAAATCAAACTACAGCTCCCAAATCTACAAGCCCAAATCCAATCAAAATATAACCTCCCAAACCTCTATACCCAAAACTCAAACTAAACTCCCAAAACCTACAATCAGAGACCACTCAAATACAATCCCTAAAACCTATAAACTCCAAGCTAATCAAGTTTCCCAGAGCAGCTGTGGCTGCCCCTGGATCCCTGGCAGTGTCCAAGGCCATGCTGGACATTGGGGTTGGAGCAGCCTGGGACAGTGGGATGTGTCCCTGCCATGGCAGGGGTGGCACTGGGTGGGATTTAAGGTCTCTCCAACCCAAACCAGTCTGTGATTGTGGGATTGCACCCCAGGATTAGTGAGGAGTTTTCCCAAGAATGTCCCCACACCCGCCCAGGTGCTGTGCGCGGAGCACAGCCCCACTGGAGCCTGGCAGAGCTGCTGGGGCCAGCCACAGCTCAGCAGCCAAATTTAGCATCTGGGTCAGAGCTCAGTAACCTGATTGGGGCTGGCAGGGGTTGTGTAACTGCTCCACTTCCAGGGCCACTCCAAACACTTTCTCCCAAACAAAATGTTGTGTCGCAGCCAGGGCAATTTGTGCTGAGGCAGTGAAAGGGCAGATTTGGGATTAGCACGTTTTGGCCTGAATGTGAACAACTTGTGGAACCTTAAATTACCTGTTCAGCTCCCCTCTAACCCAGAGTGTTCCAGGGTGTACCAGCTCCTCAGAAAATAGGTCAGGAGAAGGAAAAACAGCATCACTCAGATTATTGTGCTCAATCAATGACCCTGCCTGGAGTCACCAATTAACTTAAAAAAATGAAATATGTTTTGCTATAGGAAATAGGAACAGAACTTAGCATATTAGTATTTTCATTGTTAATATCTGTGCAATGGTAGCCACTCTATTTGCCAGCATTTAAATTTGACTAAACTTAGCACATTAAAATTTTATTTTTAATAGATACACATGTGTGTAATTATACCCATTGTTTCCTAGCATTTAAATATAGGTAAACGTAGCATATTAAAATTTTCATTGCTAATATGTAAATATCTGTAATGATAGCCATTCTGTTTCCCAGCATTTAAATTTAAGTAAACTTACCATATTAAAGCTTTCATTGTTAATATGTAAATATCTGTGTAATTACAGGCATTCTGTTTCCCACTATTTAAATTTAATGTATCAAGTACCAAAATTTAAATTACCCCCTCTCTCCTCATAAGCTGCTTTGGAGGCAGGTTCTCTAACAAGATTCATCTGCCTGATGAAAACCTGGCAATGTTGCTATTTTAAAAAATTAAAGATAAATTTGAAAATTAAAGAAAAACAAAGCCACAATGTGGATTTTTAATAACTAAAACTCCTTTAACTGGAAGCCTGAGTGAAACCATGCACAATTCTCTCCTTTGGTGTGTTCTGACCAAGCTGCTCCTCAAACCCTCCCCATTTCCCTCTCTCCTCCATGGCCTTGGAACAGCTTTAAGCTCCTTTCCAACCCAAACCTTTCTGTGATTCAAGGAGTTTTTTTCAGAAGAATCAATCCCTGTTCCATGATTGTTTCATTTCCAGAATACACTTCAGGGCAAGAAACACTGTCAAAAACTTGGTTTTGGAGGTTTAAGTGTAATAACATGAGATGATCTTTAAAAATTTATTTAGTTGAGTCATGGAAGAAGCCTGAGGAACACAGAAACCCCAATTTCCTTCAACCAAACTGAGATAATTCTCTCCCTCATGGCATCACATTATTGATGGTCCTGCTGATTCTGTTGGGTTTTGCTTTCTGCTACCCAGTAAAAACAGGCAAAGATCCCTAAAAAGAAAGATGATAAGATGATTACAAAAGATGATTACAAAATATAAGATATGTGCCCTGGAAAATATGGGATCAATAAAGAGGCTGAAGAGATGAATGCTCAAGAACATCAGGAAATAAATTAGGGTGCCCAGAGCAGCTGTGGCTGCCCCTGGATCCCTGGAAGTGTCCAAAGCCAGGCTGGACAGGACTGGAACAGCTTGGGATAGTGGGAAGTGTCCCTGCCATGGCACTGGATGGGATTTAGGGTCTGTTCTGGGTTGACCTGCCTCCTATCCCATATATCCATCCCATATCTTGGATACACTGTTGTGTCTTCCCTAATTTATTCCAAACCAGGACAGGGTCCCTCCAACCCAAACCACTGTGGGAATCCATAATAACAACCCCATTCACTGAGAACATGCCCTGGACCCTGCTTGGACATCCCTGCTCTCTTTGTGTTTAGCATTGGGCACAGCAGAGCTGGAAGCTCAAGGCATGAATTCATGGAATGATTTGGTTTGGAAGGACCTGCAGGACCATCCAGTCCCACTCCCAAATCACTGTGACTTCTCTGTTCTCACTGAACACGACCCCAGCATCAGGAAAACCACCAGGCACCTGCAATTCCAGGTCTGAACAACTCGGCCCTGGTCGCAGTTAATGCTTGGACTCAGAAAATTTGGCCACAAGAGCAGAAGAAGGAATTCAAAGGAGCTACTTCACTTGGAGAGTCGAGATTTTGGGGCTTCTTGGCACACCTCACCCTCTAAAACCAGCCCAAACCCTTCCACCTTCTCTGAAGTTTTGACACATCTCAGAAGAGGATTTTAATCAGAGAGAATTTACTGGCAATGAGAGTCCAAAAAACCCAGATAAAACCATTTCATTGTCCTTACTTGAACCATTTTAAACTTTTCATTCAGGGTCTCCTGAGAAAAAAAGTCCAGCTGCCTGAAAACATCAATTTTCCCCCCAAAACACATCTGATTTAAAACTCCACTAGCTTGGGAAGCCTTTTCAGGTTCACTGGGATTCCAGAGTGTCCTGGGAACGTTTTCCCTGCTGGCAGGGAGTTCATGTGAAGGATCCCCTGAGGCAGCCCCAGACTGATGATAAATGACAGCTGATTTCAGAGCCAGCAGTTCCAGGGTCAGCCTGGAGTTAGGAGATGTTCCCTCCCAAGGTGTTTGGAGTCAGAGGGTGAAAAAACAGAGACAATCCCAAAGATTTTGGGATTTATTTAATTTTTCTTGTGAAAAGCTGTGAGTTCTCACTGCCAGCTTGGAAATGGGAATGATCCAGAGTGATCCTCCCAGTCTGACCACTAAAATGAAACATTCCTCAGCTCCTCAGGAAAACAAAGCACTGAGCACTGGCACTTCCCTGTTCCCTGAGAAACCTGGACAAATATCATCCCCACTAAAAGGATTTCTCTGCCCAGCCTTATTTCCAAACAGCACAATTCAATTTGGAAAAAAAAAAAAAAAAAAAAAAAAAAAAGAGGTGGAATTATTTTGCAGAAGGACAATTTGATTTGTTCTCATGTTGCACCAAAAATCCCCCTGGGAGTAAATCCCCAGATCTGCCCCGCAGGCGTTGCTGTAGCAATAAAGCCCCCGGGGCATTAAAGGCTTTGCTGGATGTGCCTTTTCCAGGGGTCACATTTGGGGATTCTTTGACTTTTTTTATTTTCTTTTGATTGGGTCACCTTCTTCTCAAAAATTTTAAGAGCATGTAACTGCAATATAATTCTTTGCCAGACATTTCTATCTCACCTATTAAAAAAAAAAAAAGGCATTTAAACTGACTTTTTAAAAGCTATTATACAAAATACATATTTCTTGAATCAATGAATGAGTACAAGGAAAGGAAAGCCACACCTCAGTGAATTTCTTCTCTAACAGAAAACACCCAAAAAAATCACACAAATGCTGGCTTGTATTGAGTCATGACAAATCTCTGAATGAAATTCTGCCCAAGAAACAATTGAGCAGAAATTTCCAGATCATTTAGTTATTCACAGTAAAAGAATGATTTGCCTGACTTGATGTTTTATCCCCCAATAAGAAAATCATCAATAAAAACTGTGGTTTGAGGTTCTCTCTCTGGGGTATTTAAGGAAAGAGCTTTGACCTGTATTGGTGTTAAACCCCTCTGTTAATTAAGCACCGTAAATGAACGTCAGCCAGATCAGCTGGGTGTAAGCAGCCAGAGAATATTTATAGCAGGAACCTGCACAGCACATCCAAGCAAACCCTTCCAGCAGAGAACCATGGAATGCTTGGAAAGGAAACTAAACCCCACCCAGTGCCACCCCTGCCCTGGCAGGGACACCTCCCACTGTCCCAGGCTGCTCTAACCCCAATGTCCAACCTGGCCTTGGGCACTGCCAGGGATCCAGGGGCAGCCACAGCAGCCCAGCCAGGAATTCCTTCCCAATATCCAACCCAAATCTCCTCTTTTCCAATCTGGAGCCATTCCCTATGTCCTTTCCCTCCATCCCTTATCCCCAGTCCCTCTCCAGCTCTCCTGGAGCCCCTTTAGTCCCTGAAAGGGGCTCTGAGGAGTCCCAGGACCCTTCTGTTCTCCAGGTGAACATTTGGAATTGCAGTGGGAACATCCTCTGCCTTGGGAATAGTCAGTGCCTCTCAGGGAAGGTAAAGTATGACTTGAGGGAATGTAAAGGAAACTATCAGACAAGAGCTAAGTGTTAGAGCTGACTGATCAGCTCAAGTCAGGACAATGCTGCATCTTCTCTTTTTGTGGAACAGTTTTTGGTGTCCCTGGACTGACAGCAGTTGGTTCAGTGTAAGAAAGAGCCCAAGAACCTCTTAAACTTCTTTAAGAAGTTTAAACCCTGGTGTCAGTGCTGACTCCAGCCCTCCTAGTGCTTTGTTTCTCCCCAGGAGGCTCCAAAGGGGGGGATGCTGGGCCTTGTGTCACCTCTGGTGCTCCTGGGGACACTCTGCACACACCATGAACACTCGGAGACGATTCCTCCTCTCAGTGAGGAAGCTCCACACCTGCACCCCTGACTGGTGAACACAAATGGAGAAGGCTGGAGGCCAACTGTGGACCCCTGGGCACTGACAATTCCAGCCTTTCTGTGCTGACAGGCACTGACCCCCAAGCAAACACTGCATTGACCTGAGGCCGTGGAAAAGGCTCCAAAATTGAGTGACAGCACTGGGATTGTGGGTGTGGAGTTTCAATAGAAGTGTGTGATATCACAGGTGGGAAAACTTATAGTTTAAGGGTTTAGAATACAGTAATATATATAAAGCAAGATGGAGGATTTAGGGCAGAGGCTGAGTTCTTCTTTTTCACCTTCTCCTCATGGGTCTGGGTGGGATTTTGTAATTGGGTAGAAAAATCTGCATTGTGGGCCACAGGTGGTTGGTTATTGGGTTATAAGTCAAAATAATTTAGGTGTCATTTCTTAATTGGACAGTTTGTGCTTAAAAGGCCTTGGAAAGAAAGGGAGATAGGGGCCATTTTTTACCTTGTTAGCCAGAACTCACAGCTTGTGAGACTGTGACAGATAAGAATTCATAAACATCTGCGTCCAAACACAAAACAACGTCTCTTGAGCATTTAATCCTGGCTATAACAGAAATGAGGATAAAAAGCAACAGTCAACCCAGCTGGAACTCCCACAGCAGGCACAAGGGGAGCTGAGAGGGCTCAGACTGGAGACAAGGAGGGTCAGAGGGCACCTTCTAATTCTTGACCGTTTCTCTCCTCCTGACATCCTTCCTGTCCCCATCCCTGCCCTCTCCCTCTGCGGTGTGTCCTTGACCCCAGCTGGGGACAGGGACTCTCAGAGGAGTCAGGAATGTCTCTGGTGGGATGGAGAAGCTTCTCTGAGCTGGGCAGGACTGTTCACAGCCTCCCTTTGACACCCTAAGAGCAAGGAGCACAACTACAATGAACTACATTCTCCTCCTTGATTAGTCCTGGTATTATTCAGGAAACTCTGGCAGCTTAGCAACAGCTTCTGATGACCTAAAAAACTTCCACATGCTGAAAGGCAACGTTTTGGGAGCTGAGCTGGAGGGAGAAATAATGTGGTGAACCACTGAAGCTGCCATCCACCTCTACACCTACTTCCTTGTGCCTTCCAGAAGGATTTCTGTATCCATCCCTGTGAAAAAACAAAATTCCCATCTCCCAAATAGTTCCCATCCATGTTTGTTTGGCTTAGCTCCTCTTATCTCTTAATTCTTAGTAACAATTAGCTTTTTAGTTACAAAACAAAACAAAAAAAACCCACAACCCCCCCTCCCCCCCAAAAAAAAACCCCAAAACAACAACAACAACAACAACAAAACAACAACAACAACAACAAAAAACCCTAATCAAAAAGCCTCAAAATACAAATCCACTAGAACATGCTATGTGTTCCTGCATGACTTTTCTGGGGTGCTTTTGATGTACACACTAAACTCTTTCCAATTGCTGGAATAGCTCTGATATCCCTCTTAGTGGCTTTGTTCCTTGGGAATTGGAATTTTTGTATTTAATGTCATTCTGTCACAAATTGATACTGGAACCCATTAAAAAAGACTGATTTAAGGGTGGGTTGGGGTTTTTTTTTTTTCCCTATGTAGGGTAACACTTTTTTTAAACAGTTTCTGTGGAAAAGATTAGGAATCACAGCCTAGCAGTGGGAGACAGTTTGAAACAAGAATAAATACACATAATTCATGTCACAATTCTTGAGTTTTTTAAAACTCCCAGTCACTGGGCATGTTTCTTACCTTCTGGTACCTCATCAGTTCCATCATTTCCATGGCACTGATGAAGAGGTGACAACGATCCGAGTGATCCACCAGGGATGTGGGAAGAGGATGATTCTGCCAAATGCTCCACTCAGACAAGGATAGCTCCCGAACTTCCCCCTCCTGGGGCTTCTGCAGGGGAAATTGGGATGGGAAAAGAGATTTTCAGCAAGGAACTGTTGAGCAAAACTTCTCTGTCAGGGACAATAAAGGCAGCAATGCAGGGAAGGATTTAAACATTATCACACGGGTTTAAGTCTGGTCTAAGATAATAGCATCACGAGCAAGCTGGGCTAGGGGAAGGTGCCCAGGGCAGGGGGTGGAATGAGATGGGTTTAAGATCCCTTTAAACCCAACCATCCTGGGGCTCTGTGAATACAGCATCCTGCACGGAATTCTTAAAAACAGGAGTAGAACTTAAAGGATACTGAGACTTCCTAATACATTTTTAATTTATTGATCCAACTTTTAATTTACAGACCTAATTTTTTTACCCACTGACTCAACCTCAAAGACCCATTTCAAACATGCAATTTCTAAACTCTTAACCTCAAAACCCCACATGTAAATCTCAAAAAGGCATTTTTATAACAGACTTCCTTCAAATCCAGAGCTAATTCTGCTATCTCCAGCATCCTTCAGGCCTCATGTCAAAGGAAACATTGCATGGAACTCACTGCTGTTTCTTCCAGGCTTTCTAAGGTTTCAAACTGAACTCGAGGCAATACTGGCTCCTTTATCCCATCACTTTGCTTAATCCTGTAGAGTCTGTCCCATATTTCAAACTCCTCAGGTGACAAGGACCAGCTCTCATGGGAGTTCATTCGCTTTTGTCCTGTGGGGGAAAAAAACAACAGGAAAACGTTACCTGTTACGTGTAGGGAAAGGGATGCACAGAATAAAAGAATTTGGTGTGGTACTAGGCACAAAAAACTCCCATCTTCTCTGAGCCACAATCAGAACCAGATGAAGAGAATCTGAAGCCAGGGACAAGCACCTAAAGACTGTTAATGTTTTATATAGATAAACATCATTAAACAGCTGTTTTGGCATCATATAAAAATAGAGAGAGACAGATATCAAATCCCTATCCCAAACAATGTCAAATCCCTTCAACAGCCCTGAGTGGGAAGTGATTCCAAAGAATCAGAGTTGAGAATGTGATTGTATGCAGGCCAGATGTGTGAAGCTGGGAGAAAAATAATGAAGGTAATTTGCCTTCTGTGTCTACGCAGACAGGATTTGGTGTGAATCAGCAGCCCAGGCTCTTTTGGGAGATAATGCCACAGAAGAGGAATCAGCCTGGATCTCTCAATCCTCTCAAGTTCCAGCTGTCAGGCGCTTTGTCTGCACAGAGCAAACCCCGAGTCCTGCTCAAGTCCTGTTCAGGAAAACCTGGAAAAATGAACCAACACTGACTTTTTAAGGCTATCACTAAAAAAATCCCAGAAGATCAACACTGCCATGAAGTATTTCTGACTCAATTGTAGGAGATGTCACATTCCTGAAGGAAGAGATAACACCCAGCCCAAGGACCTGGCAGAGGAGGAAAAAAGAGACCTGAAAGAAAAGGAAATGAAGAACAATTCGCAGAGAAGCATTTGGAATCATTGAGTGGGAAGAGATCTACAGGGATCACAGAATGTCTTGGATTTCAGTGCAGGCTGTCCCCAGCAGTGTGTGTTCTGTCAGCAGCTGTTAAACCAGGTGGGGCCGTGTTCTTTATCCCTTCCAGGACCCATCCTCCCTCCAGGGGGTATCTGCTGTTCATGGGCCATCCAGGCTCACTCCATGGCTGATACAATTCCAGCATCCCATTGGGAGAGGCTCCAGCCAGGGGGAGGAGCCCAGCATTCCTGTCTGGATCAAACCTGGCATTCAGAACACCAGCACAGCCTGTTTGCACTGGATTCCCAGAGGGAGACCGGACCCATCTCAGCACCACTGGACCCTTCTCCAGGATCATCTCTGCTCCAACAGAACCACATCTGTCACTGCAGGAGGACTGGATTGGGCTGACACCAACACCCCGACCAACAGGGGGTCAGCTTGTGTTTCACTTTGGCAGAGTTTTGTTTGTTTGCTTTTTTTGTACTACTACATTCTTATTTTTTAATAATTCCTAATAAAGACCTGCTATTCCCATTTCCATCTTTGCCTGAAAGCCCCTGAATTTCAAAATTATAATAATTTGGAGGGAAGGGGTTTACATTCTCCATTCCAAGGGAAATTCCAGCTTTTTCCTGGCAGACACCTGTCTTTCCAAACCCAGACAGAACCATGGAATATCCTGAGCTGGACGGGACCCACAAAGACCATCGAGCCCAGCTCCTATCCCATCCCTAACACTCCAACAATCCCACACTGGACATCCCTGTGAGGAGTGCTGAAAGGCTCTTGGAGCTCTGCCAGCCTCCGGGCTGTGCCCATTCCCTGTTCCTGAGGATCTGTTGCCATCCAGCCCCATCAAGGCACACTGAGAACAACAATTACTTCAGTGCTGTGTTACAGCTCCGTGGGACAGAGACGAGATGATCCCGTGATATCAGCCCAGGTGATCCATGCTGCAGCCCTGCCAGGCAAGGAGCCCTGGAGCAGGTGGCACAACTTGGGAACAGATCATTCCCAGAGCTCTGGGAATTTCCTGCTGAGGAGCACAGGGAGGATTGTGGCTGCCCAGAACATTTCCCTAACACAAAGAAAGAGAGACCTGGACAAACAGGACTGCTGCCACCAGAGAATGGGAGTACAAGAACATTCCCTTCTTCAGTCAGGTTGATAAGGCTGTTTGGATCCAGAGTTGGCAATCATCAAGTCCTGCAGTGCCTGACACAACCTCCTCCCCTCCATGAAGCAGCTGGTGCTGTCCCATGGGAAATTATTCTCCAGAACATTCTGAGTTAGGGATGCCAGGCCCTACCAGACATAAACACAGCACTCAATCCACGTTATTCTCCTTGTTTTTTTTCCAGAACCAATGGACTTTCGTCATTCTTGAAGTGGGAAGAAAGCAAAAATTAGGCACTGGAACGGCATGAAAACCACACAGAGGAGTAAACAGTAAAGTAGGTGTTGGTAATCTTAAAAAGTGAGTCCAAACCAGTTATCATTAGGATAAAACCAGCAGTTATAGAAAAAAATGTGGAATTTTAAAATCAAACAAAATTCACAGCTGTTGACGACTCAAAACTGATCTGAAATGAGGGAGTAGAAGAACTGTGGAGAAGCAGCAGAAGAATTAAGAAAATGAGATTTCATTTGGACAAAGGCCAAAAGAAAAAGGAACTACTGGTAGATTGACATGAGATTCAGCTCCCAGGAACAACAATATTAACATGCTCCTCACTTTAGCAAACTCTTTAAAAAAACCCAAACAAACAAAACCCAAAAATTAGAGAGAAAAAAGAATCTTAAAATACAAGAAATTATATAAGAGGCTTATAGAGTAAACGGAATTTTTTTGCACTTTTTGAAGGAGAGCTCTGAAAACTAAAGGGGACACTTGGTCAACGACGGGGCAGCACAAGATATTGGATCCTTCTGGGGCTGACAGACAAAAGTTATAGAAGAGGTTTTGAAGTGAAAGAAGGATGAAAAATTAATAGAAATTGGATCAAATTAAGAACAGAAAATACTTTTCCGGTAATGAGTGACAGGACCAGAAGAAACAGCCTCAAGCTGTGCCAGGGAAGGTTCAGGTTGGACATGGGGAGGAATTCCTTCATGGAAAAGCCTTGGAACTGCCCAAGGAAGTGTTGGAATCCCCATTCCTGGAGGGATTTAAAGCCCTGTGCATGTGGCACTTGGGGACATGAGGCAGTGGTTACCTGGGCAGTGCAGGGGGATGGTTGGACTCAGAGGGGTTTTCCAACCTAAATGATTCCAAGATTGTATTTATTTTGATGAGAATGCTTGAAATTCCTGTAACTCAGGTCATGATAGCTCAGTTGCTGCCATGGAGAAAACTGAGGATGAACTGGACTTCAACAACTAAGCGAGAACAGAGATAAGAACAGACCCAGCTCACCCACTACTGCCAACTTTACTCATTTTTTATCCTGGAAACGGGCATGAAAATGAAGAGAAAATGCAAAAAAAAACAGCTCCTGTCTTTGTGGTCTTTTGGAGCTTTACCCTTAGTGTCACCAAAATCAGGAGCAGCCCCTGGTTCACCAGCAATGAAGAAGACTCAACACAAGGCTGGTGCTCAGTGACCTGCACTGAGGTCAGGGCAGGGCAGCCCTGGCTGGCAGGAGGGGCACTGAGCCCTGAGTGTCACCTTGGGGATTGAGCCCTGGTCACTTTAGGGACTCAACCCTGGCCACCCTCTGGCCACTCAACCTTGATCACCTCTGGGGACTCAACCCTGGTCACCTTCAGCAAACCAACCCCGGCCACCTGTGAGGACTCAACCCTGGCCACTTTGGGGACCGAGAGCCCCCAGCCCTGGGGAGCTGCACACGTGGCTCACACAAAAGGCTCTGGGTAATTCCAGCCCCGCAGTGCTGCTCCCACAGCAGGAACATTTCCAGCATTATCATTTTCTTTATGCCCTCCCTGCTTGTTTCTCTTTTCTAGGGCAGATGAACAAATGCTCCAAAATTATTATTTTTATTCCATGTTGTGCTCTGATTGTTTTCCAGCAGCTGTGTCTGTTGAATCAGAAATATGAAGTTTTCCAAGGCTTTGAGTTACTCCTTTCAAGAAGTTGCTGTTGATCTTTACAGAAAGCACTAATAGAGATAAAGCATGAAAATTCCCAAGTATTTATGAAAAGTAGCTCTTTTTTCCTATCTTAGGATTGTGTTCAGTTTCCTGAGCATACCCATTGAACTGCATCAGCTAAAAAGCCACCAGAGAATTTTCCTAATTTTTCTCCACAAGTCTGCACAATTCATAAATATGCTACTCTTGATTTCTCCTTTTCTTCACATCAAAATCCTTTTGCTTTCAAGCATTTCTGGTTTTTTGTAATTTACAAAGCCACAGTGCCCAGAGAAGCTGTGGCTGCCCCATCCCTGTGAGTGTCCAAGGCCAGGCTGGACAGGGCTTGGAGCAGCTTGGGATAGGTGTCCCTGCCCATGGGAACTTTGAAATCCCTCCAACCCAATCCAGTCTGGGATTCTGTGACAAACATTTGCCTCCTCTGTGTCCAGCTGGAGTTCCTGACCTTTGGTAAGTGATTCCATGGAGAAAGATGAACCAAGGCCTAACTCAGGATCTGGATATGCAAAGGCAGAGCTGTGAGGATGGCCAGGAAAAGCCCTGAGCAGTGTCTGAGCTGACAGAATGACCCTGCAGAGCCCCTGGGAGAGACGGCTGGAAGTGCTAGAAACACCATAATCCTCTTACCAGTGCCACAGGCAAAGAGAGCAGATTTGTGCTGCAGGAAACTGGATCTCCTCTCTTTAGAAAGAATCCTTGAGGCACTGGGCTCCTCTTTTTCAACAGTGATGAACATTTTATGCACTTTGGGATTGAAGCCTTCTGGAACCATCCGTGGGCTGTGCTGGTAGAAATGAAGGGTTTTGTTCCCTGAAATGGCTTTGTGGATGCTCCTTTTGTTACACTGGCTTTGGTTGTATGTCTGAAAGAGAAGGGAAATAGATAAATCACCTGCTGATTGATTGGGTTTTCACAGCATTTGATCAAAACCAGAAGAACACCTCAGTGTCTGTCAGGTTTCTCATTATTTTCTGTTCCCTCAGCAAGGTGTTGTTTGGTTTGGGGCTTTTTAATGGACCAGAAGCAGGCACAGCACTGGAGAGTGAGAAAGGAGCACAGCCCTTGCCTCGGGGCAGTTACAATCTGCCACTGATACAGGGATGATGTAAATTAGATTACATCGGAAGCAGGGAAAGGAGCTCAAGCAATAAAAAGGCCTAAGATGATTTGCTGATGTCATGAGTGCTATGAGTCCTTTTAATTACACTCCATTTTACTGTGCAATGGAGAAACCATGGCAAAGCTGGAGAAAGTGAGGATAGGAACTGGGGTTTCCCTCTGGAAGTGTCTCCCCCAGGGAGGTTTTGTGCTGTGCTCCTCCCCAAGCTCCTGAGTTGCCACCTGACAGGGATGATTTCAGGGAGCAAAAAAAAAGATGCTCCCTGAATAAAACTAGAAGACACCAAAAGGCAGGTCTGACAAAGCCCTCAAGCATTCAAAGAAATAACTTTTTAATCCTAGAACAAACCCCAGTGTTTTTATGGCTGAAAAACATGGTGCTACCAAATTAGCAGCATCACAGAGTTGTGACTTTGGTGGCTTTTCCCTCCCCTGGGCTGAGGAGCTCCAGGTGACATCCCAAACCCCATCCCAGCAGCTCCAGGGGCCTGGGACACGCCAGAGCTGCCACGTGGAGAGGCTGACCTGGGAACATGTGGGAGGCATGGAATAAACACTGAGCTCACGGAAATTCCTGCCAGTGTCATATTCCCAGACCTGCACTGACCCCTTTCTCCCAATAAAACATCTTCCAAAACCTTTGTGATTGACCTGAAGTGGTTTGATTAAAAACTTTTAAACTAAACCAAGCAAACCAGAAAAACCCCAAAAATCAAAACAAAGGAAAGAAAAACACACAAAAACCCCACACAAACCCCCCGCAAATTCCCATAAATTAAGACATGGACATTAATTATTTAGCTGCAAATTAAGTAACGGGGAAGAACCTCCACACTGAGCCTCTTTCCAGTTCTGCTAAACTTAAAACCCCCCAAAAAAACTCCAAAAGACACCCTCAAGGAAAACCAAACAAACCCACCAAGACAATATTGGTTTGCAATTAAACTTATTTCCTGATCTCAAATTTAAAAGGAAAAAATATGTATCTAATGACTATTCTACCTGGAGGGAGGCTCTGCTACAAAGATATCTGACAAAATCTGGGCAACATAGTAATCCAACTACTTATGTGAAGCTCCAAGGAATTTAAGGGACTATTTTATATCCCATTACAGAGCAGAGCTTTCAATAGTAAGCATAACTCCATAAGCAGCATGAGAAAATATTTATTTACAAGCTCTACTCAGATTTATCATTTTTAATTCTCATCCCTTCAAAGGAGAAACTTTTTTCCTCAGAGAGGATTCTTGGCAATCTCATTCAGAACTAAATCCCTGCCACCTACAAATCCCACCCAGAGCTACAGCATCTACTGCAATCAATGAAATAATACCAAGAGTCTGAAATTCTGGGTTTAAAATTGATGTACAGATCTTGGATTTCTTGGTTTGCAGCCCCTTTTACTAGTGACGGCAGCAGGGAGTGCCCAGCCTGTCCTGCCCAAATACTGCCCAGGCCCATTCCAAGGATGAGCCCGGGCCCTGCAGGGCTGTGGGATGCAGCTGGCACAGCTGTGGTGGGATTCCCCAGCTCCCAGCACATTTCCAGCAGGCCACGGATATCCAGAGGGACAGTATGTACTCAGGGATGATTAATTATGCTCTGCTGGAGTGCTGGGCTGCAGGAACCCAGCCAAAGTGGATTTGCACCTAAGCTGATCTCTTCATCCTCACACGCAAGAGCACGGCCACTAAAGCCAGCTCTTAGTGCCAGTGGCGTCACCAGCCCGACCAGCAGCAGTGTGAGTGCCCAGTGTCATCACCAGCACTCCCAGTGTCCCCTCCCAGCTTTACCCCCTGCCCCACACCTTCCTCTGCACCCCTGGAAAACACCTGTTATCTCGGAGTTTCAGTTTAAGATTAGGTGACATGGCAGACTGGGAGAGCTGGGAATGTTCACCTGGAAAATGACTGGGGACAAGGCATGGAGGGACAGGAGACAGGGAATGGCTTCCCACTGCCAGAGGGCAGGGATGGATGGGAGACTGGGAACTGGGAATTCCTGGCTGGGCTGGAATTCCCAGAGCAACTGTAGCTGCCCCTGGATCCCTGGCAGTGCCCAAGGTCAGGCTGAACACTGGGGCTTGGAGCAGCCTGGGACAGTGGGAGGTGTCCCTGCCATGGCAGGGGGAGGAACTGGAGGACCTTTCATGCCCCATCCATCCCATATCATTCCAGGGTTTTGTGCTGGAATTTCCTGTAACTCCAAATGAGGAGGCTGAGTAGAGACTCACCAGGGGCTGCAGCTTCATCCCAAGGGACAGCTCCAATCTCTGCTGCCTGGGACAGGGACAGGACCCAGGGAGCAGCTGGAGCTGTACCAGAGGAGGTTTAGGTTGGAGATCAGTGAAAGATTCTTCCCGCTGAGGGTGGAATAAGCACTGGAAAAGCTCCCCAGGGAATGAGTGCAGCCTCAAGCCTGCCAGAGCTCCAGGAGCCTTTGGACAGTGCTGCCAGGGGTGGATGCCCAGAGCGGGCTTGTTGGGATGTCTGTGCAGGGCCAGGAGCTGGGATGACCCCTGAGGGTCAGGCAGTGCCTGACTGCACTCACCCTCTCCTCACGGCCCTGGGCCAGGATGACCACGATGCGGCCGTGGCGGCGGCGGCCGGTGCGGCCCATGCGCTGCACCAGGCGCACGGGGCTGCGCTGTGCGTCGAAGCACACGATGAGATCCACCTCGCCGATGTCCAGCCCCTCCTCGCCCACGCAGGTGGACACCAGGGTGTTGTACCCTCCCTCCCGGAACCTCCTCACCACCTGCAGGGACAGAGGGAATGGGATTGAGTAGCATAGCCAGCAAAAGCTATTTGTATTCTCCAAACAACAAAGTTTTGTCTTTTTAAATTTCCCAGCTGCTGCCTTGTGATCAAACAGCACACCCCAGTGTGACCAACATCAGCATTTCAACTCTTCAACTCTAAAATAAAGAGTTAAACTACACTAACTCTCCAACCAATTCAACTCTCCAACCAACTCTAAAATAAAGAGCTTTTTCCTCAAAATAAAGAGAAAGAAGCACACCTTATTTTGTCTCCAACCATGGTACTCTTGTAAAACTGATCCTCACAACTCAGCATTTAAATATTTTAGGGGTTGTCTTTTTTTAGCTTTGCTAGATTGAATTTAATGCTAGATCTTATCTTTCCTACCTAGAAGAAAAATAAAATTCCCACAGCATGTATTCGCATCTTCCCCCAGATTTTTGACATCTAAATTTAGCAGTTGTTAACATAAATATTATAGTATTTATATATTAATAGATATATTTTTATAAATAGATAAATTATTGATCTATTTTGCTCAGTGACTAAAATTCTGGATACTCTGGAAACCACTGGACTCCACAAGGATTTACCAATGACACTTAAAGCTCAGCCCATCCCACACAGCCCATACCCTGGAGTTATTTACACAATTAATGCTCTTTATCACCAATTCTTAGTTCCAATTCCTCTTTCCTTACCTCCAGCTGCTCCTTCTGGGTGAAGCCTTTGGTGCTCTTCCCTGTGGAGTGTCCCACAAAGGTCATGGCGCGCACGGTGGGGCGGAGCCGAGCCAGCATCTCCGCAATTTCCTGCACGCTATCCCGGAACGAGGAGAAGATCATCACCCTCGTGTCCTCAGCTGAGCTTTCACTCTTGGCTTCGTCTGCTGGATTTGAAAACGTATTATTATTATTAAATGAATTATCAGTAAAAAAGGATGAGGCGCCCCGCACAAGTTATGCATTCACAGCTCTCGTCTCATTTAATGGGAAGAGAAAATAGGCAGAAACTGCTCCAAGATCCACCTCCTTGAGAAACTCCTCTTTGGATCAAAGCATGCTCTTACTTTGGGGAATGTGAGAATGAGAATGTCCTCATCTGTCTTTATCTTTATATTGCTAAAGTCACTTTGAACAGCTGGGCTTGGATGGGAAGTGTTTTGGAATGAAGTTCACAACGCTGTCGTCTCCGTTTCTCCAGTTTAGGGCCCTCAGGACAGCAGAATCTCAGACTGGTTTGGGTTGGAAGGGACCTTAAAACCCCTCCAGTGCCACCTCTGCCATGGCAGGGACACCTCCCACTGTCCCAGGCTGCTCCAAGCCCTGTCCAACCTTGGGCACTGCCAGGGATCCAGGGGCAGCCACAACTGCTCTGGGAATTCCATCGCAGCCAGGAATTACTTCCCAACATCCCATCCAAATCCAAGCAGAGCCATAAGTGAGTGCCCAAGGCTTGGGATGGAAATGGGAGATGCTGGTTTGGACAGGCAATTTTTGACTTCTTCCATCTATAATTATCATTTCCTAAAAGTGAAGGGCTTAGTTAAGAATAAAAAGCCAGGAGTTGTAGTGCTGCCTTTTCTCAATACTTCTCAAATCCCAGGATTTGGCTTGGGAAGGGACCTTAAATCCCATGGCAGGGACACCTCCCACTGTCCCCAATGTCCAACCTGGCCTGGGACACTGCCAGGGATCCAGGGGCAGCCACAGCTGCTCTGGTCAATGAACAGAACAGAAAAATCTGGTCCTGTTCCAGGTGTGGCTGATGACTTTGGGCATGAATTCCCTCCCTTCACATCTCACATGTAGGGTTTTTGAAGTGTAGGGAAAAGGAGAAGCTGGGAGGACAGAAAGAACTCTGAATGGGAAGGAGAAAAAAGGAGCATTTGCATTAAATTTTAATAAATTAATAAAAATTTAATAAATAAATAAAAATTGCATCAAATGCATTGGGACAGATCCTAAAGTTACAAACCCAGAACTGGGAAAAGTTGCCTACTAGAAAGCATCAGTCATTTCAAAGGTTTGCTGAGAACACTTCATCCAAGACAGAAAAAAAAACTCACAAAAGAGAGGGAAGGGCAGGTTAGATATTATCAGAACTTCACAGAGCACGAAGATCCAAACAGGCAAGATAAAAAGTGAGCAAGATGCAATACAAATGTTATTCAAATGTTATTATTACTCATGTCAGCATTCCAAAGGCTGGAATCAAGAAACTGAAACATCCCAGAACCAAAGAGATCCAAATGATGTTTTCATCAAGATGAAAAGGAATGAGTCAGGTGAGGGTAACTGAAGGGTTTGAACTTCAAATTGATTCCTCAGAATTGTTAATTTTTATCCTCAGGCTGGATATCAGGACTTTTATTGTTAATGTCCTTAAATGTGTTCATGGAACTCTGCAGGAGGGACTGGCTGCCAGGACAAACTGGGACAGGACCAGCAGGAAAGGTGGCAGCCCCAGGAATGAGTTCCCTGTCCCTGTTTTACTCAGCTGTGAGTGCAGTTTATATCAAATTAATAATAAGAATTTATAGGAAGTTTTATCTCATAGAAATCTTATGGCAAAGTTTTTCTCAGAGCAGAAGATGCACAAATAATCAAAGCAATAAAGCAGCACAAAGGAGGAAATCAGTCAGGAGGATATTCCTTGTTTCCATTCCCAGGTTTTCCTATGAGTTGTTGGTACTCACCAGAACATCTCTGCTTCCAGGATTTGAAGTGTTCTATTACGATTTCCTCCAATTTCTTTAATTTTGGATGGCTGTAGACAAATTCCTTTTTCTTTTCCAATGCTGGAAAAGAAATAAAGTAATGAAAGATGCAAATAAACCTGCAATAAGCAGGAAGGTTCAGTGAACTTCACTTCCTCCCACTAATTACCTGAGTCAGACCCAAATCCTGGTATTGGTCCTAAACAAAACAATAAGTTGCTGACAGGAGAACATTTGTTGAACCCAGTTTTGGAGAAAGTGCTGTTATTTTTGTTAGAGTCACACTGGAATAGACTTAAAGTGAAACAATCATATTTCAACCTTCATTTTAGACCAAATTAAAAACTTCAAACATAGAAGACTTGCTTGAAAGTAGCTAAAACCACTGAGGGGAGAGATGGAAGGAGAGACAGAATATTGGGAATTCAATCTGGAATAAAGAGCAGCAGCAAGTGCAGCAGAACTTTGAAACAGGAATATTCTGTCTCTAAGAGGGGAATCCTGACCTGCTGTGCTCTTGCAAACACTTCCACCCTCAGGAGTCCCAGCAATGTCTGAGAACATTTCCTGCAGCTGCTGGTAGAGTTCCATGAAGTCCCTGTTGCGCCCCAGCTCATTCTTGGTGCGGGATAAACCTTTGGAGAGAGTTGGGACAACTCAGGATTCCATTTGCTCCCCCAAACAGACTCTGCCTTCAACATGAGGGGAACAAAACACCAAATCCACCAGCAACCCCTCATTCTTTCAGGTGTTTTGTGCCAAAGCAGTGAGGTAGATGAAATTAAGAGTGGAGCTGAAAGGAAGGATGCTCCTGAGGACATTTCACCTTTGGATCCATCCATGATTCCCCACAGGTAGATGAATAAAGAGCGGATTCCCATCTGCAGCAGCAGCTCGTACCCGTGGTACAGACTAATACAAAGGGCAAAGTCTCCTTCAATGATGCCCTGATGGATTCCCTGGGGGAGAAAAGCAGGCTCTGACTGAATTAGGAAGTGGCTGAGGAGCAGGAATCCCACTGCAATTCCAGCCCAAAACCAGAGCAAACCCCAAAGTGATGCCCAGGGAGCAGTTTGTCCTTCAGAGCCCTCAGGGGACAGACTGCACACTGCTCAGTGAAGGCAATCCTCTTCCACCTCCAAAATGCCTCTGTTATCTCCCAAAACGAGCTCATCAACCCTCATACTCTGACAGCTGAGCCAGCAGCATTTGGGAAAACCAGGGATTTCTGGCACATCCATCCAGGCTACAGAATAAAGGCAGGAAAGTTGCCATGCTTCAGTGAAGGAGATTTCCCATTGCTCTTTTTGAGGCACACAGTCTTTTTTTTTGGGCAATTTCCTTTAAGTTTACAAAATTCAACAATTCCATGAGGATTTACCAAAAAACAGGAGCAGGAATATACCTTTGAGGGGAAAATGAAAACTTGGCTGTCAGTGATCCCAATGTAAGTTCTTAAAGCAATTTCACTTAAATGCAGTTGTTGATCTTTTCCTCAACTCTCCTATACTGGCATCCTGAGATGTGGAATAATTAGGAATATTTTATAGATTTCATAAATTATCTTAGAGATCCCTTCCATCCCGAATTGTGCTGTGATTCTATGACATTTTATTCCATGGCTAAAACCAGAAATCTACTTCAAATATCTCTGGGAATGTTGTAACTATGGATTATTCCTATTTATTCACTATTTTAATAGTATGAAATGAATAAAGAACTTACTGCATGTTGTGCAGAGGGGTTCTTCCTGAACTGATCCCTTGCCAGGATGATCTGGTACTTGGTCAGGCTGGGAATTTCCCTCCTGGATAAAACTCCCACCTTAATCAGGCGCCCAGCAAACGCTTCCAGCACCTGCAACCAAAACCCAGCACAGGTGAAGGGAGGGTGGAGCTCTTTGAAATGATTTCATTTTTATAGATCTTACTCAACAGAACATGAGCAGCTCATTGGTTTTGTTTGAGACAGAGGATTTTTCCAAGTGAGCTGTGCTGAATTTGGAGTGCTTTGTTACTGGTCCAGGTGCTCTGCCTCAGTGGAAGGTTCTCCATCATCAGGATGTTTTTAGGATAACTCCCAAAAATCCTGCCAGAGCACTTGGACAAGGCTCTCAGGCACAGGGTGGGATTACTGAGGTGTCCTATGCAGGGTCAGGAGTTGGACATTATCCTCCTGCCCTAGGATAACCCTGAATCCACCCAACAAGCGAGGAAGGGAAACTCCCCCTAGGATGTGGGATGGAACAAGGGCTGACCCAGCAGAGAGGGACAGGAATGGGATGGACACCCAGGTACAGATCAGGAGCTGCAGTTTCCTACTCACTGCTCACACTCCAGTGGCAGTTTAGCCCTAGGAACATTTGGATTCACCTCTGAGAAGACTAAACTGGGTGAAGGACTGGCCAACACACCTAGAATCTGTGTGTGGAAGGGATGGGAGTCAGGACACACGAGCAGAGAAGAACAGGCATAGGCACAGCATCGTGTCCCGTTTCCTGCAGAACCCACCCCAAAACACAGCTTGTTTTCAAACATCACATGTACCTGCTTTCCACCTCGCTGCAGCAAGGACAATAACCTGCACTAATGCATCTTAATCCTGTTTTTTCCTCTTTGTTTCCCAGCCTTAGGTGGTCAGGATTTTTCCACAGACTTAGTTTGGCCTGAGCGCTAACTCTGCCGTAATTGCAGTAATCAGATTTGTCCTACAAACGCTGTTTACAACCTGTTGGCCCCCTTGGCCAAGGGCCCCAAAAACATCCCAGTGCACAAGAACAGGCTTCTCCAAAGCTGACAGACAGTTCCCCATTGCTACTTTCATGCACATCGAGTTTCCCAAGTTTTCCAGGTGCTCCAGTGGCAGCACAGCTGCCCTGCCCTAAGAAAGCTATAGAGTAACAAATGCCTAAATCCCTTTAGTGTCCCTTCAGCCCACTGAAAAGCAGCCACCTACACCAATAAAGTCAGGCCTAAGTCAGGCTGCCAACACTGATCCCAGCAGGCCTGGAGCTGGGGGGAAGAAAATGTCCTGGCAGGTAAAGAAAGCCACATGCAGAACTCAAACTGTGTTTATCCCTGAGTAACAACATCCCATTTGTTACCCCAGGCACTACTCCTGTGCTGGGCATCCAGATCCTGTTAGGATGCACAAATATCTTTAACAAGCCCATGCTGCTCATGCTCTGGCAGTGCAGGGACAGCTCAGTTTAACTTCTGTCTGCTTGCTTTGATTTATTCTTATGGTTCAGTTTATAATTTAGTTTTTAGTATCGTTTATTTATAGGTCTTCTTTTATCTTCTTCTGTGTGCAGAACCTGTGTGGCATTAAAATGAAAACAAAACCATAGAATGGTTTGGGCTGGAAGGGACCTTAAGTCCCATTTCATTCCCACCCCTTTCCATGGGCAGGGACACCTCCCACTGTCCCAGGCTGCTCCAAGCCCCAGTGTCCAACCTGGCCTTGGGCACTGCCAGGGATCCAGGGGCAGCCACAGCTGCTCTGGGAATTCCAGCCCAGCCAGGAATTCCTTCCCAATATCTAATTTAAATCCAATCTAAAACCCTAAGGAATGGAGCGGGAATAACTGCCATCATCAGTGACAGCAGCATTATCCCCCAAAGAATCAAAAATGCAAGGAGGAATTTGGAAGGGTGAAGGGAAACTTGTGTCAGCCCCAGCTGCAGTGGGGGAGCCATGCTGGGGAATTTCCACCCTGCCCATCCATGCCCACAGGTCACTGCAAACAGCAAACTGCAGCCAGCAGGATAAGCAGCTTACAGCAGATAAAGGGAAATCACAGTCATGGAGCCGGAATTCTGAGTGCTTTGGTGCATCTTGGGTTGCTTCTCTTCCCTGGAAGGGTGGGGAGGAGCTGTGATGGAATTCCCAGATCCAGCTGGATCCCTGACAGTGTCCAAGGCCAGGCTGGATACTGGGGCTTGGAGCAGCCTGGGACAGTGAAGGTGTCCCTGCCCATGGGGTGGCAGTGGATGGGATTTAGGGTGTCTTCCAACCCAAACCATTCCATGACTTTACCCTGGGCCATGGGATGGGAGCCAGCCACTCTCTACCCTCTGGGTTCAGCCGAGCCCCCACGGGGCTCCAAGTCCTTCCCAAACCCTGCTCGGGGCTCTTTTATCCCCAGGGGAGCTGGGTCACAGCCTCACAGCTCCCAGGGAAAGCAAGGCAGGATACTCCATCCCCAGGCATTCCTTCTAACTAAGGCTCATGGATTAATTAAGCCAAATAAACCACAAACACCTCTAACACCACCAACAAGCAGACACCAACTGGAGACTAGAGTAGTGCCAGGAATTTCTGGAGGAAAGCGGGGAAAAATGAAGAAATCAAATGTTGTTTTCATAAAATACAGCCAAAACCATTCACCAAGCCACTGGGAAGGCTGAATGCAGAAGGAGTTAATTTCTCATATTAGTGAGAGCAGAACTAAAAATGCAGTTTAGTTTCAAGGGTTTAAAATCCAGAACTTGGTGTTTGATCCCAGAGTTTGTTACTGTCCTGTTGTTTTTCAATCCAGTCCGTACCTGATGATTCCCTTTAAAGGACAGAGATAGAGATGTCTGTGCCAGCTCATTGGAAAAAGTATTTACCAAATAAACCAAAATACTGACCATGAAGGAAGAACTCAGTGCTTTTTATTTGAATGGATCTCACTGGAATAACTCATTACCCTCCCATCCATCAAACTCCAAGCAGCTGGACATGAGCACACTTGAAATGCTGAAGATGAAGCTTAAACTATGTCTCAAGTAGTGGAAATGGAGTCAGGCTTTTCACAAAATGTTCCTCTTGAAAAGAAATTAATATTTTCATTAAAAAGTAATGGCCACTGGATCTGATATTTCAGTGCTGGTTTATGATTTCCTATACTTGTTGCAGAGCTTTTTTTTTTCTAAAAAGCAATTTCCATTACCTGGACTTTTCTGTTTCATCCCTTGACCTAGTTTCTAACATATAAGAAAATGATATTGTCCCTGTTTGTTCAGTGTACACTCCTGTCTGATTTAATCACCTTCTGCAAAACAAACCCAGCACTGTTATGAAAGACAGCATGATCCAGTCACCTGGAGCTTCAGAACTACCAGGGAACAGTAAACACAACCTACTTAGGAGAGCCTCAGCAGCAGGCACTGCTCACTGATTACATTTATCTTGCCTCCATACCTTAATTTTTAATTAAAAAGATAATACTTCTGGAAAAGTCCCCTCAGCCTTTCCCAAACACTTTGGTATCGTGTTACCCAAACACAGCCATAGAATTAATTCCAATTAATTGCTCAGGAGCGCTGGTGGCTCTCTCCAGCTCAGTAACTGGAGTTCAGAGCTGACAGATTTACAGCCAGCAGATAAAAGACAACCGGCAGAGTTATCCCACCCAAAAGACTTTCTCTGTTCTGAGGTAACTCACACAGCAAACCACAATGAGTTCTTGGAGCCCATGATGAGCTTAGAACTTGTTTTTGGAGCTTTGACAGGAGCTGAGGACTTGTGTACAGGGCAAAAAGCTGTTCCTGTGCCAGCTACACCTCACTAAAAACTGCTCCTAATCTGTTTTCTGTTGGCACAATAAAAAAAAAAAACAAAGGCTCTAAACTAACGCCCTGACCTAATTATTTTAGTGCAGATTTGCAGGGGTTCTTTACCAAAGAAAAACACCCATAAATAACTGTTAGAGTGGCTTTTCTTTCTCAGTGGAGAAGGGTGGCAGAAACCTGCTGCCAAGCAGACAAAATCTCCACAAACAGGGATTCCAAAGGTGCATCTCCTCCACAGGAGCTCCCCAAGTGCTCCCAGCTTCCCCTGACAGCCCTGACTGGGTTCTGGGTTTTACAGAGCATTTTACAGAGCCAGGCTGTCCCAGGGCAGAGATCCTGCAAGGAGGCGTGCATGCAGCCAGAGCTGCTCCCACCGCTCCAGGGAAGGTCAGAGGATGATCCAAAACATTCCCTGCTTTGTTCCAGCACTGTACCCAGGAAGGTTTGGGCTCCCCAAGGGTGATACCTTGAGGAGTGTCTACGCAGTAGCCAATACTCCCAAAAAGTAACTTCCAGGAGCAAACCATGTTTAGTATCTGCCAGCTGGGGGAGGCTCTGGCACTGAGTTCAGTTTTAGGGGCTCTGGATATCTGACTGGCACTGAGTTTAGTTATTTTCTTGTAAAACTTCAGAGTCGTGACAAACAAACCAGGCAGAAAAGTGCATTTTGTGCAGCTTTCCTCCTGACTTTTTCTCACCTGGCCAATGGAGGAAAGCAGCAGGGACACAGCAGGGTAGGGTGGATTTTAGCAGATCTTGTCACTCTCCAAACCCAATACTGATCAGCCCAGTGATGATCTTGGCACCAAAGTTTTGTTACAAGTTTATATTAACTCATTCACCACCCTGCCCAATCTTCCAGGGACATGAGACACACAAAATCCACTGTTCTTCCCTGGAAGCTAGGATCCATCAAAAAAATCCAATATTTGTCTTTTTCTAACAGCTGAGTTTTCTCCTGTTAGAGCATTTTTATTTTCCTAAAGGTTATAAAACAAAACCTCCAGTTTTTACTTTTCAATTAATTTCTCCACGAACAATTTTACTTTTTATGGAGAAATATTAAGAAAGAAGTGGCTTTTCTATATCAAGATACCACTCAGTAAGTGACTGTCAGACAGAAAGGAGTATTCCACTAAGGATAGTTTGGATGCGAAATTTTTAAGGCTGAATATCAGTTTTTCTGTTCTATTCAGAGATAGAACCTGCCAGGAAAGCACTGAGAACACAGCAGTATCGAAACTGTGTTTTCTCAAGAGTGGCTGTTGATTAGCCAGCAGTCATACACAAAACTAGCAAGTTTGGGGGGAAAAAAACCGCAACAAATATAACAAAAAATCAGTTTTTTTCACCTGCAGTGATGAGTTCCTCTTATCTATCCAGCCCATCACATCTTCAGTACTCTATCAAATGCAATAATTACCAAGCTCCTCAGGAATCAAAGACAAATTAAATACACACAGAGTAATTTGTACAGATGGATTTTTAAAACAGGATTTTAAGCTCCTCCCAGCCTCTTTCTCATAGTCAACATGCTGTGGCATTTCACATATATAGAGAAATTTAGCTGTGATTTAAAACTATTTTTCTGCTGGTTGGTTTTTCTTCATCTTCTCATCTCCAGCAAAGACATTTAATATTTAGAAATAAATTCATTTAAGCAACTATTAATTCTCATAATTAATGCATAAGCAAAAGAGTTTGGGCTGTTTTCCATGATTTATTTATGCAGGATGGGCAGAAAAAGAATATCCACACATTGATTCAAACAGGAATGCCAGTTCTTGGAAGGAATCTTCCAAGAGCCAGGATGCCCTCCCTTGGTACTGATAACCCAAAATTCAGTGGAAAATTCCTCATCCCCAGCACTGGTGTGAGATGTGGGATTTACCTGGGGCAGGGATGGGTTCCCACTGTGCCTTTCCTTAGGGTTCAGCCAGGTCTAAGAGGGAAACATGGTCACTGCCAGAAAATTCCCTGCTGGGAGGGAGCCCGTGGTGCTGCTCTGGGGCCCGTGAAATCAGATCAGCACCCAGCCAGACACTTAAACAAGCATCAGCTTCAGCCTTGCTCCAGGATTTGCCTTCCCAGTGAATTCCAGAGGCTCTGGTGCTGATTCGCCCAGCAGCCCAGAGCTCAAACCCCCCTCAGTGACCTGTGCTTCACTCCCTGCAGCCACTGGATCCCAAAAAAACCCTCTCAAGACATTCCCAGCTGCACCTGTTTGTGAATTCCCCAAGGAACAGCAGGATTTGGGTCTGCCCTGCCAGGAGCACAGTCAGGACTGGCACATCTCAGCTTCTGAGGAATTTAGGGTTCATTTTCACAGCCAGCTCAGCCCTTGGGGCTGGGGAGCCAAAGCTGAGCCTGGAGAAAATGACTGCTCAGAAAAAGGGAAAAAGGAAGGGGCAGGTTAAGCATCACAAGTCATATCCTCAACCTCCAGCTTTCCCTGGATGCATCAATAGTGCACAGGAAAGGATTATTTTCCTATTATTCTAAACCCCTAAATGCCCCGAGATTCCCTTTCCTGCCTGCCCAAAAAGGGCCACAACAGCCATTTCATGTTGATTTTGGAATGAAAGACAACACTGAATCCCCAGAGACTCCTGATTCAAACCCAGATCCTACTTTAATTGCCATATCCAGCTCATAACGGGCCTGCACATTCCCTCGCCCACACAAAGGCTCGTCTCAGCAACTGCAAAACTGCACAGCTGAAAACTTCCAAAGCTGGACTTCAGTAGCAAAATATCCCCGAGTTTTGCGCTCCTAACATTTTGGAAAGACCTCAGAGACCTCCTAAATTAAATGAAAGATGGTTAAGCCAACTTTAAAGTGTGGTTTGAAAGCAGCAAAATAAAATCACAATAAAGAAGAACTAACAGGACACGAAGAGCAGTGGGGAAAACACAACGAAGATAACAGCTGGGAGAGTGGGAATGAATGGCCAAACAGACACAACATAAACTTGTGCAAGTTCTGCACTGCTTGGGGTGAAGGCACAGAGCACCAGGAGCAGGAATCTGCCCGTGGACCCATCCACCCCTGGCTCTATTCATCCCTGCCCCAGCTGAGCGGGCAGAGCCGGGTCCCTCCCAGGGTCTCCCTCCCTCCATCCCCACGGCCTCCCTGCCCCGGTGTTGAGAGGGCAGAGGTGGATCCTCTCTGGGTCCCCCCACCCCTGGTCCCTTAAACGGGCATCCATCCCTCCGTCCTCAGGCTCCTGGGTGCCCTGCCCCGCGCTGGGCAGGCAGAGGTGGATCCCCATCCCTGTCTCTGTCCATCCCCGGCTCCCGGGTGCCCTGCCCGGAGCTGGGCAGGCAGAGGCGGATCCCCATCCCTGTCTCTGTCCATCCCCGGCTCCCGGGTGCCCTGCCCCGCGCTGGGCAGGCAGAGGCGGATCCCCATCCCTGTCTCTGTCCATCCCCGGCTCCCGGGTGCCCTGCCCCGCGCTGGGCAGGCAGAGGCGGATCCCCATCCCTGTCTCTGTCCATCCCCGGCTCCCGGGTGTCCTGCCCGGAGCTGGGCGGGCAGAGGCGGTCCCCGCGCTCCCCCCGCCCCCGGTGCCGGTCCCTTGATAAGCTCGGCGGCGGTACGGCGGCGGCGGCGCACGGAGCGGGGATGGAGACGGGCGGGTGCCGCATGGGGGGCGCGGGGCCCGCCGGCCCGGCCGCGATCACGCTGGAGGAGCTGGACGGGCTGGCCGAGGAGAGCCCCGACTCCGCGTACCACAGCCACGGCAGCAGCCTGGAGGAGGAGGCGGCCGAGCGCATGGACGACGAGGAGCAGGAGCGGCTGCTGAACTACTGGCAGAGCGTGGGCAGAGGGCACCAGGTGGACGTGCCCCGCGGTAAGGCCGGGATGCGGGATTAGGGACGGGCAGGCGGGATGGCTCCGGGGACGGACTGGGGGACACGGCCATGAACACCCCGCAATTAAACACCCCGCAAAGTCCTGGCGTGAGTCTGAACCACCCGAAGTCTGGCTCTGAAGCTGCTAAAGCTGCACCCGGGGCGATGCAAAGCTCTTCATAAGCGGCTGCAGCAGCACTGGGATGACCTATTCACACTAAAAACGATCAGTGCGAGCTTTCAGAGCTAATTAAATATTAAACTGACTACCTGCAAAAGATTCTTCCTAAGAATATCCCCTGTACAGTTCTTTAAGGAAAGAGGGCTGTGTTTAAAAGTGGCATGGAGTAAACAAGTAAAGGATTGATCTGCTTTTGACAGCGAGGCTCCCAGGCTCATCTTAGTCAGGAATTGGTTGTTTTTAATTTTAACAGAGACTGATGAGTCAGAGAACTCTTAACAAGCAGAAGAGAGTCAGTCAGACTTTAACTCTGCCCTGTCCTGCCCAGAGCAGCAGAGATCTGCAGGTCACTCTCCTTCCCTGAGATGGGGAGAGCCAAACGGCACTCAGGCTGCACTGGACATTATCAGTACTAAATTCCTGTTCTTAAAAAAATTCTTTCTATATTCCAACACAGCAAACTGAGCTGTCAATCCTCCTTTTCCAGCCACACCTTGAAGCGTCATCTTAACTCTGTAAATAAAGCTTTACAATGACAATTAACGTGCTAAAAGAAGGGTAAGATGGGTCTGAATAGAACTCCCTGCCTTGCCTTGCTCTCAGTGCCCCTGGAGGGGTCTCTGGACACCCGGTGCCATCACTGCTCACTCCAGCAGCCACTGGAATGCTGGAATCTGACAGCTCCGGGATCTCCAGGGCACGGAGGGTTTCTAACACTCCTGAGTCCTCTAAGAGAACTCCGTTCAGCCCTTAAGTCGGTCCTTAAGAGAGCTCCGTGCAGCAGAAAACCAAAGCCCTTCCCACTGAATTATCCGGTGTTCTGCAATTCCTAAATTCCAGCACGAGGGATACAAAGTTTAAGGGATATATCAAAAGGGGGGTGTAACCAGGTTCTAGTTACATAGTTATACAATATTACAGGCTTGCTCTGTACCACTCGGCACATGTTACAAAAATCAAGATAGAATAATAGATTTTTTCTTCAGGTGCTGTCCAGAACTGAAGGAGGAGGGGAGGCAATGGAGGGGATTTTCCAGAAGGAGGAGCCCCCCTGTGACAAGGAGCAAACCATGTTCCTGCGTCTCTGCTCCCTGGGACAGGATGCTGGAGCTCTGCCAGGGAGGGTCAGGATGGAGATCAGGGAAAGGTTCTTCCTCCAGAGGGTGGAATAAGAGCTGGAAAACCTCCCCAGGGAATGGGCACGGCCCCGAAGTGGCCAGAGCTCCAGGAGCCTTTGGACAGCCCTGCCAGGGATACTTAGGGTGGGATTGTTGGGAGGTCTGTGCAGGTACAGGGGTTGGGCTGATCCCTGTGGATCCCTGTGGATCAATGTGTTTCATGTGGAAACCATGACTTCAGAAAACACAACTGTCCTTACCCCTCCTGCTGTCTGCCTGGCCCTGTGCAGCTGGAGCTCTCCAGATTGGGACAACACTGAGCAAAGATTCATAAACTGAAGGATAAAATTCCCCAAAGGACTTTAAGCACTTGCAGTCCTTATCCTCTGCATTAATACGGAATGCAAAAAGCATACCCCCCGCCTCCACTATTAGATAAAGTAATCTAAAAATAAGAGTTAACTTTTCTAGAGTCCTGAAAGCTTTCCTAATTATTGGAAAATTCAGTACTGAACTCTAATCTACTTTTCTTTTTCCCTCAACCTCCAAAGAGACCCATTTACATGTCAGTTATGAGTCACATTCTAAACCCTTTCCAGTGATGTACTGCAAAAGAAAAAAGTTTACATGTAACTAAAATGTAGCTTTCTCCCCTTTATTTTTCTTCCTCCCCTTTGTTTAAGGATCTTTACTATTCCAAATAGTCTTAAGGCTAAACCTCTGGACTGGATGCCAGGAGATGGAGGGTTGATTCCCAGCTCAGCTACAGATTTACTGAGTGACCTCGGCCAAGTTAATTCTCCTGCATCTTAATTCTCCTCTCAAACACGGATAATACCCTCTTCCCCCATCACCCTGCCTGAGGCACCTCAAACTCCCAGAAAAAGGGCTCTAGGAACTGAAACTCGTCCTTTTCCTCCATGTTCATGGGGCAGCAGGGCAGGAATTCACATCCAGACTGTCAGACACTGCACATAAAATTGAGTTTCTAATCCTCTAAATACACAAATGCTTTCATCACTTCAGCTTTGGAACGCAAGGGAGCAACTCTTGTGGAAGAGAGACATTCCACTCCTAAGACTGACCCTGTATCCACAGTTCCCAAGCCTGTCTGTCAGGGATCTACTCCTGAGCAGAATTCATCCATGACCTGCAGCTAGAATTGATGTCAGGGCCACCACAGTTATAAATGCACCTTTAGACACTAAACATCCCCTGGAAATTAATTCCCACAGCAGCATTTCCTTGAGCCTGGGAACAAGAGCAGCCAAGCTAATTTACAACATGTGGATACACCTTAATTCAACAGCACAAGAGTTGCTGGAATTGGGAATGCCCCCTGCACAGGGCCAGGGAATGGGGCACAGCCAAAAGCTTTCTGTGGACACTTGGGTAGCTGGAAATTTAGGGAATGGGAAAGGGAAATCTGTTCCTAACAGCACAGGTGACCTCTCCTCTAGGAAAAGCTTTTCCCTACCCTAGAGAAGAGCAAACAAAAGCAGCCACACAGATGCCAACAGAATGAAGCACATTTCAGGGTCGTTTCTGCAGCCTGGAGTCTCACATGAGAACTGTGTGGTTCTGTTGCAGACATGGCAGAGCCCATCCAGCAGCTGACCAGGAATAACAACCCCCAGGAGAGGCAGAGCATCCCTTTCACCCTGATCCAGCGCAAGGAGAAGGTACTGCTGCCCTTCCCAGCTGCAAACGGTGTTGGCAGAGCTGCCTCCCAGAAATGGGGCTCCCTACAAAGTCCTCTTAAACGTTTGGGATTTTGAGCATTGAGTGCAAAGCTTTGTAACTCTGCCACTCCCTCTCATTTGGAACATCTCACCCTTTGTACACGTGTAATTTTCTTTTTTGCAAGGTAGAAACTATCAGGAAAGCCAGAAGATGTTCAGGAATTACAGCCTTTGAGACGTAATTAATTTAACAAAAACCCCTCTTACTTTGCCATTTGAAATAAAATGCCCATTTTTGTTACTTAAATCAGTACATTTGCTCCTTTACAGACATGTTGATAAAAGTTAGCAAAGAGTACTTGAAAGAGATGAATACCTGAAATTAAAACCAAAAATGTACTTCTGTACCATGGATCATTATCAAACAAAGCACCACTTTAAAAACCCATTTTATCCTCTAATAAAAACTGAAACTAATGTACGGTAAATTGCTTCCAGCTCAGGAAATGTGTAAATAAATGTCTAACCTTAAATCAAAAACCTTAAAAACCTTTAATGACCACCTATGAGGACTTTCTGGCCACATTTCCTTGAAACAGATTTAAATAAATCACACTTATAAATACCATCATTTCAGTGTGTTTCATCTAAACAGTCTGGGACTCCTGACTGTTTATGTTGAAATAATTTTTTTAATTTTATAGCATTACTGTAACAACTGCAGCTGAAAAATAAGGTTAGTCAGTGTTAATTGTAATTAAATGTTCAATAGTGCTAGTCCAAAGGATGACAGATCCTTATTTTAAAGGAGAACTATCTGGAATTTTCCTGAAGTCAGTTTGATCCAAAATCAGCAGTGCATTCCTTGGTTTACAGGAGGGAGGATTAAAATCCATGTTTCTTTCAAGATCACATCGCCGAGAGCTGAAAAGACGCAGTTCTCATGCCTAACTGGTATTTGTTTGGTTGATGTATTTAGATGGTTCAATTAAAATCCCAAATTCTCCTCTGTGTATTTGCAGCTGGGGGATCTGCTCTATGAGAAAAGGCAGTATGGGAAAGCCAAGTGGGCTTGTATCAAAATGAAAGAGAAGCAGTACGAGCAGAGCATCTGCCTCGGCTTCATGAAGCTCATGAGGTACATCTGTGAGCAGAACTCTTCAGGTAATGGACACCCCAATCCTACAGCACTCAGAAAATTGTGTTTCTGCCCTCATTCCTAAATAGGGAGATGCTTTGAACAGCTTTTACCAAATATACACCCTGTGGGGATGTTTTTCCATGCTACAGCCTTTCCAGAAAAATCATGTAAATCATGCAATTGTTTGGGTTGGAAGGAGCTTAAATCCCATCCAGTGCCACCCCTTCCACTGTCCCAGGCTGCTCCAAGGTCTCTGCTGGAAATCTGGCACTTGCTACAGGATTTTCAGGGTTTCATTTTCACAGCAGCTCTGAAATCACCTGTCAGAGAGTGATATCAAAAAGGACCAGAATTTTCTGCCTCCTTCCCTTTAGTTCAAGATATTAAATTGTCCCTGTCCCAATGGACACGGCAAATTTGTGGTTGAAGCATGTTTTCCAGAAAGATAATCCAGTTTTAACTCAAAATAATGGCAGATCCACCGTGTTGTTGAGAGCTTGTGCCTGCCTGTAAAAGGTGCACCTGCTGTCCAATCCAATTTAATCTGGTTTTCATTTCCAGACATCAGTTCTCATATTTTTCATCCTCTAGTTACTATCAAGTTTTGCCATGTTTAGTGTTCTGTGCTGTAATTGAGTCAGCCCTTAAATGTTTTTCCAAGAAAATACAAACATTGATCACAAAAGCTTTTCCTTCCTCAGGTACCTTCTTCACCCTCTTCATTGTTTTAACATTTTTAACATGGTTTAAAAGTAACTTTTAGCTCCAGAACTGCAGGGTTTTTATCTATACAGAAGTGAAGTTCTCTCTGTCAGCCATCTCTGCCTCCTGCAGTCCAAAAACACAACAGTACAAAAAAATCCTGCAACATCTTTAACACCAGCAAACCCTCAATGAATTTACAGAGCAGCCCCTTCCCTTGCCTGAAGTTTTGTTCCCAAATATTTAAACCATGACACGAAAGGTCGGTTTGAAGATGAACACAATTCTTTTAGAAGGGGGGAAAAGACCTCCATGAAGAGAGGAGAGCTCACTAAACACTGGGTTTTGGACACAAATGCACAAACACCCGCACACACACGCATAAACTACAAAGCACAGCAAAATCATGGAATCACAGGTGGTTGGGAAGGGACCTTAAAAGATCTTTCTGTCCCATGGGCACAGACACCTTTCACCAGGCTGCTGAAAGTCCAATATCCTGGGACACTTACAGGGATCCAGGGGCAGCCACAGTTTCTCTGGGCACACCCAGCTTGGAGCACACTCCACGCTGTCTAAACCATCCCAATGAAATGGGATTAACATCCCTTAACCCCATGGTGCTCATTTAAAGAATTCAGCACAAGCTCAGCAGGCAAAGCAGAGTGTGCAAACCTTCTCCTGTGTCTCCTGACTCCTCTGACCCCCCCGTGTGTGTGGCCAGGGCTGTACCTGGGGATCACGGTGCCCATTGTGACCATCGTGCACACCAATGAGGCACAGTCGGCAATGACACAGGCGGTGACAGTGGCCTATTACCTGCCCGAGGTGCTGCAGGATGAGCCTCCACACCCCTTTGACTCTGACATCATCATCGAGGAGTGGCCTGCCACCATTGTCTACAGCAGGTGAGAAAAGCTTTTGCTCTGCTCTGCTATACATAGGAAAAACTGCTGCAGTTCTCAATCTGGGCATGTTATGATTTTTAGACTTTGTAGAAATTAACAAATGGTAAAACTTCATTTTCAGGAGTTGTAAAAGCTGACTGTTTTATGAATGGAGGCAGGAAACAGTAGTTTCCAATTTATAACAGAGAAAGGTTCTTCCCCCAGAGGGTGGAATAAGCACTGGAAAAGCTCCCCAGGGAATGGGCACAGCCCCGAGGCTGCCAGAGCTCCAGCCCTATCAGGGATGCCCAGGGTGGGATTGTTGGGGAGTCTGGGCAGGGCCATGATTGGACTCCACAATCCTTGTGAGTCCCTTCCAGCTCATTTATATCAATTACTTGGCAAAATGATGCATCTGTAAATGTGCGATAAAGGACCTTCAGGCTATTCTGTGTAGTTGGGAACAAAGCATCTGACATGGCCCAGAAAACTTTAATGAAAAATTGTTTGGGATCAATCACAGCCAGTACCGTTGGTGAAACACAATCAAGTAATTCAGAAGGCATTTCTGGGCTCTGGAAAAACAGTGAGTTTAAAATGAATCACAGAATGAACCAGATTGGAAAAAACCTTTGAGATCATTGAGTCCAACCTCTGACCTAACATCACCTTGTCACCCAGACCACGACACGAAGTGCCACATCCCATCCAGGCTTTCCTTAAACACCTGCAGGGATGGTGCCTCCACCACCTCCCTGGGCAGCCCTTTGCAATACCCAATCACTCTCTCTGTGAGCAGCTTTTCCCTCATGTCCAGCCTGACCCTCCCCTGGTGTAGCTTAGGACTGTCCCCCTCTGCCCTGTCGCTGTGCCCTGGGTGCAGAGCCACCCCCACCCGCCTGGGAGCTGCAGATGCTGCCACAGCTGATCTGAAGTGACCATTGCAGGAGCTTCCGAGGGATCACCAACGAAGACTCCATCATGAGAGAGATCAACCTGCTGGCGGCCATCCTGGAGAGCCCCGAGCTGTGCCTGCGCGACACCTTCATCATCGCCGGCTACACCAACCCTGCGGCCGCCAACCGCCACAATGAGATCTGGTTCCTGCAGCGCCCCTGAGCTGCTGCTGCTGCCCCACGGAGCCTCCTCCCTCCCTCTCTCTCACAGGTGAACCCGGGCAGCCCAGGTGTTCCCCCCTGACAGGTCGGCAAAGGGGCTCCCGGCTGGGTTAGGAACAGCCAGCCCAGCTCAGCCCCCCACCCACAGATCCCTGCGGCCACTCTTACGGCTTTTACACAAATTTAATGGAGGGTTTGGGCACTTTAAACGTTAGTTCACCTTATGTTAACCAGGTAAGGGAGGCAGAGACCTCTTTCCTCACACAGTTACTGGCATCCCTGGCCTGCCTGTGGCTCCTGGAGCCCTGGCCTGCTCTGGTGCTGCACAAAGACCCCACTGGGGCTTGCAGTGTGACACAGCAAACCCACCTCACACAGGCAGAGAAAGAATGTCCAGGTCTTAGTTCCTGAGGAGAACTACCAGATTAAGGCCACTGGGATTAGAGCATGGAGTTAGAACAGGCCAAAGCTGCCAGCTGTGGCACAGAAATCCCCAATGCTTACCTCAGAAAGCTCCCAACCAAAGCATCCCGAGTCTGGAGAGAGACCAAAAAGGCACCACAGTCTACTGCTTATCCAAATGTTGACAGCAAAATTACAGGTTACCCTCATCACACCCCGCCCAGGAATCCCAGGACTGGCTCTGGCACTCCTAAGGAGACACTAGTTATTTTTAACTGCAGTTTTCTGAGCAGTTTATTCTCACAGCTTTGCTGGGTGTTAAAACACTGCAGCTGGAGTAAATTGTTCAGTATTTCTGACACTGCTCTGGTAGTCCCATGCTGTAAATGGCATAAATGACCCAAATATCTACAGAGAACATCTCAGCTGGGCAAGACACCTCTGCTGAGACCAGGGCCAGGCACAGCTGGGTTTGAACATCCCCAGGAATGAGGAGCCCACAGCCCTTCTGGGCCTGTCCCAGCATCTGACCACCCTCACTGTGAGAGCTTTTTCTTCCTAATAGCAATTTGTTGTTTGTTTTGCCCTTCACCCCTGTGATAATCCCTCAGCTGCCAGCCTGGCTCGCTGCAGAGGCTCAGCTCCCACATTCCAGAACCCCCAGAAAGTCTGGGAGCAGCATTCCCACAGCCCAAGAGCACCTACTGCACTTTAGAGTCAGGGTAGCAAACAATTTTGCTCTCCAAAATCCCTCCCTAATGTCTCCCCTTAGTGACATGATGGTAGAGTTTATTCTTGACAGAAGTAAATGTCTTTTTTATATAAAATTCACTGAGTACATCACCAGCATTATTTATTTGGAACAGGATTTAGGGTTCCAACAGAGCTTCTGTGCTCTTTAATTCCAACACACAGACCAGTAACCAGAGCCAGTGGCTGCTAAATCACAGCAGGGTGAGAAAACAACTCCAAAAATAGATTTGTGGAGGACTTCGGGAAGAACCTGAAGCCTCCTGGTCCCACAGGGCTCTGTGCTCAACCCAAAAGCTCTCCCTGAGCTGCAGCCAGAGTGGCCCTGGCTTTAATGGGACTAAGGTACTCTCTGGTGCCTGCTGGCATGGAGATTCCTTGGGAAGCAGAAAGGAGAAGAGGAAAAGGAAAGAGAAAGCCTTAGTTTTAACACAAACAAACCACGTTTGTTTATGGAGAAGAGAAAAAAACCCCAGTCCAACTAAAATGCACTACAGTGTCACAGCCTGGGAAAAGGAAAATTAAAAATGCCAGCCAGTATTAAACTAAAACCACTTAATTAAAGAAAAACAGTGAAATTATTTTAAAAACTGAGTTGAATAGAGGGCCCAGGGAGGAATTAAATTTAAGGTTTTGTTCTCATATCCTCCCCCAGACCTTTATAAGAGCCAATAAAAGTAATTTTCACCTTTGAGAAGATTTTATGATAAATTAAAGAAGTTTCTGCCATCTGATTGCTTCTGATTTCAGTTAGAGAAATTCTCATAAAGCTTTGGCATACCAGATGTTGGATAGCTCCTGGAAGCAGTGAAATTCTCTGATCACAGAGCACCAGTCTGTACATAATTCACATTTCAAACCTCTGCTGCAAAAGCATCTGCTGTGTCCCTGTCCACCCCTCCTGTGGCTCAGCTCCCCATGGATGATGTTCTAGAAACATCCCTGAAGCATAAGCAGATCTGAGTGTGCTGACATCCCACCTGCAGCCCAGCATTCCCTGCTGCTTTTGGCAAACTATGAATTCCAAGATAGGATTTATTTATTTTGACTTCTCTTAGATGGATTCTACTGCTGAGAAAAACAAACAAACCAACAACTACTTCAGCTCTAGTTTGGAGATACACTTTATGGCTTGGTACCAACAGCTGTCACTGGCCCTCATGAGCACAGCTCCAGTGTTTAGCTGACACAAAATAGTCTATTTACTTGTTACACCAGTGAATGCCAAGCAAACATCACTGTTACTCAGATCTGACAACAGCAAGTCAGGCATGATTGCCTAGAACAGGTATTTTGTCATCCATCTATAGCTCTACTTCAGGAGCCACTCATGGATTTTCAGTTTTAATGTGAAGTTATTAGCTTTCCACTCAGGAAAGGAGATAATAAATCAGCATTCACCCCTACTTTTGGAAGATTAAATGATGTAGCCTTAACAGATAAGTGTTATCCTGCATACTGTGTATTTTCCAAACCAGAGTTAGTGCCTAAGAAGTTTATTCCAGCTATTGTGATACTCAGGGCCTTGCTTATTGTATGTAAAGACATCTCCACAGAATTCCTCTGGCATTGTTGTGCTGTGCTGTCTGACACTGTCCTGCGTTCACACTGAAATGTTGTCTTATTTACTCTTTGTCACAATTAAAGAGAATGATTTGATTGTGCACAGGACACCTGCCTCTCGTTCTTGCAGCACACACAAGAAGATTGGGATGCCGTTCTGATTTTACAAAAGCCATTTAAGCCCCAAATCTGAAATGGTCACCTCAAGACCCAGAAGCCACTTCCCCAAGTGCCGAGGCCTCCAGAACTGAGGCTTGGTGCACAAAACCATCCCTGCAGCCCTGGGTGTCACTAGAAGTTGTGTTCTCCAGGAAAGCAGCAGCAATTGAAATGCAAATCCAGACCAGAGAAAGGAAACAGAAAGCGCTGCAGGCACAGGGCAGCACAGGCAAAGCTGCTGGAGCCAAACCAACTTAAACCCCAAGTGAAACAGCCCAAAATAAACCCCTGCACTCAGCAGAGCCTTCAGAGGCACCTGCAGTGATGCAAAACTACTTTGAAGTTCCTCTTGATGCTCATTTACACATTTCCCTTGATTCCTCATTTACACACTCTCGGGTCACTGGGTTGAAAACAGCTGATGCACTCACGAGTTTGCTTTCCAGTGCTCTCTGCAAAGCTACAGCAAAATCAATCAACTTTGACCAAAACCATGCTCTGAGGCCAACAGTCTGATATGTAACTTAATGCTAACTTTTTATGCCTCTAAACAAAAAAGAGCAGGTATTTCAAAGTTTTCGGGGTGGTATTTTATGCAACATCATTTGCCTACAAGGGAAGCCTTCCTTACTGGGAAGGCTCACTAAGAAACAGCTCCGGCCCTCAAAAAATCTCTTACGTTTGGGCATAAAGATTGGTTAAAAAAAAAGATATCATCATCATAATAATTATGGAAATAAACCAATAAATAAATGATTAGGCCAAATAAACCAATTTAAAAAAAAAACTCCAGGAGAACTAATTACACTCACAGATTACTAAAAGCTCTAAAGAATATTCTTTATCAGAGAAAATGTTCCAGTCCACACACAGATTCCTTAAGGCATTCTCATCATCTTAATGCTACTGAGTTCAGCCAAATGCAGAAACTTCAGCTTAGGTCTGGTGTCAATTTTGCAAAGACTCCTGAGAGAGGGTGAGGAAAATTCAATTGCAAGTTTTCTACCTGAGCTTTTCAAGATACTGCAAGGTAAAAGGTGTCACTGGTGCAGAGTGAAACTGCAGCTGCTGGAGTTGAAACCACATTGCTTAATTTACCCTATAATCAAAGTTAATTACATAGGAAAGTGCTGCCTTTATACACATTGCAAGTCTAGACAGAGATGATAAAATATTTACTGTCACTGGCCACTGACCAAAAAGGAAATGCAGGCACTCACCTTGATGTAAGTGTTCTGAATTTCTACCAGCTCTTCTCCAAGTGGAACTACAATTTTTTCCACTTGTCTCTCATGGGAATAAGGCTGAATTTCTGGAGAATCTTCAGCACATACCTCTATCTGAGCAATCAGCAAGTTGGAGATTACTTGTTGCACAGCCTGGTAGGGAAGCCACAAAAACAAAGTAACTATTTCCATCTTTTAGGAGGGGTTACATAAAATTGTAAAAAAAGAAAAAAAGAAAAAAAGAAAAAAGGCACCCACTGCCTAGAATGAGAAATGAAAGAAAGGTCAGGAAATAGAATCCCAGACTGGCTGGGGTTGGAAAGGGACCTTAAATCCCATTTCATTCCCACCCCTTTCCACAGGCAGGGACACCTTCCACTGTCCCAGGCTGCTCCAACCTCCAGTGTCCAACATGGCCTTGGGCACTGCCAGGGATCCAGGGCCTGCCCACCCTCACAAATAAATAATTTATGGTTTACAGCAGGAGAAACACCAAACCTGATCAAGTAATGGATTGTAAAGAGAGTCAGTCTTGATGCAGAATTCCTCAGGACCCAAGTGAGCTTCCACTCACCCTTGGTTATTTAACTCACACAAACAGCTTTGGCTCACCTTGGTGTCACTGCCTGGGGTGGCACTCAGGGCCAGGACCCGGAATTGATTTGTGTATTTGCTCAGTTCCCTCACAACCTAAAAACAGGAAAGCTTCATTAATACCCCTAAAGGAGATTATTTCCTCGTACAAACTACATCAATTAAAATACCCACTAAGTAGGAAAGGCTTAACAAAACACTCTAAAAATACTGAATCACAGAATGGCTGAGGTTGGATGGGACCTTAAATCCCACCCAGCGCCACCCCTGCCATGGCAGGGACACCTCCCACTGTCCCAGGCTGCTCCAAGCCCAATATCCAACCTGGCCTTGGACACTGCCAGGGATTCACGGGAATACTGGAAACGTACCAAGAACAACCTGGGAAAACTATGAAATCATTTCTCACTTGATTTAACAAAAGTATCGACAGCCCACTAACTCAGGTGAGCTGCCAAAAAGTGAGTCTGAAAAGAAAAACTACAAAAAATGTAATTCATGGATGATTAATCCTATGTAATCTGAATTCCACAAATATCCAGTAAATTTCTCCAGTGTATCAAAGTAACTTCTTAGGTCACCTATTGCTCTCAGGACATTATCCCATGAGAATGCAACAAACTCTTGGCTAATCAACACAAACCCCAATTTTAAAAAGAAATTATGAACTGACTTGTCTCTGCTAAAGAACCTTACAAAAACACTGGGTTTTTTACATTGCCCAGCTACAAATATTTTTAAACTAAAATCAGAATTTAATGGAGGCATTGAAAAAATATTTTACAGGTATTACTAATAAATTAATGACAACACAAAGGAGTGCTGTATCTCAAAGATCTCAAGGACAATCTCCCCAGAGCGATGACAGCTTCTGGAGATCTTGTAAGCAATTTTGGGGAAGGGTTTTGTAACTGGGAGAGAAGAATGAGGTGGCCCCAGCCCTACCTGGCAGTAGGCATGATTGCCGAGGGCTTTGTGGGCTTCATCAATAACCAGACATTTGATCTCCACAGCGGGACAGGTCCCACGAGAGAGGTCATTGACCATTATTTGAGGTGTGAGGAAAAAGACTCTCTTGGTATTCCACAACTCCCGCCTGCCCAGAGCCTGGATTCCTCCTGGAAATTAAATAAACAGCATCAGGGATATGTTCTACTGAGACTAAGGTATGGACCATGATCTGAGAGTAACAGGGCTGGCAGGAACACAAAATCATGGAATGGTTTGGTTTGGAAAGGGACCTTAAATCCCATCCCACCCCTGCCACGGCAGGGACACCTCCCACTGTCCCAGGCTGCTCCAGCCCCAAACTCCAGCCTGGCCTTGGGCACTGCCAGGGATCCAGGGGCACTCTGTGCCAGGGCCTCCCCACCCACCACGAATATAATGACTAGGAATAGTTTTTTGCATTAAAAAATTAAATCTAAAACCATGGAAAGCAAGGCTGGGAAGCTCCAGATGCCTCGTAGCTGCCCACTGCCCTAAACATCATTTAACACACCTCTGGGAAAGGTCTGAGGAGGCTTTTAAGAGCCTAAAAATAGGTTATGGGTTGAGTCACTAAAGCTGGTGCCTCAGTGGGGAATTAACTGCAGCTCAGGGGGGCTGCAAAACTTCATAAAAAGGGGAAAAGAAAGTGAACACGGAAAGCGACAAGGAGAGGAATAGGAGGGGCAGAAACAGCCATAAAATGGATTAAATGAGCCATTATTCTCTGGTTTAAGCATCACGCAGAGCGCTCAGTGTGCGCAGAGACGTGCACGCTGTAACCCACAGGGCAGCACCCCAGCGCTTCACCCTTTATACAGGTGACCCGGGGTTTTAACTACTGCGAAACCAACAGTTAACCCTTCAAACACCTCTCACGTTTTATTATTTCTTCCCTGCGCTGTGTTTTTTCACACCTTGCAGCATGCGGGCAGCAGCCGTACCTGTCATCTCCGCCATGTCCCGGGACGGGATGCCCATGACGCGGCGGCACGCCTCCATCTGCTGAGCCACCAGCGGCTTGGTGGGGGCCAGGAACAGCACCTTCCCCGAGGGGAACCAGCGGTAGAAGTTGTACATGACCACGGCGGCCACGAAAGTCTTGCCCAGCCCCGTGGGCAGGCACACGAGGGTGTTGGCCAGCAGCGCGGCGCCGGCCATGCGCTCCTGGTAGGGGCGCACCGGCAGGTTGGTGGGGTAGATCCAGATGGAGCCCGCCGCCTCGCTGAAGCCCTGCAGCGGGCCGGGGTCAGCCGCGGCCGCGGCCGCCAGCAGCAGGTCGTCATCGCTGTCACCGCCCGCGTCCTTCTGCTCGGCTTTGCCCTGGGGCGCCCGCCAGACCTGCGGCAGAGTGCGCTGCCGGCCGCCGCTCATCCTGCCCCGCGCCGCTTCCCACGCGCCGCCATCTTAGCCCTGCCTCGGGCCCGCCGCTTGAAATCGCCGCCGGCAGGGACGGGGAGCCGCCCCCCGGCCCTCCCCTTCTCCCTCGGCCGCCGCCCGGCCCTCCCCCTGCCCTGAGGCGCCCGCCAAGCCCGAGGCAAATCCCGCTGCTGCTGCCGCCGCCGCTCCTGTCGCTCAGAGCGTGCCCCGCCAGCCCCGAGGCGGCGCCATTTTGTCCCTCCCTCGGCGCCCTTCCCTGAAATCCCCCCGGGGCCTCCGCCGAGGGTGAAGGGGAGGGTCGGGAAGTCGCCTTCGAGCCCTCCCCTTCTCCTCCAGCCTGCTCCCGGCCCGCCCCTTCTCTGTGCCGGGCGGCTCCCAGCCCTCCTCTCCGGAGGAGGAGCGGGCGGTGGGTGGGAAAATGGCGGCGGCGGCAGGCCCGGCGCAGCCCTGGAGCGCTGAGGAGCTGCGGAGCGAGGCGCTGGCCAAGAAGGACATCATCAAATTCCTGCAGGAGCACGCGGCGCAGGCGGTAATGGCGTGGGAGGGTCAATCATTTGGAGTGGTGTGTGGGAGGTTTGGGGTTTTCGGTTTTTGGGGTTTTTTCATTTGTTCCCTCAACGCCTCACGTGCGTGTCCTGCAGTTCCTGGCGGAGCACAAGCTGCTGGGGCAGGTGAAGAACGTGGCCAAGACGGCGAACAAGGAGCAGCTGATCGCGGCTTACACGCAGCTCTTCCACACGCAGGTGAGGCCATGGGGCGGCGGGGATGGAGCTGGGGTCGGGCAGGGCTGGGCTGATGGATGCGGCTCCTCATCCTTCCCCTCGCAGCGCTTCAAGGGCACGGACGGCGCCGAGAAGGCGGCGGAGAAGGCGAAGCCGGCCAAGGCGGAGGAGGCCAAGGGGAAGGCGGTGAAGGCTGAGGAGGCTGTGGAGGAGGTTGGTGCGATGCCCTCAACTCGATTTTTTCGCCTGAATACAAAATTAACCGGGTCGCTTGTCTCGGGGTGGGGGTTAGGGGGGAGATCAGGGAAAGGTTCTTTCCCCAGAGGGTGCTGAGCACTGCCCAGGCTCCCCAGGGAATGGTGACATTCTTGAGAGTGCCAGAGCTCCAGGAGTGCTTGGACAGCGCTGCCAGGGATGCCCAGGGTGGGATTATTGGGGGGGTCTGTGCAGGGATGGGAGTTGGACTCCATCCTTGTGGGTCCCTTCCAGCTCAGGAGATTGTGTGATCCTAAGTCTTCAAAAACCTGATTGCAGCAAGAAATCTGGTGTTTATAGCCCACCTGAACCTTAAGCTGCATTTCCCCCAAATGTTGCAGCCCTACAGTAACACGAACAAATCATTCCCTAACCGTGTCTTCTTTGGTGCCTTAAACTCAGTGGTTGTTCAGTCTTGGATAGCTGAGACTATTTAACCTACCAGTCTTAACTCTATTTTTGTAATCTTAGGGGCCACCAAAGTACACAAAATCCATTTTAAAGAAGGGCGACAAAACCAACTTCCCAAAGAAAGGAGACACTGTCCACTGCTGGTACACGGGAAAGCTGCAGGATGGGACAGTCTTCGATACCAATATTCAATCAAGTACGGTTCTGGGTATACAGATGTGCAGACAAACACTGTTGGGGTTGGTTGCAAGTGCTCCTAGAGGGGATTCCCTGGGCTCCTCCAGCAGATGTGGGCAGGGGTTTGCCCCTGGAAGGTGTGGCTGGGAGCATTCCTGACAAACAGCTTTATCATGGTGGTGCTGAGCTGCCCTGCAGCTGCTCCCAGATCCTGATTTTCCATGAGGTAGCAAGGGCAGTATTTTAGGACTGGCTGGTGTCAAGTGACACGGCTGCATCCTGCCAGCCTTGGCCTCTGGCATTCCAGGCCTGGGGAATGTGGAATGCTGGGAGTCAATCCTGGAACTCTGGCACCAGCAGTGCCCTGAATTTCTCTAAATAACACATCTTGGGGCCCTTCTCTGGTAAATCTTTAAATATGGAGGCACTGGAATGAGAAGGATTTGGATGCTCTGGTGTGCAATATTATTCCCTGCTGGTGTTTTTGTGACAGATCAGAGTATTTAGGGGTATGAAATACTGGAAAGGCTTTCCCAGCAGTGATGTCCCACACTTAGAAACAATATTCCAGAGTCACTGGAATACTATCTGTAATTCCTCATTCTTGTATATTCCCTGCCAACTTTTCTTAATTCTTTAATATGTCCATGACGTGTACAGACAACTTGAGTAATTGAGGAATGAGTCTTTGGGGTTTGAAAGATGCTTTGGTGCAGCTTGAACGTTTAATGGTGTTTTTAGTGCACAGTGTTAATACTTCCTCTGAAAATCTGATATTGGGCTAAAAATAATATTAAAAGAACAGCTATTAATGTAAAGTATGATTGTAATGGTACTTTTCTCCAAAATTGTGGAGCATGCTGGTGTGATCTCAAGGCAAATGAACATGAAACTGTTTTGCAGGTTCAAAGAAGAAAAAAGCAGCCAAGCCCTTGAGTTTCAAAGTTGGCGTAGGAAAAGTGATCCGAGGTGTAAGTAAAGCATCCAGGGCTCCCTCTGAGTCCTAGGGCAGTTCCAGTCTGGGATTTATGACCGGGGATGCAATTCTTGGGTTGTGTTTCTCATGGAGGCAGAATGCAAGGGATTACCCTGGGAGGATGGAACATTCATCCTCAGAGTCATTCCTGAGTCAGGCAGTGCATGGAACACAGGCACTATTCTTTGGGATCAGCCCAGCCTCGGGCTCCTGTCAGTCTCTCACAGCAGCTGAGATGATGGGATCCCAGGGCTCACTCCATCCATCCATCCATCCTTGTTTGCATTCCCTGGACTTTACTCTCTGCCACCCTTTCCATGGGGAAATTCCTGCTGCTGTCCACCCTGAGCCTCCCCTGGCCCAGCCTGAGGCCGTTCCCTCTCCTCCTGTCCCTGTTCCCTGGGAGCAGAGCCCGACCCCCCCGGCTGTCCCCTCCTGTCAGGGACTTGTGCAGAGCCACGAGGTCCCGTCTGAGCCTCCTTTTCTCCAGGCTGAGCAGGATGAAGTCCTGATGTGGGGATGGAACTGGGAAGGGGCTGCGTCCATGGGCAGGGGGTAGCTGTGGCCCAGGTTTATCCCAGTGTTTTATCCTGGGTTTGTGGGTGCCAGAGCCTCTCCTCAATGGGGGCACAGCAGCAATCCCTGGGCACTCCCTGGGAAGGGAACACTGAACCTGAGGATGCTGATGGAATGTTCCCATTGCTCCCCAGTATCATCGCAGCACAGGATCTGCTCTGTGGGAATGGTGTGGGAGCAGGGAACACCCCCTGGAGTGTTCCCCAGGGCTGGGGAGGATGCTTGGGGCTGTGTGGGTATTCCTGGGAGCCACAGGAAAAGCTGGAAGTGCCGAGGCTGCTGTCCCATCCTGGGCTGGAGCTGCTGTCTGTCGTTGCAGTGGGATGAGGCCCTGCTGACCATGAGCAAAGGAGAGAAGGCCCAGCTGGAGATCGAGCCTGAGTGGGCCTATGGCAAGAAGGGGCAGCCCGATGCCAAGTATCCTTCCATGACCTCTGACTCCTCACAGAACCTGGGAATGCTGGGGGCAAGGAGGGGCTTTATGGACAGGGATACAATGGGGACTTGTTACCTACTCAGGGAGTTCAGGGCACTTCTAGGGGTGCAGTTGCTCTTTTCTTTTGGAGTAAAACTCATGCAGGGGGAAACTTTCTGCTGTTTTCCACCTGCATTTTTATTCCAGTGCTTCCAAGTGCCTGTTACCGATGGAGATCCTGACCAGTGTAGGGAAACAGGAGAAGGGACAACAGTTACATTTGGTTCTGGGCTACAGCTGAAGTAGGGGGTGGAAGAGTGATCCTGCAGTGTTTTCTGCAGCCCTTCTGGAGGAGGGGAAGGGATTGTTCTCCTGTGCTGGAATGCTGTGATCTGAAGGGCTGCCCGGAAACTTCTGTGCAGGAGACACTGGGGACAGTGTGACCTCCCAGCCACTGCCCCACCCCTGCAGCCAAGGCTGGGGCAGCTCAGGGGATGAGGAGCAGGGTGTGCTCAGGGTGTGTCCATGGAACTGTCCCTGTCTCCTGACAGCTCCTGCTGGATCCGGGGTGTCCAGCTGAGTGTCAGGGAAATCCCAGGGACACAGGAGAGGCTGGGGACTCCTCGCCCAGGGAAGGGTCACTACAGGGGGCTGGTTCAGCTTCCTTAACATTTGCCAACAGGATCCCACCAAACGCAAAACTCTTCTTTGAAGTGGAACTGGTGGATATTGAGTGAAGAATGAAGAATTCCCTGTGCTGCTGGGAATCCATTTCTGCCACAGAAAGCTTCCTGCTAGTGCTGCTGTAACTCCCGGCTCTGGTTACAGCAGTGCCTTTGTGGAGATGAGTGCCGAGTGTTGTCCCTGCCCCGCTGCTGTAGTGACAGTCCCACCACTAAAGCAGAGTTTGTACCTGCCAGTGCCTCCTCCCTTCTTTGTGTCTGTGCTCCTCTGCAGAGCCCCCAGAGCAGCAGGGCTCCTTCCCCCTGTGGAGCCCAATCCCACAGCATTTCCACTCCATTTGACAGCAGCTCTGCTCACAGAGCTCTGATGTTCCACAGGTGTTCCTGTGCCACAGCCCCTCCTGTGGCTACAACCAGAGCTCAACTCAGGCATTCTCTTCTCCCTCCTGGCTGGAATGAGGCAATCCAAGAAAGCTCAGAGCACTACTGAATTCCTCGCTTTTATTACAAAAATGGGAATGATCACTTTGATCAAAATGAAAAAAAGTTTTGCTCACACCGTGTACATGAAAAACTCTAAATACAAAACTCATCCCAAACACAGTTTTGTGCTTTTAAAAAAGAATGAAGGTGGTTGAATCCCTGTCCCCTCCCACACTACAGAACCTGTGTGGCAGCTCTGCCAAGGCCCCCAGTCCCAACACAGCCCGGGCCTGGAACAGCTCCCTGACAGCTGGGCTGGGAGCAGGACAAGCCTTGGCTCCAACCCTGGGCCAGGGCAAAACCAACTTAAACCCCCACTCAATTATGGAATCATGAGACCGACGAGAATTCTTCTGATACTCCATAAATTAGTGCAGGGAATTAGAAAATTAATTTATGGTAAATGAGAATTGTACAGAGACCATTTATCAGTTACCGGCACACATATCTTGCTTCACACATATCCTGTGAGCAGCAGCTCGGTTCACATGCAGAGGACCAAAAGCAGGTGGCACAACAGTTCCTTCACAGCCCAAAATTAGAAAAATATAATTTCTTTTTTTTAATTCCATCTTTGTTGAAACTGCAGCACAGTGAACTCCACGCCCTCCGGGGATCAGGTTGTGTGGTAATACTGTCCATAATTCCAGGCGTTCTGGTAGTTGTACTGGAACCAAGCACAGCAGCAGCATCAGCCACGATGTCCCTGCTGCCCATGGAGAGCCCCTTGGGGCAGCACAGCCCACACAGCACCCCCAGCCCCTTGTGCCCAGCTGGGCCAGCACAGCACCCCTGGGTGCAGGAACGGTACCATTCCCTCTGGGAAAGGCAGGGAAGGCAGGCAGGGGCGGACGGACCGTGCCACTGGATGGATCCTCATCACAAAGTCACAGAATCAAAACATCCTGAGCTGGAAGGGACCCACAGGGATCAGCCCAACCCCTGTCCCTGCACAGACCCCCCAACAATCCCACCCTGGGCATCCCTGGCAGGGCTGTCCAAAGGCTCCTGGAGCTCTGGCAGCCTCGGGGCCATGGCCATTCCCTGGGGAGCTTTTCCATGGCTTATTCCACCCTCTGGGGGAAGAACCTTTCCCTGCTCTCCAGCCTGACCCTCCCTGGCACAGCTTCAAGGCTGCCATTCCTGCAGCGCTGGGTGCAGAACTCAGGGCGTTTCTCCCGGCCTAGCTCTGGACAGGCTGTGCTGGATGGGGCTCTTCCCACTGCCGGACTTTGGAAAGGATTCCCCACCTGGCTCCAGGCAATCCCAAAGCAGGGCTTGTGCCCCAGCTGTACCACTGCTCTCCCAGCTCTGAGGGCTCTGCACGTTCTAAACAACACTTTCCATAAAACCACTTCAGAATTTCCAGGGATTTAAAAAATACGTGGATGTAGCAAGTAGGGCCATGGGTCAGTCGTGGCAGAACAGCTGGACTGGATGGGCTTAAGAGGCCTTTTCCAATCTCAGCCATTCTTTTCCAAGCTAAAATGCCCTGGAGGAAGAGCCCCAGAGGACAAGCTGATTTTGTTGGTGCTGTGTGCCAGCAGAACCCATTCCAGGACACTACAGGAATTCCTGCCTGGAGACAGTCACTATCCAGGCACACAGGAAAGGCGCACACCAAGGCCAGTCCGGGCAAAACATTTCCACACAGCACAGCCCTGCTGCCCTCCCTGTGTGACAGGACGGCCACAAAACAGCTCCCTGCCCCACACAGGAACACACCACTCATGGAGCACATCCACAGGGATCAACAACCCACAGGATCTGAGCTTTGTTTGCCAGGAGTGGAAATTTGCAGCCCCATACCTGGTACCAGGCATTGTAGTTGTAGGCGGCCTGGTTGACCTGCATGTCCCCGTCCATGAGCTGCGCCGACGCCAGCCCCGCCTCGTCCGTCAGCAGCTTCTTCTCATCCGGCTCCTCCGAGCTGCAAAGGGAACACAGCCTTGTTCTGGCACCTGGGAATGCTGGGCCAGGCTAAGGGAACACAGCCTTGTTCTGGCACCTGGGAATGCTGGGCCAGGCTAAGGGAACACAGCCTTGTTCTGGCACCTGGGAATGCTGGGCCAGGCTAAGGGAACACAGCCTTGTTCTGGCACCTGGGAATGCTGGGCCAGGCTAAGGGAACACAGCCTTGTTCTGGCACCTGGGAATGCTGGGCCAGGCTAAGGGAACACAGCCTTGTTCTGGTATCTGGGAATGCTGGGCCAGGCTAAACTCTGCTCAGCTGGGTAAATGAAGTCAGGTTAGGAAAAGGCATGCTGTGCTTCGCAACAGGCTGGGTTTAAAGCTGCTGCCCAGAATGAGACAGAAAAGGCACGTTCCTGCTTAGAGATGGAGTTATTTTACCAGCACTGTTTGGCCCAACTCAACTACTCAAAAACTTATTTTCCAAAAATGTTTTCATCCCTGGAAGTGTCCATTCATCCCCAAGGATGGACGGAGCTCTGAGCAGCCTATGGAAGGTGTCCCTGTCCACGGCAGGTTTTAGGCTTTAAGGTCCCTTGGCAAGGCAAACAATTCAGTGAATATTTAAGGCAGCACAGCTGTATTTAGTACACACTTTAAAGGCCTAAAATAAAATTATTCTATTCTCAGATCAGTCGGTTCAAAGCTGCCAAATACCTACAGTGACAGACCAAAGAACCCCCCAGAGACTGCTCCCTGCCTTGCCCCCAGAGCTGTCCCCAGTCCGTACCCGTTCTCTGCCCGCCGCTTCAGTGTCTCCTGCTCCTTCAGCAGTGCCTGGTGCTCGTCGTAGGCATCCAGGAGCCTGGGGAGAGCACAGCCAGTCAAGCCTTGTCAATACCTGAAACACCTGAGCAATGCCTACTGCAAACTAACAGTACAGCAAACTGCAATTTAGTAAATTTGAATGAGTGACCCACCACCAGTAGGGGAAAGCCAACTCTGTTCTATTCACAACAGCTCCACTTCCCAACCTGCTGAACTTCCCTCACAACTTGACACAGTTTTTATTGAGCTCCTTTATAAAGTTTTCTAGAAGTGGTTTGTGATTCAGCTGCTCCTTCAGAGCCTGCTGGTGATGTCACCCACAGCAGCACAGAGATGTGTGAATCAATATTTAAACACTGGAAATTATTCCAATCCCAAAGCAGCACCTCCAGCCTTTGCCTTATCCAGTAGGGAAGAACAAGTATGGTTAATGCAGCACAGGAGAGTCCTGGCTAAAATTCCCACAAATATCGAAATATCCCTTCATCTGCAGCATCTCACAAAACCTGCAGCTCTGGCAGTGTGCTCCAGGTGGAAAGAGTTCCTCGTACTCATTTGTGCTCTGGGATTATTTAGGAATTGCAAAATTCCTTGTATTTGATCTGTCTCAGATCCCAAACTTTCACTAACTGGCTGCCATGCAGAGGCAGCAGAATTTAAGGACAGCTATTGTTAAAAACATACAAAGCAGAAAAACTGACTTGTCATTAATCCTTCCAGGTTATTTGGCTGCAAAATGTAAATAAAAACAATAGACAATTAAGAGGCAAAATGTATTGTAGTATTGAATTAAAACCTTGCATTTCTGGTGTATGCTCCCACATAAGTGCACAGTTAACAGTGCTGAGCACTGAAAAATCCAAGCAGTGCAGTTTTGGAAACGAGCAGCAGCTCCCAGGGAACACAGCCTCAAAGGAGACCTGTGTCACAGAGCTGCCCCATTCCCTTGAGGAGCAACCTCCCTTCACAGGACTTAACAAGGGGAAACCAACCACAGGAAAACCTGGCAGGCAGCAAAGCTCTGCTCAGGGAGGTGTAAAGGGCAGATTATCTCAAAAGAGATTCCTGTTTATAAATCTATTCCTGTATACAAATCTATTCCTATTTAGAAATGATTCCTGTTTAACACCAGGAGGTTGGTTTAGAAAAGCATCTGTTCCTTACAAAGAGCTCATGGCCCAAAGGAAACAATTTTACAGAAGCCACTGATCCCACCCTTTTCCCAGCACTATCCCAGTGACCCCAGTTTGGCCACTGCCCCCAGGGTATCTTACTTGTTCACATCAGACCCAAAATCTTCCAGGAATTCCACTTTTCTCTGTGAGAACGTGATCCTCATTTTGATGGACAAGGCCCCATGGACAGCCTTGTCAAAGCAGCTCAGGATGTTCTCCTCGTTCTGCTTGAGGTCACCACTGTACTCCATCTCCAGCAGGTTCAGGTACAGTTTGGTGTTTTCCTGTGCAAAACAAGCATTAGGAGGTGCACACCTGACCCTCACAGCAGGTATTTAACTTTGACTGTTACACACCACAATTTACCCCATGAACACACACAACAACAGGCAATAAAGGGATTTTCCTGTCTCCCTGAGCTGGTTTGTTGCACAAACAGACCAGAAGTGACTAACACCACAAACTCAGGTCCTGCACTTTGCTGGCAGCATCTGAGTGCCAGATATTCCTGTGCTGACACCAAACCACCAAGTACTGCCCACACCAATAACAATGAACACACTGAGAACATTTAAGAGTCTAAAAATTAAAGGTGCAAAGCACATTGTGTTTCTGATGGGAAAAGGGTGCAAACTTCCGGATTCCCAAGCTGGGGCCTTGGCAACATCAGTTTAGAGGGACTGTTGTCTCCATGCAGTAATGGGACATTACATCCAGTTACAACTCTTGTCATCACTGTTGCCACATTTTACAAAAGGCTTCAGAAAGAGAGAAAAGACACCAGCGTGGTTTGAGTTTTTGAGTAAGACAGCCAAGAGGGAACACATACTTTGTCCAGTTCTATGGCTTCTGACAGCACTTTTCTTGCCTTTGGCAGGTTTTTCTGCACTTTGAAGAGGTGCCTGGCGAGTTTGATGGCATAGAAGGAGGCTTCACTGATGGACTTGGCATTCCTGACAGCATCTTCCAGCAACTGCTCTGCCTCCTCCATGTTGCCATGGCGGCGCTCCAGGCTCACCCTGCGCAGGCGGATCATGGCCAGCCCCAGGATGCACTCCTCAAATGTCTTCAGGATCCTTCTGGCTTCATCAATGTTGCCTGCAACACCACGGACATGCTTTAGGACAGGTGTTATAAATGTATGCTATAAAGTTGGCTTTTTGCAAATATTAAAATGAATACTATAATTGTATGGTATTATCTTTAATCAGTAAGGTTTAGAAAGGTGATAAATGTGTATTTTCTAATTTTAACATAGTGTAAACAGTAAAAAGTCTGGGTTTTCTCTTTGTAATAACTAAACTGACCAAATCAGAAAGTATAGAAAGTCACCTTGCATTCCTGCATAAAGGCTGTTGACTTTCTGTTCCTTATCCAAACGAAAATAACCAAAAATCTCAGGAGAAGAATTTACAAGACCCATGTCACCAGACAGAGTGGAGCCACCCACAGATGGATCTACCAGATAAAATGATTAGGGGGAAATTGAAACAGATAAAACCTCAAGAGAATGTTTGAATCACACATTAGGGTCTATTGAATATGTAACACAGCAATCCTTAAAACACAGAATTTGAAAAAGTAAAGGCGTGCTTTTTTGGTGAGGCACCCTCAGCCGAGATACCTATGCTTTTCTGTCTCCTAAACTGTCTACTTTTATTTTTTATTAAACTTATAATTTCTCTACAAGACTGAAACTGCTTTTTTGCAACAGGGCAGATCTCAGAGCTCCCCCAGCAGAACCCCCCGTGAGAGGTAGGGCTGCCCTTACCCTGCTGCTCCTCGAAGGCTGCCCACAGCATGTGCACCATGGGCTTCTTGGGCAGATGGATGGTGCAGGCCCTGCTGTACACGTGCCTCACGCCCTCGATGCTGTGGTTCTCCATGTATTTGGCATACTAGGGTTGGAAACAGAGCAGAGACCACCCAGGTTAAAGCTTGTATTTGTCTCCAAGAACATGCCAGAACGATAAAATTCTTTTGTTTAAACCCATTCAGCACCTTTATGGAACCACTAGACTAGTTTCTGTAAGGAAGGACGTAGAGAGGCAACGCAGTTGGCAAATGCAGCAGTCAAATCTGGTTGCAAGCAGACCATCTCCTAATGCAACAGATATAGTTATAGATGAACAACGTTCCACAGGGTACAAGGGTTAGTCACCAGGTCAAGGTGTGCACCAGCAGAGCCGTGAGTGCCTCCCTTACCTTGATCCAGAAGTCCTCATAGAGGGCACATGAAATGACACATCTCTCAAAGAGGACCACGACTCGCTCGTGAGTGCCATTCTCTATCTCAAACTCTAAGTACTCTTTCCAGTTTTTCAGCTGAATTTTCTCCAGAGGTTTTACATGAAAGTAAGGCCTCTTGATCTGCAAGAGTCACAGGATGCAACTGGTGATTACAAACACACCACCAAGGGAGGGGTCAGACAATCAACAGCCACATAACCAATACGCAATTCCTGCCATTTCAGCAATCAGTGCATCCCCATCTACACAATCCAGAGTTAACCAGGTATGGATCATGGGATTTACTGCAGTGACATTCCAGGCTAAAAACCTTCTTTCCTAGAGAGCTTTAGGAGTGGAAGTCTTTAGAGATGCTGGGAGAGGACCCAAGGCAGCCCAGTGTCAGTGACATTATGGACACACTGGACATTGCCCACATCCATCCACACAAGAGAAGCACTCACTGTGGGACACTCAGCCCATAAACTCTACTCAGAACTTGGTTGAGAATAATGACAAGGGAAGACAGCACAGAATTGGACTTCCTATTAAATGTTTAGATCTGGTTATAGGCCATGAATTTAGCACCATTGTGTTGTTATTGATGGCTGCAAGAGGGGCTAGGTGGGACAGAGCTCAGCACAGAAAATTAAACATTGCTCTGTTTAAACTGGATTTGCTTTGTTTGACATTCTGCCAGAGATCTTTTGCTTTCCCCTCTCCATCTTTAATTGCATTTGATTATGTCTCTCCTGTGCTGTAATTTCCTCTCAGATCCAAACCCATACAAATGGATGAAGAACTTACAGTAATTAAGGAGAATCCAATTCTTCAAAGCCACCTGAAATTTAAAGCAAATCCCCCCCTTCATGCTCCTCACTGATTTCTCGTTCAGAACTCAACATTTTGGGGCCATTTTTCCCAGATCACAGTGCCATTGCTGCTGAAAACAGCCCTGAGCAATCCCCAGCCCCCAGGTGGGATCAGTGCCTACCCTCCTCACTGTTGTCTTTTACAGACAGGCTGAACTTTGCATGTCTTGGTGCTCCAGAGCAGACACTGGTGCTATCAAGAGCACTTTGTGGCCAGAAGGGGACTCTCAGTTTCCTACACCTTTCCTGCCCAATGCCCACAGTTCCAGTGTTCTCCCCAGTCCACAGATGTGCAGCTTCAGGCTTCCCAAGGCAGGAATGTGGGACACACTGCCTGCTCTGCTCCCTCCTGCCAGGGGTCACTGGTACGGAGCTCACAGACAGTGGCTCCTGGGCTGTCGAGGCACCTGGCCCAGGGCAGAAAATCACCCACCAGTTCTGACATCACCCAAACCCACTAAAGAGTCTCTGAAAATTTGGCCCAGCTGGCTAACACAACGGACTCTTTAGAGTAAGAAGTAAATTTAAAACGTGCTTGCCAGAAGAAAAATATAAAGACTGAGAATGAAAACTTCCCATTGTTTCATTCAAATGGAATCCAACTTAGCTCTACAGTAAAAGCTGTGTATTTGCAGTGATCAAATTATTAGTTTAATTACTTTCAATACATTATACATAAGAAGTCCAAAACAAAAGTTACTTGATTAAGTGTGTAATGTCAGAATACAAAACCACAGGAATTTCATTCTCCTCTGAGCACTGGCTTACCTTCCAAAGAGAATCCCCTCCATCCCCTCATGCCTTTGCACCACCCCAGGGCATGAGCAGCACTAACCTCTCAGGACTCACTGGCTTAGCAAACATTACAGCACCTTGCCTCTCTCCAAACACTGCTCTGAGATCTTTACATCATCACATGACAGGTGCTTCTTCACAAGAAAAATGGCAGAGAAGTGAAACTGTTCCAACTCTGAGTATCTGTTCAAGTTTAAGTTAAGGCTGTTTGACAGAATTCCCAGCTCCCAGTCCTGATCCCAAACCACCTGCTGGCGTTGCCTCACAAAAACCCCACTTACCGCTTCCTCAAATGTCCACCTCTTACTGACTTCATGCTCGTTGTGGTTAAATATCTCCTGGTGGATCTCAATGATTCTGTGCCTCATGTTCTCTATCTCAGTGATCAGCTACAACAGAATGTTAGAAAATGTAACACAGGCAGACACGGTATCACCTTTGTTACTGCTTCCTGTGCCAGTGACACGCACGGATTCTCCCTGAGCAGGGAGGGAAGGACTGGGACACTGCCTGATGGAGTCTTGGCCTTTGCACACACAGCTGAAGTGGTTTTTATCCTATGCTAAAGCTGACTGGAGATTAAGGATGGATTTGGATTCAAGTCAGCCCTGGTTTCAGTGTGTCTGCTTTCACCATCAGCATTTCCTTTGGACAGCTCCAGGCATTCCCATGCCTGTATCTGTCTGAACCTGCCCAGGCCACTGCTGATGAGGAACTTTCTTAGAGCACAGATCCCAGTCTGCTGACCTGGAATAATTACTGCTTGCTCCTAAGGTTTTGTACCAACTCCTTTCATTTTCTAACTCATTTCTTTAAGACCTCTGCCAGCACTGGAAGGCGCTGCCCTGTTACCACAAGAGCCACAGAACACTGATATGCAGCTCTCTGGGCACAGCCCAAGTGGCTGCAGTGGAACCCCTGCCCCAGAGGACAGGGTGCCAGTGCCCATCCCATGCAGGTGGGGTCGGGTCAGTGATGGCCTCAGAGCTCTCGAGGCACAGCTCAAGTGGCTGCAGTGGAACTCCTGCCCCAGAGAAAGACAGGGTGCCGATGCCCACCCCACTGGGGGTGCCTTGGTGGGGTCATTGATGTCCTCAGAGCTCTCCAGGCACAGCCCAGCTCCAGCAGACTGAGCTGGCTGCAGTGGAAGCCCTGTCCCAGCCCCAGGGAAGGCCAGGGGGATACTCTGTACCCAGCCTGTGCAGGTACCTTGGCGGGGTCGGTGATGTCCTCGGTGCCACAGGGCAGCTCGTCCCCATCCTCGCCGCTGTGGCCACTGGCGGCCGCCAGCTCCCGGCGCAGCTGCACAAACTGCTCCGTGGTCAGGAAGTCTCGGGGCAGGTTGTTCTGGATGTGCTCTTTAAACCTAACAACAGCCACAAAGAGGCACTGCTAAGGGGTTGTTTCATGCTGCACTGCTGCCCAACAGGGCACAGCTGTAAATCCCAGGGGTTCTGCTTTGCTTCATTGCTCCTGAGTGACACTGAGTGCTGCCAGCACCCATCACCCTCACAGGCGCCACGTGTCAAAGGGCAGTGTGGCAGGCTGACACAACCCTTGCCATGGAAGAGATGGCAAGGACAAAATCAGTTATACAGGAAATACTTTATTTCCCTCACCAAGAGATCTGTGGGGAAGTTATGGGGAAGACTGTGTGCAATTTAACTGAGGTTGCTGCTCAACTCTCCTACCAGCACAGAATTCCACTATCTACAACTGAACCAGGATTCCTCTTTAGTGAGTTAAATTGGTGCTTCACTACACATGGGCACTGCATGAGTGTTGAAGTCCAAAACTGCTCATTCTGATTTCTCAAAGACATTCCCTCTTCTTCCCCACACTTCTAAGGCCTATCCTTATTCCACAACAGAACTTCTGAATTGACCTAAAACCAAAATCCTCAAATGTGCATCAGTACTTTAAAACCATCAGTCCAACTGCCTGAGGATGTAAGTAAACAACTACAAAACTGTTTCAAGTTTTGTGCTGAGTGTTTCCACCCCTCCCACGTCATGAACTCCCCGTTTTCCCTTTACCTCTGGAAGTGATGGCTGTAGAGCTGCGTTGGGATGCCCAGGATGCGGTCATAGATGGATGTCACTTCCCTTAGGTTTCCCTGGTCATTTTCCCAGTTTATATACATTTCCCAGAGTCTGTCAGAACGGAAATCTGTCCCAGCAGCCAGCACTGCATGTTCATATGCTCTGGAAAAGGAAATGTTTTACACTGGTCTCTGGATGCCAGGACAGAATAAGGAATGAAAGTCTTGGCTCCTATTAAAGGTTATGAGCATCCTCATTTGTTTGAAACTAGACTTATATTAATTATTCGCATTCTTCAAAGTCTTTTCCAGATCTGTGCAGCAAGGCATCTAGAGATTCTGAAAGCTCACACTCATTTTTTTCCTCCAGAAAACAGAACAACACAACAGAACAAATAAAGGCAACAGCCACCAGCAGGAACACAAGATATTAAGAAAATAAACAATCTTTACCACTTCTGTCTTGTACAGAATCCAAACCCACCAGTGCAGCAGTGTAACACCCAAAAACTGTGCAGCAATTCTGCAGCTTGATTGAGATTCAATTCCAGTTCAATTAAGCCTTCTGATCAAACTCTAGTCCAAGCTTTTAAGCAGGTCCACTGTCAGCCACAGTGAGCAGACACATCTTAGTCATATCCTGGAAACCTCATGGAATTAAATTCCAAGATTCCAAATACTGCAGTAAGTATTTCTTAACATCCAGTCTGAAGCTCTCAAGCCACAACTTTTACCCCTTGTACCACACTGTCTCCCCCTTCTTATGGAATGTGGTTCCATCATCTCTTAATTTTCAAATCTCTGAAGTGACACCAGGCTGTTATGAATTTGCTCCTTATCTTAACAACACAATAACCTGACCCCAGTGGTGTGTATGGATATGAGGCTGCTCCCAACTCACCCCCGGATGGTACTGTTAGTTTCTGGATCAGCAGGGTCCAAGGTCTCTTTTAGGAAGTTTATATAATGTATCCAAAGATCAACACTAAGAGGAATTGCCTGAAGCCCTCGGCGATAGACCTATGAAGAGAACATGAACTGTACTTCAAATCCTTAATGGGGTCCTAAGAGAGAGGCAACACTGTGTTATCCGGTGAACCTTAGAAATACTAATTACTGGAATTTTGTTTAAATAATCTACCATTACCATTCGGGTGGAGGTTGGATAGAACATGGCAATGTTCTGATCTCCACGTGCAGAGTCTTGATCTTCAAAGCGCAGCGGTCCCTGCATTCTGACCAGGTTGTGTGGGCAGGCTTTGGGGTACAGACCATAGGGCACAGACCCATTAGAGCATCATTGACAGCGTCTGACCAAAAATGCAATAAGATGGAGCAATTGTGACCAGCAAACCAACTATATTGTTTTGAAAATGAGTAATAAATGGAAGTGACAGAAAAGCCCTGCCCTACTTGTTAAGCTGCAGTGTAATACAGAGGCTTGCACTGCAAAGCTTGACAAACTGTAGAGGTTTAACGCACCTGCCAACAAAGAGAGAGAACATTAGCTCCAAATGCCACAGCTGTGACACGTGCAAACACGTCCCTCGAGCCCTGGCCGTGCAGGGCAGGCACTGGCAGCCCAATGACTCACAGTGGGACAGTCATTGGTGGCTTTGGGACTGGTGGCAGCGCTGGCCCCGGGCCCTACGTACCTCGTCTGACTGCTTGACATTGTCGTGGCGCTTCTCCAGGTCTGCATATTTCTTCCAGTACCCATAGCAGTAGGGGTAGTGTGAGAAAAACCTGTCAAAGGCTTTCCTGGCTGCTGGCAAGTGGTTCTGCGGGAAACACAAAGAGGGCACAATCAGTGCTTTCCTTAGCAACAGCTTCAGGTTATTTTAAATGCAATTATTAATGCTGTGTTAGAAATGCCTTGTGTTATTCTGACATTGACAACATGGGCTACTGGAAGGTGTCCTTGCACATGGCAGGATAGTGGAACTGGATGAGCTTTCTGAGGTCACTTCCAACTCAAACAATCCTGGCATTTTATGATTAAATGACAACAGTGGCAAGGACAGCTGCATTAAATCAAATCTGTGACAGCCTGATGTCCATTCTGTATTTGCTATTGGAATTCCATGACTTGGGTTTTCTTTGTTTATTTATTTCAGAGAGACTGAGGAGAAAGGGGCAGGTACTAACCTCCTGCTCTACGTACTGCAGTAGATAAACCCATCCTGTGAAATCCTGCGGATTGTCCTCTACTACTTTCCAAAACTTATCAAAATCCGGAGGGAAGTCAGCCTCGATATCTGTGGTCTGTAAGCTCTCAATGTTTGGAATTTCACTCTCCTGCGTGTTGTCCTCGTTGAGGTCTGGGGAGCTGTCCGGGGACTGCTCCATCTCGGTGACACTCATGATCTCGGTGCTGAAGTCCATGTGCTGCTCCTCAGGCGCACTCTCGGCGCCTGGCTCGGCACTCTCATTGCCCACAGTGGGCTGCTCCTCCTCCGTGCTCTCCGCGTTCTCCATGGCACCGCTGTGCGCCTGGATCCTGTGGGGACAGAAGAGTTCAGTGCTCCCGTGGGCACAGCAGCACACAGCTCCTGTGGGGACAGCCTGGGTGTGAGTCGGCAGCTCAGAGCGTCC